>NC_085841.1:7914068-8248651 GCF_035594765.1 Anolis carolinensis
CGGAGTTTGAAGAGGCACGAATGGAGGGCTTAAGGGAGAAACATGTCAAGAGGAAGGAGCGTCAAGCCAACCCTGACCGGGACTGCCTTCCACCTGGAAACCGATGTCCTCACTGCGGGAGAACATGCAGATCAAGAATAGGTCTCTTCAGCCATCTACAGACACACACCCAAGATGGAAGACAATCATCCTCAAACTACGAGGGATCGCCTAAGTAAGTAAGTATTTGTAATGAAGTGTGAATTTTGGTTTACAGATGTCATGTTTAATTGTGTGTTTATGTTTGAAAGGGTAAGTATTAGAGTTACCAGTGCGTGGGGGATGGTAGCCAGTTCAGCATTCTGAGGCAGGTTGCCATAGAAACGTAGCTGCTTCTGTAGAAATGTAACTAGCAAGAAAGGGGCGGAGTTAGCTGGATGAAAAAGGAGGGAATGTTTTAAAAAGAGTTCAGTCTGTAATCGGAAGAATTACAGGGAAAGACTGGTTCTGGGGTGGTTAGAACCAGGGAAGTTGAAATGTCAGTCTGTGCCCTGCTGAGGTACGGTTAAGACTGATTCTCAGGTGGAGGATCAGGGAGACTCAATTGGTCATTTTGAGTCAGTTTAAAATAAGTTTGGTGGCTTATTTTAAGGTAGTCTGTTTCCAGATAAGGAACAGATAGTCTGTGATTGAAATTCACAGGGTGACTGCGGTTTAAAGCAGTAGAGAAGGAAGTGTTATTTTAAGGAATTTGAAACACCTCAATATAGTTTTGCAACAGTTAATCTAAGTGCCTCTAAAGAGAAGTTACTGTAACCATTAGGCTTGTGCCTGAATAAATGTGTTATTGTTCTTTCTACCATCTAAGCCTCTGTCATCTATATTACCATCTAAAGCAAACAGGGAGAAAGAAGAAAAATAAAATTTAAAAAGTCTCCTTTCTAAGTAGCTAGTGGCTATATCGTCCATAGTGGTGGCAAGAGTTGATAATCCCCTTAACATCTGGTGGCCGCATTATAACCATAAGCTTTTAAATAAAACATCTTTAATAACTGGTGGCAGTGGGTATAAAATATATAATAATAATATAAATATAATTAATTAATAGAAACTCATCCACATCTCTGCAATTGGCATCAGAGGTGGGATAAAAAAGATTTCCCCTTGTCTGACATCTTTGCAATTTGGTTGAAGAGGTGGGATTTTAAAAAGATTCCCCCCTGCCTGAAAGAACCTTAGACGTAATTAGTTCTCCGGAGTATTCTTGTCCTGCATGTTCTTCCCCAGTGAGGAGATCAGTTTCCAGGTTGGAAGGCGGTCTCGGTCCTCTTGGCACGTTTCTCCCTTTTGCTCTCCATTCATTCCTCTTCAAATTCCACTGCACTGACCTCCAGCTAGAGCCTGTCCATCTGTCTTTCCAAGAGATTTGCAGGCTTTTTCAGATGCAACGCTGATGGAATCATTCTAGGAGTTGAGTGTGTCATCTGTAGACAATCCACGTTTCACAGGCATATAACAGGGTTTGGAGGACAATAGCTTTATAAACAAGCGCCTTGGTATCCCTATGGATGTCCTGATCATCAAACACTCTCTGCTTCATTTGGAAAAAATGCTGCACTCGCAGAGCTCAGGCGGTATTGCATTTCAATGTCAATGTTGATTTTTGTTGGAAGGTGGCTGGTAAGGGAGCAGAAATGGTTAACATTTTTAAACATTACACCATTAAGCTGTATTTTTGGCATTGCAGAGGGATTGGCTGGTGAGTGCTGGAAGAGCATTTTAGTTTTCTGTATGTTCAATGAGAGGCCGAGCTTCTCGTATGCTTCTGCAAAGGTTTTTAGAGTGGCTCTAAAAAACGCATTCTGCTTCTCCTACATCTTTTGCAAAACATGTCGTTGTCACCTATGCTGAACATTTCCACTATTAATTAGCAACAAAACAACATCTCAATACTTAGAAAAACCAAACAATGTCTAGGGGTGCATCTTGAAAGGGCTGAAGTGGTGATGCTGATCCAGAGTTGAATACTTTGGATCAGCATCACTGGAGGCTACATTCTCTTGAGTTTGCTTGGGACTTTGTGGAGACAAAACTGCATGACTCTAAACTGCCTCAGCTGGATAACAGCTGCACAGCTGAGCAGTGCTGGAACTGGTTCGGTGCTGCTCACCTTGTCCTCTTGATCAACTATTTCTTGCCCACTGAGCATGAAATTGGTACTGTTTGAAACTTACACCTGGAGTGACGATATCCAGAATGACATAAAGACATTAGAGAGAGGAGAAAGAGGAGTCTCTCCCTCCTTCCTCCATGTCTTCTCTTATCAGCTCATCACTCTGGATGTCATCAAACCAGGCACCGGGCAATGAACAGTACTATTTTTGTGACCAGTAAGCACTGCAAGTAACAGATTGAGGGGACAAAGCAGGTGTCATCGCCTTGTTTTCTTAGCCACTAATTTCACATTATCATTGGAAGAAATCATATATGAGATATTTAGGATTTCCTGCTTCCATCTGAACTATGAAGGTGGATTGTTGTTAGAGTTATTCCTATGAAATGCATGGGAAGGGCTCTCCTTGACACCACAAGCCACATCTGGCACCTAGACAGACCACAGCACCATTTCTTTTATTTATTTCTTTTTTGTTCTAGTACAGCAATTTACTTTAGATATTGTGGAACTGCTATGATTTCATGTTTGTTGGCTTCATTCTGCTTTTTGGGCCACAAATTCTGCAGGTCTCCATAGAAAGGTCAAAGGAATGGGAGCCTTTTCAGCCTTCAGCTAATCTGATTTGAATGAAACAGTCATTTCCCCAAAATCCTTTATCAGTGTTGGACTGTGCAAATTAAAACATTTGTACAGTTATCAGCACAACATCCTCCTTGTGTGAACCACACATATGTGACCTATGTAAACTATGGCCAAGGTTCCTTATCTATTGGCACCAGGACAACATCTACGGGAAGCACCCTGAGTTCTTGCCAGAAGAACTTGTATAAATACAAGCCTTCTTGGGTCTCATCTTCAAAGACTTTCCAGATTTCTATTCTTCTCTTCATTGACAGTGAGATCCTAGCCAATCTTCCACTATGAAGTTGATCCTTCTGCTCTTTGCCATTGCCTTCATGGTCTTTCATGTCCAAGCCAACCCAGTGATTGAGGTCTTCAAAGACGTCATTGGTAAGTACAATGTTCTTGTCTCTTTAGTCCTTCATGGGGTTCCTACACACTCCTTCAAAAGCTTCCACTTTTTATTTTTAAAGCATGGATATGGATCCCTTTGCCTACATTTGTTTTTTGTACAGTCAGAAAACTATTGTCTATTAAATTCAATGTGTGTTTGTTTGCATTCAGTATTACCCACTGAACTCAATGGGGCTTTCACCTAAGTTTGTGTCTGTGTATGTGCATGTGGCTTCTGATCACCTAATGACTTTGGGTGACACCATGAATTTCATTGGATTTCTTTAGGCAAGGAGCCCTCAGCAATGGTTTTGCCAGTTCCTTCCTGTGATGTAGTCTATATTGTTGGAGGTCTCCCATCCTTACTCTTGATGTACTTTTGATAATTCCTTGCAGAAGACAATCATTCTACAGACAACACCGGCTCTTCGGTGGGAATCATAGTGGGATATTTCACACCTATGTGAGAGCAAAAAACTTAATGTGCTGTTTTACCAGCAGCTGTAGAAAAAGCTCTCAGGAATTTGTAATGAAATAATTTGAGTTGTGAAAAAAATGTGTTTAATGTTTACAAAATAATTGGGTTTTGCAAAAACAACAACCACCATCACCACCACCATATAAATATTTTACTCAAATATAAATTAGGCCTCAATGGCTCTGTATAAAATTCATGTCTTGAGCTGGCAATGAAAAGGAAATTATGTTGGTGTCACTCTACCTTTGGAGAGGAGGTCATTCCACAAGTGGTGTCCCAAGATAGAGAAGAAAGGAAAAATTTCCTTATCGTTTCTGACAAAAATGAGATACTATATTCTGTTTTTCTCTCTTTCTGCAGAGCCTAAATTGGTAGATGAGGAAGGAACCACCCTGGCCACATACACCTGCAACAACAAGAAGGGTATCTGTCAGCGCAGAGACTGGGCCTGTCCCTCAGGCTACATATTTGTGGAATCTCTCAACGATTGTCCAAATAAGAAAATGAACAAGTGCTGCACCTGTTCATAACTTCTGAGATATATGGTCCTCAGCCAGAGAAAGAATGATTTATTGGATTCATATAAATAAAAAAAAACCTATTTTAATTCAGCAAATCTCCCTTTGTGGTTTGTGTTATTTCCTCCAAGGCATTGATTTCTTATGCTTTTCCAGATATTGTGATCACAGATGGTCTTCCAGGCACTGGGGAAATATGCCATCTATGGTATGTTTGAAAAAGAATTCTGAGACATTGTACTCAGCAAAAACAATAAGAGGATGGATAAATATGCCAAGTTCTTTGCAGTCAACTTCAGTATATCTTCAAAGGATTATTTAAATGGACCCTATGTGGAGCTTCCCTTGAAGACAATTTAGGATGCAGTGGCATGGCTGTTGAGTTTACAGTTTAGCTGATTTCACATCTAACAGAGGGTTATTTCCTTCAGAAAACACATTGATACAACCCTGAATTATCCTCTAAATTGTGGGAAGATCTCAGGAGAGCCAATGTGGCATAGAGGTTTGCAGCACATTAGACTATGTCTTTGGAGAACAGGGTTTAATTCCCACTTGGCCATGAAAACCCACTAGGTGATCCTGAGACCCCCATCTACACTGCCATATAAAAACCAGATTGTCTGCTTTGAACTGGATTATGTTAGTCTACACTGCCATATACTCCAGTTCAAAGCAGATAATCTGTATTTTATATGGAAGTGTAGAAGGGGCTTGAGCAAGCCATATACTCTCAGACCTAGCTTGCATCACTGTGACCTGGTTGGATGAGTTGGGTGGGGTAAATTTCACCCACCGGGTTTTGGAGCCAGAACTGGGGGGTGGGGAGGAGGGGTTGTGGTGGTCTACTGTGAGTCCATCCCTCTAATCAGGTGCTCCATTCTGCAATCTACTGGGTTTGAGTGCATCCATTTGAGAGTGGGAAACCGGGACAGTTTGGGGATTTTGCTGGTGTACTGACCACAGCAGTCTCTCTGCCAGAGCTCGCGGGAGTGGTCTCTGGCCTGGCATTGGAGTCCCAATGGCTAATAGTGCTGGGGGTTTCATGTGGAGTCCACCCTTTCTGGAGCACCTCAAGACTTCATAGCTGCCATGACAACCATGGGATTGTTCCAAGTGATATCTGGACCCACCCATCTTGCGGGCCACACCCTGGACCTAGTTTTTATTGCAGAAGAAAGATTCGTTGGTGTGGAAGAGCAAAAAAATTCATAGACTGATCAGTTTTAGACTCACCGCAGCCACAAACCTCTGCAGGGGTGGAGGTCCTATTAAGATTGTCCACCCCAGGAGGCTTATGGATCCAGACAGATTCCTGATGTTTCTTGGGAATTTCCCTGTCATGCAGGCCAACGATTGTGCCAATGCCCTGGTGGACCTCTTTATTGTGGAGGTGACCAGGGCGGTGGACACGATCACCCTTGAGTGCCCTCTCTCGTCACTGAGATCCTTCTCAGCCCCCTGGTTTTCTGGGGAGCTGGTGGTATTGAAGCAGTTGAGACGAAGGCTAGAGAGCCTCTGGCAGAAAACTCAGAAAGTATCTGGCCAAGCACAGGCCAGAGTCTCTCTTAAGGCCTACTCCCTTGCAATGAGAGCAGCCAGAAAGACTTTCTCCACTGTCTGCATTGCGTCTGTAACTATCAGACCAGCAGAGCTGTTTCAGGTGGTCAGGGAGCTTCTTCACCCCCATGAATGGGGAGAGGCCACTGACCACCTGGAAGCCCAATGTGGCAAGTTTGCACATCATTTTGCAGATAAAGTTACTCGGGTGGGTTCCGACTTGGACACCAGCCTTGTTATAGTATCAGGGGAGGTGACTGAGGCAACTGTCTGTCCAGTTTTGATGAATTCGTTTCAACTTGTTCAGCCTGATGACGTTGACAAGATTCTTGGAGCGGTGAGGGTGACCACTTGTGTTCTAGACTCTTGCCCATCCTAGCTTATTAAGCTGGCCAGCAGGGGATTGGCCAAGTGGCTCACGAGGATAATAAATGCATCCTTGGGACAGGGACATATCCCAGCTTGCCTTAAAAAACCAATTGTATGACCTACTCTGAAGAACGCATCCCTGGATCCCACAGAGGCCACACAACTACTGGCCAATTTCCAACCTTCCATTCTTAGGCAAGATTCTAGAATGGGTGGAGGCTTCTCAGCTCCAGGGTTTTCTTTGAAGAGACCGATTATCTAGGCTCATTGCAGTCTGGTTTTAGGCCTGGCCATGGTATGGAGACGGCTTTGGTCGCCTTGGTGGATGACCTCCGCAGAGAGCTAGACGGGGGAGTGTGTCCCTTTTTGGTTCTCCTGGATATCTCAGTGGCTTTTGATACCATCGACCATAGTATCCTTCTGGAATGGCTCTCGGGAATGAGTCCTGGGGGCATTGCTCTGCAGTGGCTCCTTCCTGTACCCAGTTGGCCATTAACCTGTGGGGTCCCCACAAGGCTCTATTCTTTCCCCCATGCTTTGTAACATCTACATGAAACCGCTGGGCGAGGTCATCCAGAGTTTTGGAGTTCGCTGCCATCTCTATGCGAATGACACTCAACTTTATTACTCCTTTCCACCAAACTCCATGGAAGCCTCTCAGACCATAAACCAGTGCCTGACAGCTGTGTTGGGCTGGATGAGGGCTAACATGTCCAAGTTCAATCCAGACAAGACAGAGGTTCTCCTGGTCAGTTGCAGGACCAATCAGGATATTGGGTGGCAACCTGGGCTCGACAGGGTAGCACTCCCCCTGAGGGCACAAGTCCACAGCTTGGGGGTCCTCCTGGATTCATCGCTGACGCTTGCTGCTCAGGAGACAGCGGTGGCTGGGAGGGCTTTTGCACAATTAAAACTTGTGTGCCAGCTGCGACCATATCTCGAGAAGTCTGACTTGGCCACGGTGGTTCATGCCCTGGCTACATCCAGATTGGATTACTGTAATGCTCTCTACGTGGGGCTGTTCTTGAAGATGGTCCAGAAACTCCAGCT
This sequence comes from Anolis carolinensis, assembly GCF_035594765.1. Classification (NCBI taxonomy): domain Eukaryota; kingdom Metazoa; phylum Chordata; class Lepidosauria; order Squamata; family Anolidae; genus Anolis; species Anolis carolinensis. The sequence continues at coordinate 7,921,213 of NC_085841.1, forward strand.
GGTTTAGAGATCAGCAGCCAGGCTCCTAACTGGAGTCAATTGCAGGAGCACACAACACCTCTGCTAAAGCAGTTCCACTGGCTGCCGATAAGCTGCCAGTCACGATTCAAGGTGCAGCTCAATGCAAAGAACTTCATCTAGACAGGAAAATATAGCCTATGTGACCACTAGCTTAAAATATATTGAAGGCTCCATCCCCACAGCCATAGAATGCATTTTGGAACTGCATTTTATGGTTAGTAAAGACTCAGATTATATATTTCAGTACAATTAAACTGTATTATATAAGTCTATACTGACCATATAATACAGTGTCAATCTGAATTGTATGGCAGTGTAAACAGGACTGAGGTGATATCCTTTTTACATTTCAATAAATAAATTCAAATTGATTAGCCTTCATCTTTTATCTGCGCTGAATTGCATTAAGGCAAACTTTGACACAATTATCAGCACAACTTCCTTCCGTTAAACACCAAGATTGTGTGAATTACACAGCTGTAAGCTATGTGGAACAATTTACAAATTTACTGGAAACAGACCAAAGTCTGTTCCTCACTAGGAATACTATGACTTCTTGCCACAAAACCTGTATGAATACTAGATATTTTGGGTCTCACTTCTCCAGAGATCCTTCAGGGTTGTATTCTTCATTAAAATTGAGATTCTAAGTAGTCTTCCAAAATGAAGAGTCTTCTTCTGCTCATTGCCATTGCCAACTTAGTTTTCTTGGTCCAACCTAACCCAGTGGTCTATTTTTATACAATATGTATGTTGGTTAGTTGGTTGGTTTGTACCACAAAGGCTTTTATATGGCTTGGTGGGTTTTGAACAAATGTGGTACACATACCCATCATAATCCAACTTAAAATACTGTTGGGGTTGGGCGGGAATTGATAGAAGATTATGGGAGCTAGAGTCCAGCCACATCCGGAGAGCTGTGTGTCTCCTGTCCATGATGGACCAAACCTGGCACACGTACCTTTCATGATTCAACTTAAAATAGTGGTGGGGTTTAAGAGTATGATGTGAGTTGGGATCTAGCCACATCCAGAGAGCTATGTGAATCAAAATGGATCTAAACCGAAGTTAATATACATATCCTTCATGATCCAAATTTCAATACTTCTAGGATTTGAGGGGAGGGGAAGGATGGTAGGATTGAATGATATGGCTATGGTCAAATCATTAGGAAAGAGATATCTTCATATCATGGCCTGATGCCAATGTTGTTTAGGGAGTGCAGGGGTCTTTACTACACATTTTAGTCATTCACCCAAAGGGAATGACCTAGATTTTTAGAAGGGTAAGGCCCTTACTGGAGGCTCTGGTGGTGCAGCAGGTTAAACCGCTGAGCTGCTGAACTTGCTGACTGAAAGGTTGGCGGTTCAAATCCGAGAAGTGGAAGGGAGCTCCCACTGTTAGGCCCAGGTTCTGCCAACCTAGCAGTTCAAAAACATGCAAATGTGAGTAGATCAATAGCTATGATCCAGCAGGAAGGTAACCGCGCTCCATATAGTCATGCCAGCCACGTGACCTTGGAGGTTTCCATGGACAACGCCGGCTTTTCGGCTTAGAAATGGAGATGAGCACCAACCCCCAGAGTCAGACACAACTAGACTTAATGTCAGGGGGAAAACCTTTACCTAAGGCCCTTACTATGATATACAGTGCAACTGACTTGATGTTTCTATAATGTGGTCTGCCATTTTGCTCTGGCAGGCATGATGGGGTGAAGGAGATCCCTAGGGCACTGATATATTCCAGAGAAGGATGAGTAAGAGAAGTGCTTTAATGAAGAAGTTGAGATACTTTTTGCCTCACTCTCAGTTACTTTTCAAGAAGTTTGAACTGGTAATTGGGGTGTGTGGGTGGGTGGACTAAACAGACGCTTGCTTTTTCCTGAAGGCAATGGGAGAGAGAAGTAGGCATTTGGACCACCCATGGCAACCTTTTGGTGAAGAGAAGGGCTCTGGAACTGCCGCTTTAAGTCATACAACCAGAAGGTTTGATGGTTGTGCCCTCGCTTTTAGTCTTCTGAATTGAGGGGGACCTTCTCAGAGTACATTAGCATTGTAGAACAAATGCAGTTTGACACCAAGTGACATGTCTTGATGCTATGAAATCATAGGACTTGTTGCTCTAGTGAATAGAAGGCCTTCTGGTACAAGAATGGAGTCATGCTGGAGAGAAGACATGTCTCTGAGGTGTGCATAAATGAAACTGCAGGTGTTTCTCCTGCAAATATGAGGATAATACTTTACCCTCTATCAGGCGACATTCATAGGAATTTTATTTAAATAAACATAGATGAGAAATAAACAGGATTTATTTATCTTGATTGGTGGGCTATTCTATTTTTGTTCTAAAGACGGTAATTTTCCATGTCTTGAATCTCTACTAGTTATGTTCTTTATCCGTACTGCAGGCAGCAACGTTTCTTTGCATTGCATCTTCCAATCATCCGTTCACGGGAAAGGCAGCGGCTGCGGCATCTTGCTCCAGCAGCATTGCAGAAAATGGTATTCCTTGGCTGGATTGCTACTATAGAAATTAAAAGAAAATTAATCATTTGCACACTTCCAATATATATTCAGTTGCAGTTTAGATCAGATGTAGGTTAATTTAACTTCAATTCAACAAGAGATACATTCTTAGGTTTCACAAAATAGACTTATAGATTAGAGTGGTTAGTATTAAAATGCAAGAGCCAGAGCAGTGTGGTAGTTTGACTCTGAGAGATCGGAGTTAAATTTCCCACTCAGGCATAGAAAAGCAATGGGGTGAAAAAGAGTTTATCCTTTTTTTCCAGATAAACATTTACATACTAGATTTCATTTTCACTGGATCACAGCATGCTAAATGAAAGTGATTCATAATATAGAGCCTCTCAATCATGAACTTTCATGCCATCAGATGATAGAAGACAAGACTAAAAGTCACAGGCAAACTAGCCTGTAAAGAAGTGTGTTTTTATTTTTATTTACAGATGCCAGGTTTAACTGTGTTTTAAAAAGGGTTAATATTTCAGTTACTCTGCACCATGAGTTGGCTGCCATGGAGAAGGGGGCGGAGCCAACTGGGTTAGCTGAAGAGAGCAGAATTTGGAGGGAAAGTCAGTCAGTCTGTGGTCAGAGAACCATAGGGAAGGTTAGTTTTTAGAGTCGGTGCCCTTATGAGGTACCGAGAGACTAATTCTGGTTGAGGAATCAGGGTGGCTCAAATGATTGGTCATTTTGAGTCAATTTTAAAATAAGTTTGGTGACTTATTTTAAGGTAGTCTGTTTCCAGATAAGGGACAGATAGTATGTGTTTGTAATTCACAAGGTGAAAGCAGTATAGAAAGAAGTGGAGAAAGGAGTGACATTTTAGGAAGCTTGAATCACCTCATTCTGTTATTGCAATTGTTAAGGAAAGTGCCTCTAAGTGAGAATTGTATCCATTAAGCTTGTGCCTAAATAAACTTGTTGTTGTTCTTTCAAACATCTCAGTCTCTGTCATACATACACACATCAAGAATAAAAAAGAAGAAAGAAAAACCAATATTTAAAAAGTCTCCTCTCTAAGTAGCTAGTGGCTATGTATTCCTATACTGGTGGCAACAATTGATGATCCCCTTTGTAATTTGGTGGCAGCATTATAAAACCTCTATAATTTGGTGGCAGCTTTTAAATAAAAACATCTTTAATAACTCGTGGCAGCGGATATAATTATATATATAATATAATTAATAAAAACTTCATCCTTCTCCACATCTCCGCAATCGGTGTCAGAGGTGGGATTCTAAAGGATTTCCCCCTGCCTGAAAGAGCCTCAGTCATGCTTGAGTTCTCCGCATAGCCAAAGAGCATTGTGCTGGTTTTTCTGCTCTCACATAACCATGGGCTCTTTTCACACTACTAAGTTGATTCTAATCTATATATATAAAAGAGTGATGGAATCGCGGCACCGAGCAAAACAACAAAACTAAAGGCCCCCAACCTCGAAATTTGACAACACAACCCATCATCCACGCCTCTAGGTTGATACAACAAAAACTCCCGTCAAGAACCTCCTTGGGGCCTTAAAAACCCAGCTGTCAGCCTGGCTGGAAGGCCCCATGGTGGTCGGAGGAAGGGCCTCCACGCGGCGGGGCCGTGGAGTAAAAATTGTCAGGACGCGGCAGGGCCCAAGCAGGCATGGAACAACCCCCCCCCCCAAGAGCCACCTCAGCCTCCCTCCAGCCAGAGGGAGGACGCGAGGCCCCAAGGTTTCTTTCTTTTTTTTTTGGATGTTGAGGCCTGCAGAGCCGAAGGTGGGGGGGGGGCTTCCAGAAAGGCGCCCCCCCACGAAGACCACTGCATCCTCCCCTGTGCCCCGCAGGCCTCAGGCTGGCCCCAGCCACGAGAAAGCCGGAGCCCGAACCTTCCCCCCGAAGAGCCACCTCCGCCTCCCGCCAGGCCGGAGGCAGGCTGCAAGGCCCAAGGTTTCTTTTCTTTTAACTATTTATTTTCTTTTTGACATAGACACCTGAAGGGGTGGCCTCAAGGCCGGGAAGCACCATGGCCCCAAGGAGGGAGGCTGCCAGGCCGCAATGTTTTTTTGTTTTTTTTGTTTTTTTAGATGGAGGCCTCCAGAGGCGGAGGCAGGGGTGGCCGCAAGGCCGGAAAGAGCCCCCCCCCGCCATGTCCTAAAGGGTCCTAAAGCCTCCCCCCCTTTTCCTGTCTTCAGAGGAGGGCCCTACCTTCCCAGCCTCAGCTGCCTGGGCCTCTGTCTCTCTTCCAGTGATTGGAAAGAGGGGCCGCCTGCCTGTACAATCAGGCAACAAATATAATATCTAAAATTACTATGGTGTAATAATACAAAACAATATAATCTCTAAAATCAGGACATTAAATAAAGAAAACACTCTGAAAATGGGAATTCCTGAAAGGAAACAACCAGGGCCAGCTAACACCTCCCAACAAAGGATTCCCCCAGGCAGGAAGCAACAATATAATATCTAAAATCAGGACATTAAATAAAGAATAACACTGAAAATGGGAATTCCAGGAAGGAAACAACCAGGGCCAGCTAACACCTCCTAACAAAGGATTCCCCCAGGCAGGAAGCAACCAGGCTTCCAAACAGCAAGGCTATTCAGTGCTGTTCAACCTAACCAAGCAAGATTTCCCCTTCATAGTACACCTTCAGGGTTTCAAGCCATGAGGCTTCTCCGTCTCATTCAGCCTGCCCAAGAAAGGATGTAGAAAGCAGTCAGTCTTTGAAACAGCAAAGCCTTTATTCAGTACAATTCAAATTGGCTAAAAAACCATTTCCCTACAACACAAGTACCCAGCCTTCCAAGCAGCAAACCTATTCCATTGTATTCCAGCTCACCAAACAAGGATTCACTTAAGGAGAAAACACCCAGACTTTAAGGCTGCAAGGCTATTCACTGCTATTCCACCTGGTCAACAAATGATTCCCATCAGCCACAGCAACGCGTGACCAGGCACAGCTAGTATCCATTAAGACTGTGAATCCAGAGCCACCAACAGCCTTTTGGTATAACCACACCAGCCCCTGATTGGTGGAGAAATGGCACAGCCAGGATCCGGGCTCCCATTGACTAGGGATTCCCTCTGAAGTTATTGCTGATTGGTGTTTCTCTATGATGGAAAAAATAAACAGCTGTCATTCATTGGTTTGAACTCTAAGTCTGAGACAGTGGTTCCCAACCTGCTGCCCGAAAATCCGTTGAAAATCCGATCTACAAACTTCCTTCCTCTTTATTTTACTTTATTTTCACTCCTTTCCACAGAGCTGACCATTGCATTGAATAGACCATATCAGCTCTAGATTATTAAATATGCTTTTCTGTGGGTGAGCGAATGGAGTCTACTGGATGGCATATGTTCTGTATCAGAAACTAGAGCTAATGTGGCCTATCCAATGCAGTTTTCTGAATCAGCACCGCATATAACCAAACCAAGTCTAAAGTTGACCAGAAACTGATTTGTAACCCTTTTGGTACTAATGTTGGAGAGTGGTCCCTGGTCAAAGTGGTCGCTGGTTAAGTGAGTCCTGGTCAAAAAAAGGTTGGGAAGCACTGGTCTAAAAGAATGACGGATGCCAGGAATGCAGTGTAGCAATATGTAATAAGTTCTTGATTGACTTAATGGAAGATATTGAGTACATACAAAGAAAAGGGTTTCATTTACGCAATCAGAATTAATTATGGGAGATAAACAATACAATGGGTGAAACCTCTCTTGCAGTTTCTGCACTGCTTCTTACCAGCAGGTATCAATGGAAAGCTGAAAAACCTCTTGAGTGGCAGAAGGAAACATGTCAATGAAATGAGATTTTATCAATGGGAAGAGACTTCAGTTAATGGAATTAATACAACTTCATCCACAGGGATGGGGAACGCTTTGTTTGTGTGTGTCTAGATAGCTTCCACCTTCCACTACCTGTCCCCTTGTGATGAGATTGGGTGAATTGAAAATACACATTCAGGTAGAGCTAGACAGACATTCCAGGTTTCCTTTTTGGAAAGGAGAAGGGGCCACAGCTTTCTTGACTTTTCTGGGATGGTGATCTGTTGAGAATTCTGGTGTTTATGAAGTAGATTTCTGGAGGTTTGTGAATGGAAAAAGCTCTGAATTGACATAGTTTTCTTGATTGTATCAGGGATATTGTAGTATCTTGCTCAGGCATGGTCAAACTTCAGCCCTCCAGGTGTTTTGGACTTCAACTCCCACAATTCCTAATAGCCTACTGGCTGTTAGGAATTATGGGAGTTGAAGTCCAAAACACCTGGAGGGCCCAAGTTTGCCCAGGCCTGATCTAGCTACTCCTTCTCAGTTTATTCTCCATAACGTGATATGTAAAATCCTTTTGTTGAGTAGCTGCTTTGTTTCCCAAGGTTAGGTTTGGTAAACAAACAAAGAGGTGAGTTGGAGGGAATAGTCTACTGACCTTTTGCAGGCCCAGGCTCTGTCAGGTCACAGAGGTTCATATAAGTTTAAATAATTCATATTTTGGGGGGTATGGTTTCTTGATAACACCCTTGTGATTATATTTTAATTGCCATGGTTCTGTCCTATGAAATCCTGGGGTTTATAGTCTGTTGAACCACTGAGAATTCTAAAACATCCCAAAATTTCATAACATGGAGTCATGGTAACTTACAGAGAATGCCAAAGGTCTATAAGTATGAAAGGGTTACTAACCTGTATTCATATTTTATTATTATGACAGATCTCCCCTCCTATGTGGGGTACCCCAAGGTGCAATTCTCTCCCCTCTTCTCTTCAACATCTACATTAGACCCCTTGCTAGTTTGGCTCGGAGTTTTGGCCTAGACTGCTATCAATATGCAGACGACACCCAACTCCTTCTGCGCTTGGAGCCTGGAGCAACATCAATACCAGACAATTTCACCTTCTGTCTGGAGGCTCTGTCGAACTGGCTACGTGCTAGTAGACTGAAGGTGAACCCGGCAAAGACTGAGATTCTCTGGCATGGCCGCTCAACTGGTCTGACCCACTTGCTACCCACCTTCGATGGTGCTGTCCTATCTCCTTCACCTACCATTAAGAGCCTGGGTGTCGTTTTAGATTCGCAGCTGACAATGGAAGCTCAGGTCGCTGCTGCCAGCAAACAGGCCTTTTTCCATCTACGACAAGTGAGGCAACTGGCACCCCATCTATCTGATGAGGCGCTGGCAACAGTCATCCATGCCATAGTCACGTCTAGGCTGGACTATTGCAACGCCCTGTATGTTGGCCTTCCGATGTCCACGACCCGAAAGCTCCGTATTGTTCAGAATGCGGCAGCCAGGCTACTCACAAGAACACCTTTGAAATGCCACATAACACCAGTGCTGCAGCATCTGCATTGGCTTCCAACTGATTACTGTGGTCTATATAAAATGCTAGTCCTGACTTTTAAAACTCTTTACGGCCAGGGCCCATCGTATCTTAGGGACCGTCTCTCCTTCTCCCATCATCGGAGGTCACAACGACCATCCCAACGAGACTTACTTTACATACCGGGTCCTAGAGAAGTGCACTTGGAGAGGACCAGGCGCAGAGCTTTTTCTATTTCTGCCCCTGCCTTATGGAATGCCTTGCCGCCCTACATGAGAGCCATGCGTGAGTTAGGGCCTTTTACCCTAGCACTCAAGACCTGGCTCTTTACTAGAGCTTTTAATCTATGTTAATTTTTATCAATATTTGTATGTATGTATTTTTATCCTTTACAATTTTATCTTGTAAATCGCCTAGAGCATCATGGATGGAGGGCGATTAATAAGTAATTAAATGATGATGATGATGATTATGGTCAATAACCAACACCAAAAGTAAACTGTGCAGAAAATTCAAATCAATGTCTGCTACTATCAGTAAGGGAATGAATGAGGTATGCATATTATGGGTTCCATTGGGCTGAGAATTGTGGAGACAAGCAGGTAGAGGCTTGGTTAGCAGTTGAATGGAAAACCACAAGGAAATATCAGGAAGCTAAGAAAGAATCCTGCCTGGACCCAGTGAGAGCTACTGTCAATCAGAACTGAACAAATTGTGTTTATTGGGCCAACGTGTAACTTCCATGTTGTAACCCACTTTGAGCCACAAGGAGAGCTGGGTAAGAAACAAAATTATTATTATTATTATTATTATTATTATTATTATTATTATTATTATTATTATTATTATTATTTTAATCATATCTCTCTTTTTCTGAACCTATATGTACACTGTGATTATCTGGAAAGGGACTTCTCTCTATCCAACCAACCTCTCAAGCTTGTTTGATAGGAACAAGGTGATAGCCTTCTCTGTGGCTACTTCAAGACTCTAGAATAGTGGTTCTCAATCTGTCGGTCCTCAGGTGTTTTGGTCTACAACTTCCAGAAATCCCAGCCAGTTTATCACTGCTGAGATTTCTGGGAGTTGAAGGCCAAAACATCTGGGGACCCACAGGTTATGAAACACTGCACTAGAACTCTTTTCCTAGAAAGGCCAAAGATAGCCCCATCCCTGCTTACCTTTCACAGACAGGTAAAAATATTCCTTTGCCATTGGGCATTTATATATTAATGTGGGGATTGATCTGAAAGATGATGTGACTGGGATTTTAAGGTAAGTATAATATATTTCAATATTTTAGATTCAAAGTTTTTTATAGAATCGATTTTTTAAAATTTTACATAATTCTACTCACCTTCTGAATCATAGGAATAATTTTCATCTGAAATGTCAAGAGGCTCTTGCTCTGACTCTTGATCTTGATCTGGCTCTGGCTCTTGTTCTGTCTTTGGCTCGGCTTTTATCTGGAAAACCAGGATAGCAAGTGCAAGGAGCATGAGAGTGGATTTCATGATCAGCAGTCAGACATGACCTCTCAGTGACAATGGAAAAAAGCAAATCAATGAAGGAGATGACATTGAAAACCCCACATTTATACCCATTTTTGTGGCGGAGACTCAGAAAATTAGGGTAGGAAACCAGTCTAAATGACAATTGTTTCTTTCAAAGAACATATGGTGTCCCTGGCTCATATCTGAAAAGACTACCCATTAAGTAAACAGTCGCATTACTCATAAAATTGGTGAGATAATGCTGGATCATAAAATGCCTTCCAATTTTCTTTTTGTTTGATCTTCCCTTTGAAAAGGATTATTTTATTGTTCCTTCTTAGGTTTATCTATTTTCTGAAGTTGCTTCAGATAGTGTTTCTGAGATAAACGTGTCACTGTAAAGTGACCCTGGATATCACAGACCCTTCCACCAGTTTGGATGACGTGTCTCTCCTAGACTTTGGGACACACTGGCTTCTGCTCCAGTGCATTATTTTGCTGAACTCTGACTTTATTGAGATCTTAAAAATGTGATCTACATCTCTATCTCTATCTCTATCTCTATCTCTATCTCTATCTCTATCTCTATCTCTATCTCTATCTCTATCTCTATCTCTATCTATCTATCTATCTATCTATCTATCTATCTATCTATCTATCTATCTATCTATCTATCTATCTATCTCCATCCCCTTAAATAGGCACTGCTGCATTCATTTTGTGTCTGTTATGGTTTTGCACAGTTTTGGAGCCACATTACAGTGTCAGTGTAGATGACACTGTAATCTCTCAGAGACCTTGACACAACAAAGCTGGTTAGACTTCAACGTGCCATAAGTCATTTTATTGTCTTTGCCGGGTCAGGTTAACACAACTACAGGAATTCTTAGGAAGATGATGTGTGCATGAATGAGCCTCTCAGCTGATATTACCCAGATCGATATAATAGAATCCAGTTATTTCTAATGCAACAACAAACTAATATAATGCAATATGAATACAGCTGATGTATAGAACTTTGTAGAATGACAGAACAGATGGTGAATGAGACCTTTTCATATCAGGAACTATTGAGCTAGTGTTGCATTTGTTTTATCTACAGTCCTTCAGATGTGAGTAATCTTCAACAGGACAAACAATGTGGAATTATTTTTCACCTGGCTGTCTGCCACAAATCCCTATATAAATGCTAGACTTCTGTTCTTGAAATCATTCTGCAGGCATCTGCTGTTCTCCAGAAGTCCTTGGGTCTCAACTAACCATCCACAATGAAAAGCCTTTTCCTGCTTCTCACTTTGGCTTTCTTGGTTTTTCAACTAAAAGCCAATACAAATCCAGAGGAAGGTCCTGTGCTTTGTGTTTCACCTGAAAATGCCACCGCATTAACAGGTGAGTAGACCTGGCTTCTTTACACATAGGAAAACACAGCATTCAGGGAAATGTTGACATTGTTGATTATGATGTACATTCAAGTCATTTTCCCAACCCATTCTGACCCTTTTGCAGGGTTCTCTTCTCAAAAAGGTGTTCAGAAAACATTTGCCATTGCTTACCTCTGAGACTGAAAGAGTAATTTGCATATGGTCACCCAATGGGTTTCCATATTGAGAAAATTTGTAGACAAATGCTGTGTCACAATCTAGAACAGTAATTCCCAAACTCTATTCCCTGAGATGTTTTGGACTTCAATTCCAGAAGCATCAGTTGCCTTGGGCAATCATTCTGGAAGCTGAAGTCCAAAACACTTGGAAGGCCAGAGTTTGGGAAACACTGCTCTAGGACATTTCTCAGTGCAATAGATAAATATTTTCATCAGGAAAATATATGATGGTTTAATCTACTGATCCTCATGAAATACCCAGAATTTGTCCCATAAACACTTTCAAAATAAGTGCAAGGAACTCATTGGTTCATTTTTTCATAGATATTAATTTGAATTACAGTAGAGTCTCCCTAATCCAAGCCTCGCTTATCCAAGCCTCTGGATAATCCAAGCCATTTTTGTAGTCAATGTTTCCAATATATCGTGATATTTTGGTGCTAAATTCGTAAATACAGTAATTACAACATAACATTACTGCGTATTGAACTATTTTTTCTGTCAAATTTGTTGTATAACATGAAGTTTTGGTGCTTAATTTGTAAAATCATAACCTAATTTGATGTTTAATAGGCTTTTCCTTGATCAGTCTTTATAATCCAAGATATTCGCTTATCCAAGCTTCTGCTGGCCCGTTTAGCTTGGATTAGTGAGACTCTACTGTACTTTCTCTAAATGTTCTCTCCTGGTGAATTTCATTTTTTAAATATACTAATAGTGTAATCTCATCAGTTTTAATTGTGTTTTATATTTCTTTTCTTCCAATAAGGGTTAGGGTTGAATGATCAAATAGAGTGATGGACCAATGATAATTAATTCCTGTAATGCATCTAAGCCCCACAAAACCAGAAGTTATTATGGGTTTGTTTTTTTTCAGGTGGGATTCAGCTTTGTCCATAGTTCTTTATAGAGGATGGCTTAGATACTGATTGTGTCCTTATCTCTTGTAGGAACTTTCCAGATCACAGGGACTGTTGCTTTGCTGAGATTATTTTGTTATATTAGAAGATGAGGGATTTGAAAAAGAAATAAGAAACTTGGGTGCACTGGCACTGTGAAATTAATGCAACATGACCCCACTTGAACTGCACTGATTCCATATCATTGAACCAGGGCATTTCAAGGGGTATCAAACTGTATTGATTCTACAATGTAGATGCGCCCTTGCAATAAAGCCATGTTGATGAAGATCTCCTGGTATTGATCTACATGTAAACAGAGCCAATGATCTGGGGGTGGATAGGAGGTATTCTTATAGAGATCGGAGAGACATATGTTTCTACTAGGGAAACTTCATTGCCAGCATTTGTGTACAGGCATTCCCAAATTATGAACAAGATAGATTCTGTAGGTATTTTTTAAAAGTTGAATTTGTTCGTAAGTTGGAAAAGATACAGTTGAGACACTTTTCTCCATTATAACTCTTCCAGGGGTGAATTTACTTTCCTAGGAGTAGATTTCTCTCACTTCCTTTTGTCTCAACCCGATTCTTAACTATGAGTTGTTTGTAAGCCGGATTTTGTAGCTCAGGGACTGCCTGCATATACTATAATTCAGCTTTTAAGCTGAGCATCAGACTACTTGGAAACTGACCTGTGGCTATTTCCAATCTATTTATCTCTTCTTTTTGCAGGAAAAATCAATCTGAAAATGCATGTGAATGGTCGCATTCTGTGCCGTGCTATAGGGGGACATTGCAGGCGGTCTTGCCGTAACCATGAAATATCTGGTGGAAAATGCTTATCGAAGGTTCACTGCTGTGTGGGTTATGATTTAGTATGATTTTAAAAAGAAGCCCAAGGAAAACTGAAAAGACAACCAGCAAACAACAACCAGGAAATCACCTGGCTATCATGACCTGCTCAACTGTTCTGAAATCTTTTTTTTTCCATTTTCAATAAAATTGATTGCGCATCCATTTCATGAGTTATTCTTTTTCTTTAGGGGAAATGTTTTAAACATTGTCTTATGGAATTAATGCAGTTTGACACCACTCTAACTGCCTTGAGACAATGCTTTAAAATGATGGGAGTTGTAGTTTCACAATGTCTTTAGCCTACTTTGGTACGTCAACAGATTACAGATCCCAGGATTTCATAGCATTGAGCCTTAGCAGTTACAGCAAGACTGGGCTGCATTAATTTTAAAGTGTAGATGCACCCTCAGAATGGGCAGCCAACATCCTCCACACATACACAGACGTATGCATAACTCTCATGATGATAGCCTAGCAATGGGCAATAGCAAATATCTCCTTAAAATTAGACAGGTAAAAGAAGCCAAACTATCAGTAGCATTGGAGTGGATCACAGACACCAAGTCACCTAACACTTTGGGGCATGACCATCCCAACTGCCGATGACAAAGGATAATTCCTTGCTTCATGCCTTTCCCCTCCTAATTTCCCCTACCTCTCCCCTTCATTTGTGGTATAGTCTAGACCAGGGGTCCCCAAACTAAGGCCCGGGAGCCGGATGCGGCCCTCCGAGGTCATTTACCTGGCCCCCGCCCTCAGTTTTATAATATAATATATTGTATATACATATAGTATTGATAATAATATTATAATGTAATACAATATAACACTAATAATAATACCATATAATAATATTAATTATATATTCTTTATTACATATAATATTACTAATAATATTACAGTATAGTGGTATAGTTCAATATAGTAATATATAATGCTAATATTGTGCTATGTACATATAATTTGTAAGCCACTCTGAGTCCCCTTTGGGGTGAGAAGGGTGTGATACAAATGTAGTAAATAAATGCAGTAAATAATAAATAAATAAATAAATAAATAAATAAATAAATTTTAGACTTAGGCTCATCCAAAGTCTGAAATGACTTGAAGTCACACAACAACAACAACAACAACAACAACAACAACCCTAATTAACTTGACTATCTCATTGGCCAGAAGCAGGACCACACTTCCCATTGAAATCCTGATAAATGTATGTTGGTTAAAATTGTTTTTATTTTTAAATATTGTATTGTTCTTTCATTGTTGTTGTTGTTGTTGTTGTTGTTGTTGTTGTTGTTTTTGCACTACAAATAAGACATATGCAGTGTGCATCGGAATTTGTTTGTATTTTTTTTCAAATGATAATCCGGCCCCTCAACAGTCTGAAGGATTGTAGACCGGCCCTCGGCTTAAAAAGTTTGAGGACCCCTGGTCTAGAACTTCTAATGTGGAGGACCACCAACTTCAAATTTCAATATGCTAAGCAGAAACTGGCACTATCTTTGTGTTCATTGAATACAGCTGTATTGGCTTGAATTTCCAACTTTGGTCAGCTCCATGCCCTCTCATTCCCTGTCAGCATTTTTTTCTACTATTTTTAAATCTCCACTCAAAGGCTTATAAAGCAGGCAATGGGGCTTCTTGGAAAGGACTAGACGAGCATTACATCCACACTTATTCAAGGATTCAGACTACTTTTATTACATCACAAACTTCAGAAAGGTGAGAAATTCCAAAATTCAGGGGGCAGGCAATTAAAGAACTTTCTGTCTGGACTTCTCTGTGAGCTGCAAGAGCTGACCATATCCATATCTCTAAGCTAATCCTCATAGGAATTGACTTTCAGAACATTTGATGATTGCCCTCTTCCGGATATTTGATGGTTGATGATTGCCTTCTTCCGGATATGTTCCAGGTTGTCAATACATTTCTCGAACTGGACAGAAGGTTATTCCGGTAGAATAGAGTGGTACTATTATTTCCCTCTATCTAAACAAGTGGTTCCCAACCTTCAACTTCAACTCCCAGAAATCCTTACAGCTGGTAAACTGGTTGGGATTTCTGGGAGTTGTAGACAAAAACATTTGGGGACCCCAGGTTGAGAACCACTGATCTAAACACTGTACTTTGGGCCTGGGCTGTGGCGCAGGAGGGGAGAGCAAGCCAGCTGCAATTAACTGCAATGAATCAGTCTGACCAGGAGGTCATGAGTTCAAGGCCCGCTCGGAGCCTATGTTTGTTTGTCTTTGTTCTATGTTAAAAGGCATTGAATGTTTGCCTATATGTGTAATGTAATCCGCCCTGAGTCCCCTTCGGGGTGAGAAGGGCGGAATATAAATGCTGTAAATAAATAATAAATACTTCTATTGCTAAATTGGCTTTTTTTACTGACACATCACACTGTTGACTCGTGTTCAGCTCACGATATAACAAAACTTTTAAATCCTTTTCACACCAAGTGTCACCCATCCTGCATGTTTTAAAAGAAAATGTTTCCACACTCTCACTTTCTTTCATGCCTCTGCTGTGCTATCCCTGATGAATGCCTATCCCACAACCTCATAAGGAGGAACAAAGGAATTCCTAGGGAAAAAATAATTAAAACCGAGGGAGACCTTCATGAAAGAAGGTTGATGCATATGAAGTACATTCTTTGGAATGGGCAAAGGTTTCCCCTGACATTAAGTCCAGTCATGTCTGACTCTGGGGGTTGGTGCTCATCTCCATTTCTAAGCCGAAGAGCCGGCGTTGTCCGTAGACACCTCCAAGGTCATGTGGCCGGCATGACTGTATGGAGCGCCATTACCTTCCTGCTGGAATAGTACCTATTGATCTACTCACATTGGCATGTTTTGAACTGCTTGGTTGGCAGAAGCTGGAGCTGACAGCGGGCGCTCACTCTGCTCCCGGGATTTGAATCTGGGCAAAACTGCAATCTAAAAAGGGATTTCTGAGGTTTAGCTCTGCAGCTCTGAGAAGGACTGGTTGGAAAACTTGCAGAGGATCAAACACAGATTTTATAATTTTATTGTTATTTATTTTACTCCTGCCTTTTTCTGATACAGAGACTCAAGCCAGCTAACAATAAAATAAAACAATATTAATTAAAATAATGTGAATATATATAATATAGAAACTAACAAGCAATTAAACTATGAGCAGCTGTGAGTTTTCCAGGCTGCTTGGCCAGCAGCATTCTCTCCTGGGACATGGCCATAAAGTCCAAAAAGCTCACAGCAACTCATTGATTCCAGCCATGAAAGCCTTCAACAATAAATTGAACTATGTATGTTATTGAAACCATTCACCATTAAAATATTAAAATGAATTAAAATAGCTACCCACATTAAAATGAGTCTTATAGAATCATAGTTGGAAGAGACTCCATGGGCCATCCAGCCCAACCCCCTGCCAAGAAGCAGGAAAATTGCATTCAAAGCACCTTTGTAGTTTGCCTTGTCTCCTTTTGAAACTGAAACACTCCCACATCTCTATAACCTCCTATTCCTTTCTTCCACTGTTCCCCTTTCTAAATGCATACTTGGTTTTGTGGGCTTAAATTCCAGGATTAGGTTTTTGCAACCACATTTAGTTTAGGATTTGTTTACAGCAAACTTTTAACCTGAAAGGGCCCATAAGTCAAATTTGGATAACCAGATGATGTCCAGAGATTTCTCTCCTTTAACTAGGTTGAGCTGGTTTAGGCTCATATTAACCAAAGTCAGGAAATTCTCCATAGCCAAAGCTACAGAGCAGCTTTGGGTGAGTGTGTACAGCAGACCAGCTCCAAAGTTAACTGGTCCACTGTCCAAATGAGCCAGCACAACCATTTCTTTTTCCCTGTGAAAGTCAGTGGAGCTGTGTCATCCCCATTGTGACAGCAGACAGCCGGAGAGTTCTAGAGAGCTCCTGGCCATTGCTCAGTGACTGAGCTGATGACAGTAAAGGTGCCAAGTGATGGCACAGCAACAGGGATGGCAAAATAGACAAGGGTAACAGTTCAATTTCAGCCAGATTGAACTGTCTAGGCTCCATTCCAACTTCCGCCGCAGGTTAAAGATATAGTTTTTGAACAGTTCTGTGGCAATGGAAGATAACCTGGAGCATTTCTCCTCCAGACTGGCCTGGATTTTTATTAAGCATTTAGGGGGCAGTTTGGAGAAATACGAGGGTTATCCAGAAAGTAGATTACGTTTTGGAATTAAAAATGAACAAAGTATAGGAGAAAACATTTACCATATGCAGTTGAAAGCCACACCAAAATACCACTTCTCAACATAGTCGCCATTCAAATCTAGGCACTTATCATAGTGATGAATGAGCTTGGTAACGCCTTCCCCATAAAACTCTGCCGCTTGCGTCCTCAACCAGCTGGTCACCCCTTCCCGCAGCTGCAATCCAGGACGAGCGTGGGGTAAAGTTCAGTGCGGGGATTTTGCTGTTTCATGGGGACGCACACGTGAAGCTCTGGAGTCTTCTGGGTGGGAGTTGTTTCCTCATCCACCATGCAAAATCCCCGCGCTCAACTTTTCCCCACGCTTGTCCTGGATCGCAGCTGCGGGAAGGGGTGACCGGCTGGTTGAGGACGCAAGTGGCAGAGGTTTATGGGGAAGGCGTTACCAAGCTCATTCATCACTATGATAAGTGCCTAGATTTGAATGGTGACTATGTTGAGAAGTGGTATTTGGGTGTGGCTTTCAACTGCATGTGGTAAATGTTTTCTCCTATACTTTGTTCATTTTTAATTCCAAAACGTAATCTACTTTCGGGATAACCCTCATATTTCTCCAAACTGCCCCCTAAATGCTTAATAAAAATCCAGGCCAGTCTGGAGGAGAAATGCTCCAGGTTATCTTCCATTGCCTTGGTATTTGGGTCTGGCTTTCAACTTCATATGGTAAATGTTTTCTCCTATACATTGTTCATTTTTAATTCCAAAACGCAATCTACTTTCTGGATAACCCTCATAGTTATTACTCCAACTTTGTATTTTTGCACTATTGACTATGGCAATGAAGATATGACTAAGCGTGCATCTATACTGTGGAATGAATGCAATTTCAACACGATTTCAACCCCCACATCTCAATGCTATGGAATCATAGGAATTGGTTACTAACAAGGTATTTGGCCTTATCTGCTGGGAAATACATGGGGAGTTTAGAACAAAAATGCTCTGGTCTGGCAGGAAAGCAGCTACATTTAACTTGCTAAACCTGCTGTGGTACCTTACTGGTCTCTACATGGTCCAGCCAGGCTGATTTTGCATCAGCCTGGCTGGACTGTCACCTCATCCTCATACTGTCATTGTCACTCCCAGTCATCCACAGAGCTGTGCTCTTGGCCATTGAATGTCAATGTGAGATCTTGGCAATTGCAAGTGTCCTGTTCTCACATCAACAGAAGCACCCATGTGACCTAGGATGAAACCAGGTAGAGGCCTTCTTTCTAGTGGTGTTGGCACCTCTATGGTTCTCAGGCCATCTGTAATGGCAAGGAATTTACAAAGTGCTCTGTCGAATCAGACAACAAGGAGCGAGTTTGGGTTTTCATGCCCATGTAGATTAGCCCTTTAGCTACAATCCCGTAACCATGTACTCGGTACGGCAATAAATCCAAATAAGGCCACATTATAGTAGTTTTAATAAAGTGATTTGTTTTCAGCTGAATCTCTGTTGTCTGACGTCTTTATCTTCATGATTGGCCAGCAATGAAATACAGTACAGCACCCATATCCATGGAAGATTTGTTCCTGGACTTTATATGAAAATAATAGCGAACCATATTGAAATGAAGCACTTCTGTCCCAATAATATCATAGAGTGATGTTGGAGGACCATGAAAATTAATAGAGAAAACATGTATTTGGAATGTAGACAATTGAACCCACAGATACTTGTCCTGCTGATATTGGGGGGAGGGGGGGTCAAACTGTATCAGGGATCTTTGATAGGAATTTGAATGAAAAGACCACAGATGAGATGACAGCTAAGAATTTATTTATCTTGATTGGAAGATGATTTCATTTCTGCTCTAATGACCTATTATTTGCTATGCCATGAGTCTCCAGAGGGTATGTTCTTTACTAGAAGCTCAGGCAGCAAGGAACGCCTTTAAGGCAGTATCCACCTTTCTTTTCAAAGGAACGACATTCATTTTGGCGGCATACCCCTCCAGCAGCGGTGCAGAAAATGCGACTCCTTGGCTGGACAATTGCTGTCGAAATAAAAAGAAAAGTAATCATTTACACATGACCAATTATGTTTAACTGTATTTTCAATCAGTTTTACGTTTGTTCAGCATCACTTTCAGAAGAAAATAAACAGGCTTCACAAAATGGACTTATGAAATGGAGTAGATTGTCTTAAAAGGCAAGAGCTAGGGCTATGTCATAGTTTGATTCTGGGAGACCAGCATTCAAATTCCCATTCAGCCATAGAAAACCACCAGGGTGAAGGAGAGTTCATCCATTTTTTCCATGTAAACATCTGTGGTTTATTGCAGCAGGCTGTGGAGCAGGCTGGTGAGCAGCCTGCTGCAATAAATCACTCTGACCATGAGGTCATGAGTTCGAGGCCAGCCCGTGGCGGGGTGAGCGCCCGTCAATTAAAAGATAAAAAATAGCCCCTGCTCATTGCTGACCTAGCATCCCAAAAGATAGTTGCATCTATCAAGTAGGAAATAAGGTACCACTTATAAAGTGGGGAGGCAAATTTAACTAATTTACGATGTTGGAATGAGGAAGTGCCATCACAGTGGATGATGAAACAGCTGCTCCCCCCTGTGGCCATAATTGAACATCCCCTCAGGAGAAGGTTAAATTGCCTCTGCGTCTGTCTCTGTCTCGGTTCTATGTGTATATGGGCATTGAATGTTTGCCCTATATGTATATAATGTGATCCACCCTGAGTCCCCTTCGGGGTGAGAAGGGCAGAATATAAATACTGCAAATAAATGAATAAATAAATAAATAAATAATGATTATATTTTGCATGCTAAATCAACATGATTATATTATATGAAACTCCTTTCATGTAATTGCCATGGTTCTATCCTGCGGAATCTTGGTTTGTCATCTGCTGAAGCTCTAGAGAACTCTGACTGAGAATTCTAAATACTTTCCCCAGAACAAGGTTATATAGCATGGAGTCATATTAATTCCACGAGAAATGTGTTACTACTATGTAATGTGGAATGGCTCCCGATCTATGCACTCAACTTTGAAGAAGATTCAAACAATTTAAATAGTGCATTTTACTGTAACTGACTGTACTAAAACAATGTCTCCTGTCAGCAAAGGACTGGATAAGGCCATTTGTTTAGTGAACAAACTGAAACATAATACAGATAAGACAAAGGTGTTCCTGGTCATTCAAAAGAGATGCAGGAATAGGGACATAGCTTATATTGGATGGGTTCACATTCTCTGTGATCCCAAAGCTGCATGCTTTGGTTTCAGTGGTAGCCAGGAGTGTATATGCAAGGCTGAAAAAGGTCCAACAACTATATCTTGAGATGCCAGCTCTGGCTATGATGATATATGGCTTGATTGATACCGTATATACTTGAGTATAAGCCAACCCGAATATAAGTCGAGGCACCTACTTTTACCAAAAAAAAACTGGGAAAACATTGACTCCAGTATAAGCCGAGATACCAATAAAATTACATTAATTGAGGCATCAGCAGTTTAAATGTTTTTGAATATTTACATCAAACTGTAATTTAAGATATGACTGTTCAACTCTGATTAAATCATTATTTTCATCTTCTTCAACGTAAATGTGCTTAAGTATCCTTTTAATAATAATACAGTGAAATAATAAATGTAATAATAATAATAATAATAATAATAATAATAAATGCAGTAAAATAACAAATATATTATTAATAATAAAAATAGAGTAAAATAAATGTAAAAGTAACAACAATAATAGAGTAAAATAATAAATGTAATAATAATAATTAATAGAGTAAAATAATAAATGTAACAATACAAATAATAGAGAAAAATAATAAATATACCATATATACTTGAGTATAAGCTGACCTGAATATAAGCCCACCAGGACCCTCACCCAAGTATAAGCCGATGAGGTTTTTTTTTCAGTCCTAAAAAAGGGCTGAAAAACTAGGCTTATACTCGAGTATATATGGCTTGATATATGGCTATGACAATATGTGCTTTTTGGAACTGCAATGCACTCTGTGTGTGGTTGCTTCAATCTGAACATCCAGTGTTCAAAATGTTTGGGGGCAAGATGTGTTTCGGACTTCTGATTTTTTTTCCAGATTTTGGAATACCAGTATTTGCATGTACTAAACATGCATAATGATGTAGCCTGGAAATGGAAAACTAATAATTTTACCAAGTTAGGGGATATGGGTACATGGGTATACATTAGGTTATGGCTAAAATATTGATCTTTTTTCATATCAGGAGCGACTTGAGAAACTGCAAGTCGCTTCTGGTGTGAGAGAATTGGCCGTCTGCAAGGACGTTGCTCAGGGGACACCCAGATGTTTTTGATGTTTTACCATACTTGTGGGAGGCTTCTCTCATGTCCCCATATGGGGAGCTGGAGCTAACAGAGGAAGCTCATCCGCTCTCTCCCTGGATTCGAACCAGCAACCTTCAAGTCAGCAGTCCTACTGGCCATTGTGCCACCGGGGGCTCCAATATTGACCTGAAATAGCTTGATTAATGGCTCAAGAGCTTTCATTTGAAAAGTTCCCAGGTCTAGATCTAGAGCTTTGAAGTTGCTGGTTTCAAATAACTTGTAGCTACAATTTAGCTATAATGCAAACATTAAAATTGTAACCGAACAAGAAATGGCTTCACTTCTTTTGCAGTGTACCTGCACCCTTTTACTTGTGTAGTTGTTATTATTATAGTCCTTGCATCAGAAGGGTGAATGAGAAACGGGGCAATGGGGACTAGTCACACATCCCATGCCTTAACAGGTGAAAGCTAAAAGGAGGAAAAGAGAGTATTCCACTTAAGAAAAGTAAAGGTAAAGGTTTTCCCCTGATGTTAAGTCCAGTCGTGACTGACTCTGGGGGTTGGTGCTCATCTCCATTTCTAAGCCGAAGAGCCGGCGTTGTCCGTAGACACCTCCAAGATCATATGGCCGGCATGACTCCATGGAGCGCCGTTACCTTCCTGTCAGAGCGGTACCTATTGATCTACTCACATTGGCATGTTTTCAAAATGCTAGGTTGGCAGGAGCTGAGGCTAACAGTGGGCGCTCACTCTGCTCCCGGGATTTGAACCTGAGACCTTTCGGTCTGCAAGTTCAGCAGCTCAGCGCTTTAACACACTGTGCCACCACCAGAAAAAGTAGATACTAGATAGCCCAGACATTTTCACCATTCACTTCCCTCAAGTTACATGGCAAGGATCAAGAAGTAAATATTTTGGAACTCTGGTAGATATCCTTTTTGTGTATTTTTGAAGGAGAGATTTGCATGCTTAGGGATGGCTAAGCATGCCATTTGGCTATGAGGCCGGAGCCCCACCATGGAGGCAGTTGAGAGCACTCCTGTATGGCCATAATGTCGTTGACCATATTTCAGGTGGGTATTGGCACATTCAGGCCAGGATGAACAGCTTCAGAGGCTTCAGGGATGGGCAAAATGGCCAAATGTTTCTTAGACAAAGAGCTGTCAGGCGTATAATCCATCCCATACAATCCACCCCCCCCCCCCACACCTTGGTCCTCTGGAGAGTGGCTGGCTACTCAAGCCCTCCAGAACCCAACTGGTGACTGTTACCCAGAGAAGACAGAGAAGAAATAAGATTTCAAAATTCAACTCACCTCCTTTCTCTTCGGAGTCATTTTGGGAGTTTTCTTCAGATTCTACGGTTTCATTTTCAGATGAAGGACCTTAAAAACATATACATACATGGTTAGAATTTTCAAGGAGAAGATCTTGTGTAGCACAGCTGAACTATTCAAGAAAAGAAAAAAATAGGGAAGCTCAAGAGCTTTCTATGAAAGTATATGAGCAGAGCAACGATGTACTACCGGTAAGAAACATCAGGGATGTTTAGTGGGGATCTAGTATAATCTAGCTCAAAAGAAAATGTCATCCGCTGTCTTGTGAAATATTTGTCCATTGTTACTCAAATAAATTCACTTGGATTTCCTCTGATTTAGACACCAAAGTTGATACACCTTTAGTGGATGTATCATTGGTATGTGCTTTTCCAGTGTTGATGAATACTTTTGAATTTGTTCAGCCCAGGCATGTGGACTAGATCCTGGGAGAGGTGATAGCCGTCACATGTATTCCAGATGCTTGTCCCTCCTGGCTTATTAAAGAGGCCAGGGAAGAAGAATGGACTGAAAACTCCTCCTTGCATCAAGGCAGGGTGCTAACATGAATGATGGAAGCTGTGGTAAGACCTCTTGCAAAGAAACATTGCCTGATCCTACTTTACTTGATAACTGTGAAGACTTGATGTGATGACAGAGATGGAATCTTTTTGGATCCCACCGCTGCCACCAAATTGCGAAGGATTCACCTTCTACCTCTATGTATTTCACTTTTCTATGTTGTCGCTGCCACCACCTTTGAAAGATGCTTTGCTCAAATAATAAGCAACATTTGAAGAAACAGTAACTTGTTTATTTATAGCACAAAGCTTGATGGTTGCAAGAATGTTATAACTTAAGTTGAACGATGTTACTTCTGTACAGTAAGTGTTGCAAGATTTCTCAATAGTTTCTCTGAGCTTAGTATGGTATCAGCTTTATATGACTTGTTTCTTTCAGTTAGGAATACTGTCCTTCTTTAACTTAGTTGATCTGTACCCGATCAAACTTGGACTGGGGAGTTTAACTGGTTAACCCTAGTCCTCCTTGACTTAGGGATGTAACCTCAGCTCTTTAGTTATCTCTACTAAAGGCTCAGCAACTTTAATTTTAGCCCTTCTCCGCTAAAGCTCTCTAGCTGCTCAACTTCCTCCCACAATCTCTTTTTTCGATCACACTCCTTTCTCACTGAACAGAACCAACTGCTCTGCTCAACCGACAAACTCCAACTGCCCAATTCCAACTGCTAAATTTTGAATTCTAAGGCTTCCACCAGCAAGGTGAAGCCACGCCCCTTTTCCTGGCCATGCCTTAGAGGCTCCCAACTTCTGTACAAGAATAGCTGAAATATACAACCTTAAACAGTCAACCTAAACATAGCAATCATGAATAAAACACAATGATCATGACCTCTTTACAATAACTATAGAATAGATTCCAATTTTTCATTTTTGGGCAAGGTAGTGGAGCGTTTTGTGGTATCTGAGGTTCCTGGATGAGGTGGATATTCTAGATCAATTTGGGTCTATTACTTTCCTTGGTTTTGGGAGAAGGACAGCTTTGGTTGCTGTGGTGGATGACCTACACAGGGAACTGGAAAAGGGGAGATCCAGGGAACTGGAGCTACATAGGGAACTGGAAAGGGGCAGAACCCTTGTGGGTTCTGCTGGACCTTTGAGTGGATGTTGATGCCATTGACCCTCTAAGTTAATGCTCTAAGAATGGTCTTGGAGGTATAATTAATTCAATGGTTTGATCTTTTTCTAGAGGGACACTCTCAGAAGTTGGTACTGGTGGGATTCCTGTTTGCCTACTTGGGTATTGGCCTACGGAGTTTCTCTGGCGTCAGTCTTATCCCCCACGCTGCAAGAAACCACTTGGAGAGGTCATCTGGCATTTTGGGGTTGTGTGCCATCAGTATGCTGATGGTGCCAGTATGTTGATGATGGGCTTATAAAGATGGCATGAAGTTTTAATCATTTTAATATCTGAATGTTTTGAGATGTTAACAAAATAACTGGTTTAAATTTTTATATTTATATTTTAACAGATTCACATTTTTGTTGTTGTTCATTTGTTCAGTCGCTTCTGATTTTTCGTGACCTCATAAACCAACCCAAACCAAAGCTCCCTGTCAGCTGTTGCCATCCCCAGCTCCTTCAAAATCAAGCCAGTCACTTCAAGGACATTTTGCTTGAGTATCTATAGTAGCATTGTTTCACATTTAATGTTAGCTCCCTTAAATCCTAAAATAAAGGGCTAAAATAAAGGAAATAAATAAATATGCTGAACTCTACTCACCTCCTGTCTCCTGGAAATCATTGTCATCTGAAATGTCAAGAGTCTCTTGTGGCTTGGCCTCTATCTGGAAAACTAAGAAAGCAAGAGCAAGGAGCATAAGAATGGATTTCATGATCAGCCTTCAGACAGGACCTCTCTGTGACAACAGAAAAGCTAGTAAACTTTTGTAGAAGAGGACATTGACAACCCTGTATTTATACCCATTTTTGTGGCAGAAAGTCAGATAATTAGGGATGTGGTGCTTGTTTCTTTGGAAGAACATATGGGATGCTGGTCCATATTTAAAAAGTCTGCCCATTAAGTAAACATTCCACTTCTTCCTCATACATTGCTGAGACAATATTAGACCATAAACTGCCTTGCAAATTCTTTATTCTTTGTTCTTCTTTGGAAAGAGAGTTATCTTATTGCTTCCTTCCCAGGTTTATGAGCGTGACCTCATATGCGCACATGCAAATCAGCTTATATGAGGGCTATCCAGAAAGTAGATTACGTTTTGGAATTAAAAATGAACAAAGTATAGGAGAAAACATTTACCATATGCAGTTGAAAGCCAGACCCAAATACCACTTCTCAACATAGTCCCCATTGAAATCTTGGCACTTATCATAGCAATAAATGACCTTGGAAACCCTTTCCCCACCAAACTTTGCCACTTGGCTTGCGTTCTCAACCAGGCGGGTGTCCCTTTCCGCAGCTGCGCATGTGCACGCGCTCAGCTTTTCCCCACGCTCATCCTGGATCGCTCTTCTAAGGTTTTGCAAGGAAGGTTATGGCGACTGTTTTTTGGGACAGGAAAGGTGTGCTTCTTGCAAAACCTTAAAAGAGCGATCTAGGATGGCCTTGGGGGAAAACTGAGCGTGTTACAAGTTACTAGAAAGCACAGGAATTTCTTTCTCAGCCAAGTCCTGTGCTCAATAATGTAAATAATCAATCCGATTTTTTATCATGTCAGAAGCGAATTGAGGCAAGTTGCTCCTGGTGTGAGAGAATCGGCAGTCTTCAAAGACGTTGCCCAGGGGATGCCCTGATGTGTTACCATCCTGCGGGGGGCTTCTTTCATGTCCCCGTATGAGCTAGGGCTGACAGATGGGAGCTCACCCCATGTCGTGGATTCAAACTACCAACCTTCAAGGCTTAACCCATTGTGCCACCATGGCTCCAAACTGATCATTCAGGGATAACATAGACTCCACCCAGAGGGGATCCAAGCCCATCTCTATAGCCCTGTTCCTCACTGTTCTGTCAGGTGAATCCCATTATCCCAGGACCACTCCTCCTGATAGTGATCATGAACCATTGTCCCCCTCAACACCCATTTTCCCTCCTAGAAAGCCCCCATCTGCGCAGTAGGGGGTGTAGTCCAACACAGAGACAGGCTCAATATTTCTTCCAAAGAAAAGTTTATTACATTTACCACCATATAGCTTACACCAATCAAAGATTGTAAAGTATGATAACTATGTATGTGGGTTGCTGTGAGTTTTTCAGGTTGTATGGCCATGTTCCAGAAGCATTCTCTCCTGACGTTTCGTCCACATCTATGGCAGGCATCCTCAGAGGTTGTGAGGTCTGTTGGAAACTAGGCAGGTTAGGTTTATATAATAATAATAAAATAATCTTTATTCTTATACCCTGCCTCCATCTCCCCGACGAGATTCGGAGCGGCTTACATGGGACAAAAGCCCAAACAAATAGAGTAAGAACCATAAAACACATCAAACAACAAAAAACCGCGCACAAGGAATAAACATTAACATAGACATAGCAAAAACATTGGTAAAAGCATATAAAATACAGCGATAAAATCATAAAAACAACTGGGCGAAAGTGTGCTAAGTGTGTTTTGTAGACATGAGGTAGTTAATAAAGTGCTACAAAGTCTTAGAGGATTTGGAGTGGGATGGACCCTGTGATTATACCAGAAAATTAGCAAGACAAGATGCAACCAATCAGAACAAGGACACCAAAACAACATTTTATCATACAGATGGGGCTCTTATCCAAAGGCCTGAGTGAATGTCTATGGAATGTCCAGGGTGGGAGAAAGAGCTTTTTTCTGTTGAAGGCAAGTGTGAATGTTGCAATTGGCCGCCTTAATTAGCATTGAATAGCCTTGCAGTTTCAAAGCCTGGCTTCTTCCTGCCTGGAGGAATCCTTTGTTTGGAGGTGTTGGCTGGTCCTGATAGTTTCCTGTCTGGAATTCCCCTGTTTTCTGAGTGTTGTTCTTTATTTACTGTCCTGATTTTAGAGTTTTTAAGTACCGGTAGCCAGATTTTGTTCATTTTCATGGTTTCCTCCTTTCTGTTGAAATAGTCCATATGCTTGTGGATTTCACTGACCCCTCTGTGTAGTCTGACATGGTGATTGTTAGAGTGGTCCAGCATTTCTGTGTTCTTCAATAATATACTGTGTCCGGGTTAGTTCAGCAAGTGTTTTGCTATGGCCAACTTCTCTTGTTGAGTTAGTCTGCAGTGTCTTTCATGTTCCTTGATTCATGTCTGGGGAATGCTGAGCGTTTGGTGGTCCCTACATAGACTTGTCCACAGCTGCATGGTATATGGTAGACTCCTGCAGAGGTGAGAGGATCCCTCTTGTCATTTGCTGAACATAGCATTTGTTGAATTTTCTTGGTGTGTCTGTAGATAGTTCATAGTTTGTGTTTCTTCATCAGCTTATCTATGTGGTCAGTGGTTCACTTGATGTATCCAATCCATACATTTGGAACATGGCTATACAACCCGGAAAATTCACAGCAACCCAGTGTTTCTGGATATGAATGCCTTCCATAACACAACAATGTATGTACTTTGAACCAATAAGACAGTGGATCGTAATGTGTGTGAATCAAAGCAATTGTCAGTTGTCTATAACATCTCAATATATGTCAGCGCTAAGCAGAGAGCAGGTCAAATCTGTGTTTCCCCTTGAACTCCTTCTTTGATCAATGAAGCAATACGCCTCTGATTTTGCCCTCATCTCTGCGTGTCTTGATTGGAGCTGGCACTCTGGGAATGAACCCCTTCGATTCTAGACAACATTGGTTCCATGATGGTGGAGGTCTTACAATAATAACAATGTGGTGAATCTGGTACAACCAAGGACCACAAAAACAGCTAAATCTATTTGGTGGTGGTGCTGCCCATCATTTCTTTTTTAGTTTTCCTAGAACTATTTTGATATGTTGAATCTTGAAATGTGTGTTGCAAGAGAAAAGTGCCTCTCCTCCATATTCTTGACAAATGTATTCATTCCTATGAAAAGTAATCAAGACTGAAGTAAGACTTACTGGAAGAAGGTTGATGCACGTAAAGTCCTTTTCTCTGGAATAATAGGCAAAATGATAGGCAAAATGAAATGTTCTCAAGTGTAGTTCTCAGCACCACGAAGGAGAGGTTGGAAAACCTGTGAAGAAACAAATATAAAAAACATGTACTTATGTAGTTAGCGCCTTCTTCTGAAACACAGCCACCCCAACCTCTCCACATTCTCCTGTTCCTTTCTTTCCCTCCTATCTTTTCAAAATGCATACTTGGCATTGTGAACTATAGTTCCTGGATCTGATCTTTACAGCCACTTTTTACTTGAGGCTTGTTTATGCCAGCCATTTCACTTGAAATGGGCCAAAAATCAAGTCTGGCTGTCCAGAAAATGTACAGGGACTTCATTTTCCTAAATTAGGGTAAAGTGGACTAAGTTGGATTAGTCCCAAGTTAAGCAAAGTGGGAGAATTCTC
Organism: Anolis carolinensis; assembly: GCF_035594765.1. Taxonomy (NCBI): domain Eukaryota; kingdom Metazoa; phylum Chordata; class Lepidosauria; order Squamata; family Anolidae; genus Anolis; species Anolis carolinensis. The sequence goes on from NC_085841.1 coordinate 7,949,755, forward strand.
CCTAGTTTTCACCCAAACTATGGAGAAGTCCCCTCTTTTCGAGTGAGTATGCACAGCAGACAGGCTTCAAAGTGAATTGGTTTGTTGTCACCATAGATCAGTGTTACCATTCCATTTTCCCCACACTTGTCAGTACAGGGAGAAAGGATAGATCCCAACTGCCACAGTAGACACCTAGAGAGTACCAGTGATGGTGCTCTCTGGTCACCTGGTGGAGCTATGGGGATGACATGTCAGGCAAAGGTGACAATCAGACAAGACAAATCAGTTTTGGCTTCACTGGAACCTCTGGTCTTTAGCCTTATAACTACTACAGATGAGGAGCAGAGTATCTGAACAATTGTGTGGCATCCAAGGCCAGTCTGAAGCATTTCTACTCCTGTCTGTCTCCAGTTTTTAGTGTAAATAGTAGATATAGATTGTCAGTATGAAATGTTATCTAGTACAAAAATTGCTTATAAGTTTAAACAGTATGGTTTCAGTAATGCAAGGGTTAAAACAATAGAGATATGCAGAATGCGTAGAGTGCCCCTTTTGGAGTTTCCTATTCTTGCTGGGTTATTCTTCGCCCCAGGGAGCCCCGGTGGCAAAGTGCATTAAAGCACTGAGCTGGAGACCGAAAGGTCCCAGGTTCAAACCCCGGGAGTGGCGTGAGTGGCCGCTGTTAGCTCCAGCTCCTGCCAACCTAGCAGTTCGAAAACATGCCAATGTGAGTAAATCAATAAGTACCACTCCAGCTGGAAGGTAACAGCGGTCCATGCAGTCATGCTGGCCACATGACCTTGGAGGTGTCTACGGACAACACTGGCTCTTCGGCTTAGAAATGGAGATGAGCACCAACCCCCAGAGTCAGACATGACTGGACTTAACGTCAGGGGAAAACCTTTACCTTTACCTATTCTTGCTGGAGTAGAAGCTTCTAGAAATGCCATGATGCTTCTGTAATGCAAGAAGTTTCTAGAATTGCCATATGGCTTATGTGACTGAAATGTGGCCTTTGTGCAGGCAATATGCTTCTGTGCAGTGTGCTGAGATATTACCGGAGAATGGTATGTGTGTGTGTGTATTAAATAAAGACAATGAACCACTTTCAGTTGAAAGCCAAATTGAAGAGTCCAGTGTCTTTACCACTTTGTGCCTTCAGGTAGAATTTGCAGGGTCGAAGTAGCTGTGATAAAGAAGGTGATTTATCTCAACCCTTTTTCCTGAGGCCATGATGAGAACTATGACACTTTCAGTAGTTATTGCACTTCCCATAATTTTAATAGTAACCTCAGAAAAGCTGCAATCATGGTCCTTCAATTTTCACCCTAAAGAAATTGCAAGAGAAATTTAATTATAGCTCCAACTTTGTATTTCAGTTCTATTGACTAGGGCTGTGCATAATGCCCAAATACCACACCTCCAGTTCTGTTTTCAGCTGCCCTTCCCCCACTTCCATTTTCCAGGAAAAGTCCGAAATGGGGGAGGTGATGTGTGCTGTTTTTTCATGCCAGTAAGATTTGGTCCATTTACGCCAGTGTGGAAAGTTTAGATGCTCATTCCTCCTATGTTGTAGGCTACATTTATGATTGTAAGTTTGCCAAGTTTTGGAAAGTTTCACCGCTTCACTGAGTTTTGGGAAATTTTGAGTTTTTACTATAACATTTTTTTAAATACCACCAGAGGGGGTTCTGGGAATTGAGGTTCCAACCAGCATGTGCCACAAGAGGGCAGGAGAATGGACAGAATGACACCTCTGATTGGCTGAATAAGAAATGTGAGAAACAGAGAGACAGAAAACCTCAACTCCAATCATGCCTCAGGAGGGAGCACAGAGGTTCCTTCAATGCCTGCACCACTCAAAGTGCTGCTCGGAAAGTGAGTTTCTGGCAGGGCCATCTCTGGAGGAGAGACTTAGGAAAGCCTTTCCTGTGATGTCTCAGGGACCTTTGGCCCGTGACCCCGCAGCCATCATAGATCAAACCGAAGTGGATATGGGTTTTTTCCCATCTCAGCAAGATTCTGTTCCATTCCAGATGTCTCCTATTGACATTTTCGTGCCAAAGCCAATTTCGGATGCCCTTGAAACAGAGCCTGGTTCCCCGGAAAGTGTTGTGTTTGATAGGAAGTCCTTTCTCAAAACACATCGCTCCTATAAGCAGTTTCTGAGATGAAGTGCGAGATTAGTGGAGAGAGATGATTGTAATTAAACCGTTTCCCTTGGGAAGTTTCGGGGAGGCAGGCATGTTGAAACAGCTATTTTCTCTGGAAACAATTGGGGAGTTAAACACCTGTTGGGGGAAGCTCTTGAACTTCCGTAAAAGTTCTGCACTGAGCTCTCCCTATCGCGGTGTCAGAACATTGTCCCTTGTTTCCGAGCTCCCTTCGGTGCGCTTACTCACGAGTAGAACGGGAGTAGCGTTTTCACTCCTGTTCAAGTTTGGACTGTGTTTCAGATCCACCACGAATTACCTTGCCTAGTCTCGAATCCTTGTCTGGACTTTACTTCAAGAATCTCCCTGTGAATCCTTGCTCTTTCCCCACTCAAACTTCCAAAGAGTTTGAGTGTGTTTCGGTTATTGGATTGTAGTCTTTGGACTCTAATACTGGACATATAACTTCATTTATTTGGACTTTTTTTATCTTTCCTAAAAGGACAATTGCTTGACTATATACTCTGCATACTTTTGTTTTATTCTTTTATTGCATTAATAAAGATATTAGATTGTTTATTGGCCTCTGTGTTGGTTTCCAGTGCTTACGCAGTCTAGGGGTGTTACATTTCCCATCTTTCTTTATCTCTCTCTCTCTCTCTCTCTCTCTGTGTGTGTGTGTGTGTGTGTGGCTTTACTTGCCTCAAGCGGGCCTTTGGGAAGAGATGGAGGAGGCTGCCGGGGAAGAAAGAAGAACTATGGTAGAAGAATCCCTTTTTTGGAAAGGGAAAAACTACAAGTAGAATAAGAAATTCTGAAGTGCATTTCTGTGGCATTCAGGATGAAATATTGATTTTTCTCCTTGAATACTTAGCCTTGTCTTCCTCAGAAGACAAAACACACAGGCTCTACTCTTTCTGCTGTTTTCCAAGTTACCACCTATTCTACACTAGATGATGGAATAGGAAATGTTAAAACTATTGCTTGCCAACTGTAATACCTAAACAGCATAGCTCCTATCTTGTTTATTTTGGCAAGGTATATAGACAAAAGTTTAGTACAGTTGTAGACCAGCCTCTAGAGTTACAAAATAAGCACTTTAAATAAACCAGTACCAATTATATGGCTCAAAGAATTCCAAGATATGTACTTTCATGGAAACATCTTCTTCTTGTTAACTACCTTCAACCTGACTTTGACTTATGGTGACCCTATGAATAAGAGACCACCATGTCATGGTCTCATCAGGTCTTGCACACTAAGAATTGTAGCTTCCTTGAATGAATCTCTCCATTTGGAATGCAGTCTTCCTCTTTTCCTGCTTTCTTCCCAAGCACAAATGTCTTTTCTACTGAATCATGTCTTTCTCTGATATGACCAAAGGATGACAGTCTCAGTTTAGTCATTTTGGCTTCTTTGCCTACAACACATTGACCTATTTTTAAGCAATTCACTGTGTCTATAGAAATCTCCAGCACTACATTTCAAATAAGTTGACTTTCTTCCTTTCTTTAATGCCTCATCCTTTCCTGAACCTTGCTTGGACATTTGGCATTTATTACTCCATATATGATAAAAGTCTTTATTGAACAATTCTGAGTGTGACTTTGCTTGAGAAGGAAATTAATTGGCCTGTAGTAGTTACTGCAATCCTTACTGTCCTCTTTCTTAAGGTTTGGAATTAAGCCTTACCAATCTGGGGGGGGCATTGTTTGGTATTCCATATTGGTTGACAGATTTGAGTTAGATTAGTTTGTTTATTTGTTTACTTTATTTATACACTGCCTTTCTCCTCATGAGGACTCAAGGCAGCAAACAATCCCACACTTTGGTCATAGTTTTAAAAGTTTAATACAAAAATTAAGGTCATCCATCTCTCTCTTGGGAGAAAGTTCCACAGTCTGACAGAAGCCACCAGAAAGGCCATTTCCCATGTTCTCACCAAACATGCTTCAGCGAGTGGTGGGACAGAGACAAGGCTCTCCCCAGTAGATTGTAGATGTCTATCAGATTCATAGAAAGAGATACAGCCCTTCAGATAACCTGGACTGGAGCTATATGAGGCTTTGTAGGTCAAAACCAGCACTGCTCGTAAGTGTGTTGCAACAGAGGAGTTGTACGTTCCCTGTAACCAGTCCCAGTTAGCAGTCTGGGTGCTGCTCTTCATTCCAACTGAAGTTTCTGAGCACTTTTCAATGGCAGCCCCATTAGAGTGCATTGCAGTAGTCCAACCAGAATGTAACCAGTGCATGTACCACTGGTTGTTGAAGATGTATGTAGATGAGATGGACAGACTGACAAGATTAATCCAGGATTATTTATTTATTTATTTATTTCCAGTATTTCTGCCCTTCTCACCCCAAAGGGGACTCAGGGTGGATCACAATATACATATATATGGCAAACATTCAATGCCATTAAACAAACAACACAGAGACAGACAGGCACAGAGGCTATTGAGCATGAGTAGCAGCAAAAATGAGATTTGAATATATGACCTACTGACAGACCACACCTGGACATGAAAAGCACCTTAATTGTATATTTAAATGTATAATTATGCATATTTTTAATGTATACTCTTAATTTTATTGTAATTTTTAATCTCGATGGATTTTAAAATCTGATGTAAACTGCTTTTTGATGTGTATGTTTATATTGTAAGCCACCCTAAGTCCCCTGATGGGTGAGAAGGGCGGGGTAGAAGTGATGTAATAAATAATAAATATTTAACTTCCCAGCTTCTGGCTTTGTGAGGGTATGCTCGATTTCGGCCACAGGAGGAGCTGCTGCTTCATCATCCACTGTGACGACGATTGCTTTTGATGGTGTACTTCCTCATCCGGCACGCAGGCTGATGGACTTTTTTATGGTGTTGTAAATCAGTTAAATTAGCCTCCCCACATAAGCGGTTCCTAAATTTTCCGGCTTGACAGATGCAACTGTCTTAGGTCAACAACGAGCAGGGCTATTTTTTATTTTAATTGTCGGGTGCTCACTCCAACACGGGCTGGCCTCGAACTCATGAGCCTTTGTTCATAGTGATTTATTGCAGCTGGCTACTAACCAGCCTGCACCACAGCCCGGCCCACAGACAATATACAGACAATATAACAGACATTTAAGCAAAAAATGAAAACTGGTGGTGAAATACTTGAACAAAAATTATTGTAAATTATAGTTATAGTCTTTGAACAGTAATATAAATTGTGTTATATAAAAGTACATAAGTCTTGACTCAAAATGGCATGATTTTTTTAGATCCAACCTCTCCGCTATTTTAAATTGGATACTGAAGGCTACATGTTCCAAGTTTGGTCCATATCAATTAATCCTTTGGGGATCAAACAAACAAACATACATACATACATAAATATATACATACATACTTGGACTTTTATATAGATATATAATAAGGTATCAGCTGTAATATTTAAATGCATTTTAGATTGCTAAAAATGTTTTTGCCTTTGTTTAAGAAAGATACATTTTAAAAATGAAGTTTAGGACATCTCATATCACAATGATTTTAGGGCCTCAGATATGAGCTGTTGAGCAATAAACAGAATGCTTGTGACCCGCAATTACTGACAACAGGAACTGGTTTACCATTAATGAAATTAATTACACTTTGAACAGGAGAGCTAATAAGAGTGCAATATTACATCTTGAGTGGTATATGAAACTGTTTTGTTTTGGGGAAACTGGTTCTCTTTGATGTTGCCCAATCGATATACTTTTATCCTGATCACTAGCTCTCTATTTACTCTGCTGTTCTGGCAAATAATACCCTTGCTTCTTATCTGTTGGAATGTTTACCTTCTCATTCAACAGATGAAAAGTGAAAAGATGGCCAGCTTTCCCACTGATTTTAATGTGTCTTCATTAAGCATGACCAACCATAATTTGGGGGAGGGGGAGAGTGCTGTGGTTTTTTAACTTTGAATTTGTTTTAATGGTTTTTAACTGGGATTTTTAAAATACTGTTTATATTTAATCATATTCTAATGTGCATATATTTGTATATTTTAAATGGTTATGCTGATTCTTTTATGTTAAGCCACTTTGAGTCCCCTTTGGGGAAGATAAGTCAGGATATAAATAAACATACTAATAATACTACCTCTACTACTACTACTAATAATAATAATAATCATCATCATCATCATATATACCCATGTATAAGTTGAATGTATGGAAAAGCTAAAATGTGCCAAGAGGAAGGTGCACCAAAGAAACCCTTTGTGGGACCACCTTCCACTTAGAAATGTATTTCCTCACTGTGAAAGACCATGCAGATCCAGAATAGTTCTCTACAGTCACTACAGACCCATTGTCAAGACTCTACCCTTGGACGACAATCATACTCAGCCATGAATGATAGCCTATGATGATGATGATGGTGATGATACTTTGAGGGCTGACTTTGGGGCCAAAATAATGAATTTTGATATGACCTATAGATGAGCTAAGGGTCATTCAATGAAAAATACCATGACCAGCTCAGGGGACAAAATGTCCTTGGCCATCACTATGCTCTTGCTTCTTGCTACTCTACTTAGAGAAGGGGATGGTTCCTTTTGTGATAAAATTAGGGGGCTTCCACACAACCATATAACCCAGAATATCAAGGCAGATAATCCACAATATCTGCTTTGAACTGGGATTTCTGAGTCCACACTGCCATATAATCTGGTTCAGTGTAAATTTTATACAGCTGTGTGGAATGGGCTCCAAAGTACATTACTTACATTGAATCAATGTACGTGATCAGCATACCTTGCTGTTGTTGTAAAGGACAGTACTCTGAATCAATGCCACAGGAGATGCCACCTTCCCCCTCTTGACTTTATCTCTGTGGTAACCAAAATGTATGAAAATTGCATCCACTGACAGTTCTCACATCCACAAAGTTTGGACTAGCTCTGGAGCTTTGAGGTGGCTCTAGAGCAGTGGTTCTCAGACTGTGGATCCCCAGATGTTTTGGCCTTCAACTCCCAGAAATCCTAACAGCTGGTAAACTGGCTGGGATTTCTGGGAGTTGTAGGCCAAACACCTGGGGACCCACAGGTTGAGAACCACTGTTCTAGAGCATTCCATGACTTTCTTTAATGCAGAACATGGCTAATAACCCTTGTCTGTCACCTGACACTACATAATCCATTTACTTTGCTCCATGTTGTGACCCAACAGCAGTTCCAGAGTGAAGATGAGGAAGGGGATTTTGGATTACAGATGCAGGTGTCAGATGATGGGATTCAAGATGAGTTTCAGGATGATGTTGTGGGGAATTTTGGGATTCAAGCACAGGCTGGTTCAGAAGTGCAGCCTGTTGATGAGCTCCAGATGCAGCCTATCACAGATGAGAACCAAGGAAACATTCCCATGGGAAATAATGAGCTTGATCTGTCTCAGGCTCAGGTTCAGGTGCAAGATAATGGTAACATCTTGTGGAGGACCACAGTTTCTTAGATACCACTCAGTGGACCACCCTGGATCAATGCGCAGGGGATAGCCCTGACGGGGACAGTGCATCACCACAGTCACACTTATGTAATCATGCAAATGCTCCATCCCCAATCATAGACCAGGAGCAACAGGAACATCCTTGGGAGAGTAATGGGCTCTCGGATGTATCTCAATGGATTGTCATTGATGAATGCACTGGGGATGTTGAGGAAGAGGACAACACTTTACACCTACATGATTCACTTCAACAGGAACACTCTTCAGGGGACATACACACTGTCTTGCACAAAAGGGACCCTGTCAATCCTCAAAGGAAACAGGTCTTGGTAGTAGGTGACTCCCTCCTTAGAGGAACGGAAGCCATCATTTCCAGACCGGATGGGATGGCTCGAGAAACATGCTGCCTCCCGGGGGCAAAAATACACCATATCACTCAGAGGCTCAGCAGGCTCCTAAAGCCCCATCACCCTCCCCACCTTATGTTGATTCATGTAGGTACCAATGACACCGCTAGGCATACTTTTCAAAAGATCACAAATGATTTTCGAGCTCTGGGAACAAAGCTAAAACTGTATAATGTACATGTGATCTTTTCATCCCTCCTCCCTGTTGTAGGACACGGCTCTACAAGGGCCGGAAAAATAGTACAGGTCAATAACTGGCTCAGAAAATGGTGTCAAGAGGAGCATTTTGGCTTCCTTGACCATGGTCTACTCTTCCAAGAGGATGGACTACTAGCAAGCGATGGGGTGCATCTCACACAAGTAGGAAAACATCTTTTTGCACACAGACTCACAAACCTCATCAGGCGCACTTTAAACTAGATCCACTGGGGGAGGGGAACAACAGCCTGGCAAACACTATATTACCCACGATCACAGGGAACCGTCGAAAGGCTAAACGGAGGGCTGCACAAACACAGCAAGGACCAAGTACAGAGAGCACAATAATCCAAAATAAACAGTTCAAGGGGAGGTCACAGGGGCTTACATGTCTTTACACTAATGCTCAGAGCATGGGAAATAAGCAAGACGAACTCCAACTCCTAGCACAGCACCACACATACGATGTCATAGGCATCACTGAAACCTGGTGGGATGACTCCCATCACTGGAATTTAACCATTGAGGGCTATAACCTCTTTCACAGAAATAGAACAAAGGGGAGAGGAGGGGGAGTAGCTTTATATGTCAAAAACAGTTACGTTGCAGAAGAAATGCAAGACTGTAATCCGGGAAACCAGCTTGAAAGCATCTGGATAAGAATCAAGGGAACCGGGACTCAAAAAGATCTTGTCGTGGGTGTCTACTACAGACCTCCGAGTCAGGATGAAGGACTTGATGAAGCCTTCTGTCAACAGCTGACCAAACAGGCACAAAGAAGAGATATAGTAGTCATCGGCGATTTCAATTATCCCGATATCTGCTGGAAAACAAACTCAGCCAAGAGTACAAAGTCCAACAAATTCCTCACTTGCCTTGCAGATAATTTTATGGTCCAGAAGGTAGAAGAGGCAACAAGGGAATCAGCAACTCTTGATCTAATCTTAACAAATGTGGAAGACCTGATCAATACAGTTGAAGTGGTTGGATCCTTAGGGGCAAGTGACCATGTGCTCCTGCAGTTTGCAATACAAAGGAATGCTGAAACTAAGACAAGTCAAACACGCATTCTGGACTTTAAGAGAGCTGACTTCCAAAAAATGAAGGAATTACTGAGCGGCATTCCATGGACACCGATATTAAAAAACAAGGAAGTTAAGGATGGATGGGAGTTTTTCAAAAGTGAAATACTCAAGGTGCAAATGCAAACAGTGCCAACAAAGAAGAAAAATAAGACAAGTGCAAAGAAGCCAGAATGGATGTCCAAAGAACTTCTAACTGAGCTAAAGCTCAAAAGTGACATGCACAAGAAGTGGAAAAGGGGAGAAATCACCAAAGAAGAATTCAAATGTATAGCCAACACCTGTAGGGAAAAGGTTCGCAAGGCTAAAGCGCAAAATGAGCTCAGGCTTGCCAGGGACATAAAAAAACAACAAAAAAGGCTTTTTTGCTTACGTTGGTAGAAAAAGGAAGAAAAAGGAGGCGATAGGGCCATTGCAAGGAGAAGATGGGGTGATGGCGACAAGGGACAGGGAAAAGGCAGAACTACTTAATGCCTTCTTTGCCTCGGTCTTCTCACAAAAAGAAAGCCATCTTCAACCTCAGCAACACGGAATGGACGAAGGATTGGGGGAAATCCAACCCCAAATAGGGAAACAAGTTGTCCAGGAACACTTGGCCTCTCTAAACGAATTCAAGTCCCCAGGGCCAGATCAGCTACACCCAAGAGTACTGAAGGAACTAGCGGATGTTATTTCAGAACCACTGGCAATCATCTTCGAGAGTTCTTGGAGAACAGGAGAAGTCCCAGCAGATTGGAGGAGGGCGAATGTGGTCCCTATCTTCAAGAAGGGAAAAAAGAACGACCCAAACAATTACAGTCCGGTCAGCCTCACATCGATACCAGGCAAGATGCTGGAAAAGATCATTAAGGAAGTGGTCTGCAAACACTTAGAAACAAATGCAGTCATTGCTAATAGTCAACACGGATTTACCAAAAACAAGTCATGCCAGACTAATCTGATCTCTTTTTTCGATAGAGTTACGAGTTGGGTCGATACAGGGAATGCTGTGGATGTAGCGTACCTGGATTTCAGTAGGGCCTTCGACAAAGTCCCCCACGACCTTCTGGCAAACAAACTAGTAAAATGTGGGCTAGACAAAACTACGGTTAGGTGGATCTGTAATTGGCTAAGCGAACGAACCCAAAGGGTGCTCACCAATGCGTCGTCTTCATCATGGAAAGAAGTGACAAGTGGAGTGCCGCAGGGCTCCGTCCTGGGCCCGGTTCTGTTCAACATCTTTATTAACGACTTAGACGAAGGGTTAGAAGGCACGATCATCAAGTTTGCAGACGACACAAAACTGGGAGGGATAGCTAACACTCCAGAAGACAGGAGCAGAATTCAAAACGATCTTGACAGACTAGAGAGATGGGCCAAAACTAACAAAATGAAGTTCAACAGGGACAAATGCAAGATACTTCACTTCGGCAGAAAAAATGGAAATCAAAGATACAGAATGGGGGACGCCTGGCTTGACAGCAGTGTGTGCGAAAAAGACCTTGGAGTCCTCGTGGACAACAAGTTAAACATGAGCCAACAATGTGATGCGGCTGCTAAAAAAGCCAACGGGATTCTGGCCTGCATCAATAGGGGAATAGCGTCTAGATCCAGGGAAGTTATGCTCCCCCTCTATTCTGCCTTGGTCAGACCACACCTGGAATACTGTGTCCAATTTTGGGCACCACAGTTGAAGGGAGATGTTGACAAGCTGGAAAGCGTCCAGAGGAGGGCGACTAAAATGATTAAGGGTCTGGAGAACAAGCCCTATGAGGAGCGGCTTAAAGAGCTGGGCATGTTTAGCCTGCAGAAGAGAAGGCTGAGAGGAGACATGATAGCCATGTACAAATACGTGAGGGGAAGTCATAGGGAGGAGGGAGCAAGCTTGTTTTCTGCTGCCCTGCAGACTAGGACACGGAACAATGGCTTCAAACTACAGGAAAGGAGATTCCACCTGAACATCAGGAAGAACTTCCTCACTGTGAGAGCTGTTCGACAGTGGAACTCTCTCCCCGGGGCCGTGGTGGAGGCTCCTTCCTTGGAGGCTTTTAAGCAGAGGCTGGATGGCCATCTGTCGGGGGTGCTTTGAATGCGATTTCCTGCTTCTTAGCAGGGGGTTGGACTAGATGGCCCATGTGGTCTCTTCCAACTCTACTATTCTATGATTCTATGATTCTATGTAATGAGGAATTTGGCCTTGATGGCCAGGGCAAGTCTGAAGGCCCGTTGCTCTCTCGGGCTGATCGTTTACAATGGAAAGGAATGCTACAGCGAAGTCTTAGATTAGCTGGGAAAAGGGAGGCCAGTGAAGGGAAAAAGAATGCATTTTTGGGTTGCTTTTAGAACAGTGTGTTGAAGGGCAAATCTTTGTCAAAGCAAATTCTCACTTCATCAGGGTGGATGGTCTATGTCTTCATGCTACTTTTGCTTTGGATATACTCATGTTTGTGAATCCTTGTAACCTTTGCATTTGTGTATCTTTGGGAATGGACTATTGCTTCTTGTCTATGGATTATTGGATTTACTGACTCTATTTTGCAACTACTTTTGGAACTATATTTCTGTCTGCTTTGATACTATATATATTCTGCTTTTGCTCAATAAAATTACAAAAGACTATCTACTGTGTGCTGCCTGGTGTCTACAGCAAGGTGAACTAGTCAGAGGTGTGACACTCCACTTCATTTGGCCAATGTAGATGGGCTCATTGACCCATGGTTAAATCAACCTGGATTTTAGGTGTTGATTTTAAAAAATATATAATTTCTAGACTTATGCATGAGTTTAAGTTCATGTTCTAAATCCAACTATTAGTTTTAGTACAATTGGGTAAACATTTCACTGTGTGAATTAGAGAACACAGGAGAGCCATTAAAGAATTCTCAGAAAATTTTAATTGATTCAAAATACAACTGTCCTCCTAGATATATCTTGTGGGGACATGAGATATTCTTTGTGATGGAACCTTGCCTCTAAAACTCCCTTCCTGAAGAGGCTAGGGTGTTCTCCTCCAAATTTTTCTCCTTCTAAAAGGTCAAAATGCTGTGTTTGTCTGATTTGATAGGTCATTAATAGAAGAGATTTTTAAAAATGAGCTTCATCATCTGTATTTCTTACATTTTAATTATTAACATTCCAGTTAAGTCAAGTTATCTCTCGAGAGCAAGGCAACTATCCTTCTGCCACTGTGACAGTTTTATATAGCTCTAAATGGGATTTTGTTTATTATAGTGTCTGCACATCATTGTTTTTCATAGGAAACAAAATCTTCTGCACAGGAATTAATATTTTTGCATTGATATATTAATTTCCCTGTAGTAAATGTTGATTTCTGTGGAAAATAAACACATGGAGTGGGGCGTAATCTATGAAGATGACATCTAGCTCTACTACTACTACTACTACTACTACTACTACAATAATAATAATAATAATAATAATAATAATAATAATAATAATAATAATAATAATTTTATTCTTATATCCCGCCCCATCTCCCCGAGGGGACTCGGGGCGGCTCACAACAATAATAAAAACAGTGACAAATTACACATTGTAAAATCAAACATGAAAAGCAGTCATACAATCAATACATACATCACATGTTAAAAACAAGGAGACTACTACTACTAATACCTCCCCAAAGCCAAGGAAACTTTCCTGATCCTAAACTAATGTCTATCATCAGTAATTGATTGGATGACAACAAACAAATTGAAACTTAATGCAGATAAGACAGTGGTGCTTTTGGTCAGTCAGAAGGCAAATTAGTGAATAGGAATGCAGCCTATGATAGATTGTAGCTGGCCCTCTAAATCCACAGATTCTGCATCCATGGATTCAACAGCTCTTTGAAGGCAACCATTGGGGTGATATGAAAGCTTCATTCTTAGGGTCAAAACATATCAGAAACAATTTCAAGGCACACAACAACAATAAACAGCAATGGCTTAATTTGGCCTTATATTTTGTATGTTTTAAATTTAAATTTAAAAACCATCTTGAATCTCAATCAAGATATAATAATAGTGAATAATAATAATAATAATAATAATAATAATAATAATAATAATAATAATAATAATAATATCACCACTGTAGCAGGATACTCATAAAAGGGCATATTGTGAAGTCCCCCAAATTTTCAGTCTTTTATTATACACTTTTCCCACCTGTCTCACAACACTAATGACAAATAGATTTATCTGAGACATGTCAGCTGGTCAATGTGGGGTTTAACTGTCCAACAGATGGAGAGCAATTGATCTATTGGTAAGCACAGAGGAATGACAATAGTGATGAAAGCATATGGAAATTGTAGGCAAGATCAGAGAGGACTCAGTCTGAAAGGATAAAACAACCTGAGATATTGTACTATCCTGTATCCTGAGTCCTTATTAAGGAAATAAATTCAGCGTCAATGGGGAAGCCGTCTTAGCCTCACTCCAATTGACTACTAAGTATATTTAGAGACACTGAAATCTTACTAGAAGAATTTGCTATAATTGCTGAAAGCAACCCTTGCAATTATTTGCAATAACAAAATTACAAAAAAATGAAATTTAGTTGGCTTCTCTTTACAGTTCCTTTCTTTTGCAGCATCCAGGCTGATGATTCAGGGCTGAGTCCAAAGGAGAAGCCACAAGGAGAGATTGTGGAAGCTTTGGCTAAGCTTCAAGGCCTAGAAGAACCTATTATTGTGGCTGTTGCTGACGTTCTGGGGAACCAAGGTAATTATTAATTGATTAATCAATATGGGATATGTGAATCTTGTAAATTTTGCAAAGTGTTATACTCTCCTGCCCTGCTTGAAATTCACAATCTTGTGAATGTTTTAAATATGGAGAAATGCAGGTATTTCAGAGAAGTCAAAAAGAGATGTTGCTTACATCATTATCATAATTTATAGATAAGGCATATGAGAAGCCCCTGCTTATCTGATGGGAAATGGATTGGAGCACTTTCAGAAAATAGATCTGCATTTCTTTTTAGCTTGCAAATATATTTTTGCCAATGAAAACCTTAAATAATGCACTACATTGCATCTATATTGCTACAAGGCACGGTTGCCTCCTAACACTATATATCACATTTGATTGCATGCGAAATCTAATTAACACAATGCACACACACACAAGTAAAACATTGGATAGTATTGGGTGTTGTATGCTTTCCAGGCTGTATGGCTGTGTTCAAGCAACATTTTCTCCTGATGTTTCGCCTGCATCTGTGTCTGGCATCTTTAGAGGATCCTCTGAAAATGCTAGGCACAGATGCCATTGAAACATCAGAAAAAATGCTGCTCAAACACGGCCATATAGCCTGGAAACCACACAACACCCCAGTGATTCTGACCATGAAAGTCTTTGACACTGTATATTACACACACACACACACACACACACATATATATATATATTATTTACACCATATTCTGTATTCTGTAGATTTATGTTGATATGTGCCTTCAAGCCACTAACAACATCTAGATAGGTAGTTCGATATGATCTTTATTGAAAGCAATTATACCTTATGTTTAATGTATCTGGTAGCTAAAACCTCTGGAACTGAATTGAGAAGGATTACAATTGATATAGGGCTGGTTGCCTATTTTTTCATATTTACACTTGTCTCATTAGGATGCACTGAAATAAAGGTTGAACAATGTGATACCTGTATTTACTCGAGTCTAATGCACCACTGAATCTAATGCGCACTTAAGTTTTCCAAACCCTGAAACCAAAAAAAAGTATTTGCTGACAAATGTAATGCACAGTAGCAAAAGATGTACTTTTTTGTAACGTGGCCATTACAGTTGCTACCTGCTTAGAGTTCCTTCTTTAAAAACAAAAGCTTCCAGCGATGGAAAGGAAAACCTTGGGGTGCATCTCTGCTGTAGGATGAATCCACTTTAACTGCTCTGCTATGGAGTCATGGTGGCTGTAGTTTTACAAGGTCTTGAGCCTTCTCTGCCAAATAAATGTGGATGCCTCACCAAACTGCACATCCCAGGATTGTATAGCATTTATCTCAGACAATTAAATTACAGATCACAGTCCTTAAATAGAAGCTCCAAGTGCTCCTGAATTAGTTCCCCTTTTTGCTTTGGCTCAGCACTAAGATTATCTATCATATTACACAAATCCAATGTGCACTTTAATTCTGGCAAGGTAATTTAGCTGAAAAAGGTGAGCATTAGATTCGAGTAAATATGTTTTTTTCCCTTATTATGCCTTATTCACCCTGAATATACTGCCTGGCAGAGTGTTAAATGGGTAGCAAGTGAAAATCTAAGAGGTTTTGACTTCTCCCCGTGTTTCTTTGCAAACAAACCCTCCCAGGCAAGTTATTCTGCAATAGCTATGTTTAATTTATTACACTGTCTTACCTGCAAGAACTCAGCCTCACGCAATGTCATAGTTAGTTCATACTGGTTCATTCTGAATTCATTCCGTACAATACAACTGGCTTGTTCTTTGTGTAGGAAACTTTAAACTTCGGAGTGGCTTCAATCAGTGTAGGATTAAACATGGCAGCTGTTACAAGGGTCCTTGCCCGCTTGGGACTGTGATCATTGGGAACTGCAACTTTTTCTATCAGTGCTGCAAATGGTAAGTTGCATTTCCCACGAAACCATGTAAAGTGTATTTGCTAGCTCTATAAGAGCTGTTGGATAGTAGAAAAGACTGCCTGGTTTTCAAACTGAGTTTGAATGATCATCTTTCATGAAGTATTTAAGGTGTTGATTTCTGCAGTGATAGTTTCTTAAACTAGAATATCCTTCTTTGAAATAGTTTAATGGTTTTATCAATGTGAAGTAAATCAAAACATTCCCAGTGCAGATTTCATTTATTATTTTTCGAATATAGGATAACTTTCCTGTCTTCTTAGATATTATGCAGAAAGTACTCTGAGTCTCCCAACATTCATATTTTTCTCTGACTGATTGCAAACATTTTTCAACTCTTTCTAAACCTTCCCCAAATCAAATTTGGGCAGTGTGTGAACATTCAATTCAGTTATTTGTATTCAGTGCAGGTTGGAATTCAGTGCTGGTGGTACAGCAAGAAAACCTCCCAATGCACATTTTAAGCTGCTGTACCCCCGTCTATTAGCCATTTAACATGGATGGAAAAAAATCTTTGAAAATATTCAAAAAGTGACCAAAAACATGTTTTTCAAATCTTGAGAAACTCTGATGAGAAGGATCCTGGACTGATGAGTCTTCACAGTTCAGTAAGGTAAAGGTAAAGGTTTCCTCTGACGTTAAGTCCAGTCATGTCTGACTCTGGGGGTTTGTGCTCATCTCCATTTCTAAGCCAAGGAACCGGCGTTTTCCATAGACACCTTCAAGGTCATGTTGCCAGCATGACTGCATGGAGCGCCGTTACCTTCCCGCTGAGCGGTACCTATTGATCTACTCACATTGGCATGTTTTTGAACTGCTAGGTTGGCAGGAGCTGGAGCTAACAGCGGCCCACATGACCTTGGAGGTGTCTATGGACAACGCCGGCTCTTCGGCTTAGAAATAGAGATGAGCACCAACCCCCAGAGTCAGACATGACTGGACTTAACGTCAGGGGAAACCTTTATCTTTACCTTTACCTAATTTTATCGCAAAAAAACTGGCGAAACATTGACTCCAGTGTAAGCCGAGATACCAATAAAAATACATTAATTAAGGCATCAGCAGTTTAAATGTTTTTGAATCTTTACATCAAAATGTAATTTAAGATATGACTGTTCAACTCTGATTAAATCATTATTTTCCTCTTCTCCAATGTAAATGTGCTTATGTATCCTTTTAATAATAATAGAGTGAAATAATACATGTAATAATAATAATAATAAATGCAGCAAAATAATAAATGTAATAATAAATAGAGTAAAATAATAAATTATTATTAATAATAAAAATAGAGTAAAATAAATGTAAAGGTAACAACAATAATAGAGTAAAATAATAAATGTAATAATAATTAATAGAGTAAAATAATAAGTGTAACAATACCAATAATAATAGAGAAAAATAATAAATATACCATATATACTTGAGTATAAGCAGACATGAATATAAGCCCCCCAGGACCCTCACCTGAGTATAAGCCGAGGACGGTTTTTTCAGTTCTAAAAAAGTGCTGAAAAACTAGGCTTATACTCGAATATATACAGTAATTAGATTTCCTCCCGCTGCAAGCCCAGAGATTGGGGAGAGGCATTTTTTGCTGGAGCACTGGATGCATGGAGGCAGAGGGTGTAGCCGAAGCCTATTGAAAGGGTTGCTGCCCACCTGTTGTCCTTCCTATCTAGATTTTTGTTGGCCGACTCTCATGCCTCTGCCATAGTTACTTCAGAGGTATTTTCGAGGCCAAGTAGAAATTTTATCCCCCTTCAGGGTTTTTTCCCCTCCCCTACACTGTTTGGTGTGTTGGGTAATTGACTTGGGTGGTGCCTTAATAAGTTTTGTAACAGGTTTGTGTGGAAGTATTCAACATCTCAGTGAGCACATAAGGCACTCTGTTTTGGTGAAGGACGGAAACAGGAATTCCCCCTGTGTATTAAGTGCCCAAGAAGTGAGTGCCTTAGGGATTTTATTTTCACATAAGAGCATGTGGTTTGGGGGGTGGGGGTTCAAAATTCCGGGTCTAGTTCTCCTAAATTGGTCACCCTGAGAGCAACTCAATAGAAAATGGTGTTTTTGCCAAGGACAGCTGGGGAGGAGATCTGTGAGTGACCAACTGCCTTAGCTCATCACATATCAGGTTGTCTCCCATCCCAAGTTCAGGTTATATTTCAGATAATCAAGAAACATTTAAATAGGTGACATTAAATAAAGTTGCCCATAGTTACCCACACTGCTATCTGGTTATTATTATTTCATTGGTTGGTGAGCAATTGCAGAAATTACTCATTGCTACAATTCGAGAATAAATTTAGTGAGAATTTTTTGCCAATGCTATTTACTTCCACTAGAGAGCAGAAAAGGCCAACAGAAAAGCATCCAACAACATCCTGGAAGATGGGATACTCAGAAGAATACTTTTTGTGAATCTAGCTATACCAAGGCAGGTGGACAAAGCTTTTCCATCCCTTTGTCATTTGCTTGATGGGCTGCAGCAGCTTAAAAGGTGAGTTTGGGGATGTGGGAAAGATATGCTCTATTTATGCAGAATAATATGATCCAAGGTCTCAGATATTATTGTATTTCATTTGTTAATAAACTATCATAAATTTATTATGAATTTGATATTTAATAATACTTGATTACAAATATTGTAAGATTTCTTTTTACTTTAGCCATAGGATAGCAGAAGGCAGAAATCTTCAGGTTTCTAGCTGTGCCCGGCCACGCGTTGCTGTGGCGTTGTCTGGTGGTGTTGGTGAGAAATTTGAGTTAGTGGTGGTATTGAATGTCTGTTGTATGGTTGTCTTTATGTTTAGTATGTATTTGGTTATTTGTGTAATGTGAAAGTGGTGGGAGTAGAGGGGGTCTTTGTTGCTGTGTAGTATTGTATAGTATGCATATGTTGTGCAAGTGTTGTGAATGGTTAGATTGTGTCTTGGTGCATAGTAGAAAGGGTTGGGGTGGATGGCCGTTAGGGGTGCCTCCAAATTATTGGATGGTATAGTTCTATGATTCTTATTATTATTGCTGTTGCTGTTATCATCATGATTATTATCTTTATTATCATCATTATTATAATATAGTGGGTGGATGGCCATCTGTCAGGAGTGTTTGGATTGTGTGGCCTTGCATGGTAGAAGGAGGTTGTACTGGATGATTCTCAGGGCTGTCTGCAAACATAAGGATTCCGTGATATTAGTATTGTTATTATCAAGAGGCTGTACGGCTATCTGTTGGGAATGTTTGGATGGTGTTCTCCATGGCAGGAAGGGGTTGGACTGGATGGCCTTTAGGGGTCTCTCCTATCTCTGTGACTGTAGGATTCTATTATTATTTTTATGGTGGAGATTGTGGAGATAAGCACCAAAAAATCATGTTAGACAACACATTTGGTAGAAAAAGTAGTTCAATATGCAGTAATGTTATGTTGTAATTACTGTATTTACGAATTTAGCACCAAAATATCACGATATATTGAAAACATTGACTACAAAAATGGCTTGGATAATCCAGAAACTTGGATAAGCGAGGCTTGGATAAGTGAGACTCTACTGTAAATAATTCGGATGATGGGCGGGCGCTAGGACCCAGGGGACAGCTTTTTCCCATTGCCTGCCTTTCCTCTTCCCTGCCGGCCTGGATAATCCAGAAACTTGGATAAGTGAGGCTTGGATAAGTGAGACTCTACTGTAAATAATGCGGATGATGGGCGGGCGCTAGGACCCAGGGGACAGCTTTTCCCCATTGCCTGCGTTCCCTCTTGCCGGCCGGCCATTATACTTTCTCTTTCCCTCCCGGCATGGCTCCCAATGGTGCGTTGTGGGTTCAGTCCATGTGGAGGTGCGTGACGTGATTTTGTGTTGTTTCAACCTTAAGGCGTGGATGATGGGTTGTGTTGTCAAATTTGGAGGTTGGGGGGCCTTTACTTTTGTTGCTTTGCTCAGCGCCGCGATTCCATTAGCCTTTTATATATATAGATTGGAGATTTGGGAGCCAATTTGATGAACTCTCAGTCATTCCAAGAAAACAGAGCACATTTCCACAAGCACAATAAGTTTCTTGGGTATGGTTGACTCACATAAGATATTTATTCATCTCCATCTGGGGATCAGGGTGAGCTCTCACTGTTAGCTCCAGCTTCTGCCAAACTAACAGTTTGAAAACACGCAAATGTGAGTAGATCAATAGGTACTGCTCCAGCAGATAGGTAACGGTGCTCCATGCAATCATGTCGGCCACATGACCTTGTAGGTGTCTATGGACAACGCCGGTTCTTCGGTTTAGAAATGGAGATGAGCACCAACCCCCAGAGTCGGACACGACTAGACTTAATGTTAGGAGAAAACTTTTACCATTACCTATCTCATTATAAGAAAGTGAGGATTTTTTAAAATTTCAGATTACATATTGTAATTCAGGAAACTAGAATGCTTCACATTGCATGAAAATATTTCTGTTGCACATAAAATAATGTCTTCTTTTCTTCTTTTTTTTTACAGAAAGAAATAATATGGTGGATTTCAAAGCTGTTTGATTGGCCTGTCATGTGAAATGCAAAATTTGGTTAGTTTGGGCTTTACCGGATCTCCCATGGCTTAAAATACAGGGTGTTTGAAAAAGAACTCACTAGTTTTAAGTATAAACACATTAAAACTAGGGAAGAACCGACATAATAATAATGGTGATCATTTTTTAATAAAGTAAGTTATTGCATCACTATTTTTTAACATATGTACTTCCTTATTACTTCATAAAAATGCAATTTGTTTCATTTCATTCTCCAAACTCATATTCATCATCTAAGTCTGGACAGTTACTTTTTAAAAGGAACTTCTTGTTTTAATCTGTAATCTTATCACTCTTGCTTTGGTCCCAAAAGACGCACATTAGATTGTTCATTACTATAGAAATGCTTCTAGATTTGTGTCCAATGTGTAGTGTCATCTGCATACAATTCAAGTTTGGTGTGCATTCTCTGGAATGCGAACACAAAAATCCTGAGATGAATACACTGAATCTATGTTTCATATAGGTGCCATGTTAAAAATAGGAGAGCACTTTTTCTATTTGCAGCAGCTAAAGGAAAAAGTGCATGTGCCAATCTTCACCATAGGCTCGTCGCATGTTAATAAGCAAAGTCCGCCCTTTTCACCACAATTATCAGTGTTGACCATTTCAGCATTACCTGGAAAGGGAAGTGAAAGATTTTATTCCACAATGACAAATTCAAAAGCTTTTGATGGAAAACCTTTCTAGTGTTCATAAAATACTATGTCTATAGAGTCAGCATGGTGCAACGGTTTCAGTCGCTTGATCTACACTGCCATATAATGCAGTTCCAAACTGTATAATATGGCAGTGTAGATCCAGCTACTAATGGTCTAGGACTTCGGAAAGTCAGTGTCTCAAACACACAGAGGGACGCTGGACAAATCTCACTGTTTCAACCTCAAAAGAAAGTGATGGAAAACACTTTCTGAACAAATTTTGTCAAGAAATCCCTTTGACATATTTACTGTGGGTTATTTTCCTCCTTTCACTCTCTCTCAGGGAGACAAGAGCCAGTTTGGGAGGGAAGGGCTGCAAATGAAAGTAATGCTATAAAAGGGAAGACAAAACAGGAATCTTCATGCAATTTGATGGTTTTTTTATGGTAAATGAATTGTCCTCTCAATCTATTTCAGATTAATAGGAGTCCCTTTACTTTGAAAATGGGCCCAAAAAGTGTATTTAGACCAGGCATCTGCAACCTTTGGAAGTGGAGGGCCAGTTCACACTCCCTCAGACTGTTGAATAGCTGGGTTTTAGTCACACACACTGCCCTTGCCCCATACCTGCAGTTGCCGCTACACAAACACACACACACTGCTGCTATGCTGATGTTTGAGGAAAGCAACCATCACGCATACACACACTCACCCCAATCTTCCATGTGCATAAACGCATGCATATGTGTTCCCTACATGAGAGGCAGTAGCAGCATGGGCAGGAGAAAATTACCTGGCCAGGATGCATTTGGCTCGCAGGCCGTAGTGTGGGGAGCCTTGATCTAGACCAAGGGCCCTCAAACATTTTAAGTGGGTGGCCGGTTCATGGTCCCTTAGACTGTTGAGGGGCTGGACTATGATGAAATAGTCCAAAATTAGGATTGTTGTTGTTGTGTGCCTTCAAGTCGTTTCAGACTTCGGTTAACCCTAAGTCTAAAGTTTAGGAAAGGGACCAGGTAAATAATACTAATACTAATACTAATAATAGTGTGATGTTGACTGGCTATATCTGTCTAGAAGATCTGGTGGCAGAGGACTCTTACAAGTAAAACAAGCAGTCAAAGAAGAACATGCTCTGGCAGACTATGTAAAGGAAAGTGAAGAACCTGCTTTGATTGAAGTCAGAAATCAGAAACTCCTCAAAGCACAACAGACAAAAAATCAGTACAAGAAAACCGCACTACAAACTAGAGCTGACAGCTGGCACAACAAAACATTACATGGAAAGTTCCTTGACAAAATTGAAGGAAAAGCTGATAAGGAGAAGACCTGGCTCTGGCTCATGAATGGGACCCTGAAGAAGGAGACAGAAGGCCTGATCCTTGCAGCCCAGGAGCAAGCCATCGGGACAAAGGCAATTGAGGCCAAGATAGAAAAATCAGCTGATGACCCAAAATGCAGACTTTGCAAGGAAGCTGACGAAACCATTGATCATATCCTCAGCTGCTGTAAGAAAATTGCACAGACAGACTACAAACAGAGGCACAACTATGTGGCCCAAATGATTCATTGGAACTTATGCCTCAAGTACCACCTCCCAGCAGCAAAGAACTGGTGGGATCACAAACCTGCAAAAGTATTGGAAAATGAGTACGCCAAGATACTGTGGGACTTCCAAATCCAGATTGACAAAGTTCTGGAACACAACACACCAGACATCACAATTGTGGAAAAGAAAAAGGTTTGGATCATTGATGTTACCATCCCAGGTGACAGTCGCATTGACAAAAAACAACAGGAAAAACTCAGCTGCTATCAGGACCTCAAGATTGAACTTCAAAGACTCTGGCAGAAACCAGTGCAGGTGATGGGCACATTGGGTGCCGTGCCAAAAGATCTCAGCCAGCATTTGGAAACAATAGACATTGACAAAATCATGATCTGCCAACTGCAAAAGGCATCATCCGAAAATACATCACACAGTCCTAGACACTTGGGAAGTGTTTGACTTGTGATTTTGTGAAACGAAATCCAGCATATCGATCTTGTTCACTGTGTCATACTATGTTGTTGTGTCAATAATAATAATAATAACTTTATTTTATACCCCGCCTCCATCTCCCCACAGGGACTTGGAGAGGCTAACATGGAATCAAGCTGAAATTTCCACAATAAACAAATTAAAAATACATTCACAATAAAGATATCAATTAACATTTAACATTACACAGGTCAAACCAACAATTAACATCAATATAATGGTAAGTAAATCCACTGAGTAAGAGCAAGATAATAAAAAGGCTGGGCAGTGGTGCAAAGTGCATGATTAAAATGACCTTGGAGGGCTGCATCTGGCCTACAGGCTTTAGTTTGGGGACCCCTGATATAGACTATATTTTCTATGCAGTCAGATTAAAGGGAGCCTTAAAAAAAACCCCAAAAAAACAAGAATGTGAGGTGGGGCATCTAGATAGGTTTAGCATGAGAAGATACAAAGGGCTTGGGGTGAATAGCATAAAACACGGTCAAACAGGGAAAAGTCCAGTCCTTCTAGAGATATAAAATGGTAAAAAAGCGTTAAAGGCCTTACTTGAAGAGCATTCAAACGTGAGCATTACTGCTAGGACAGCTGTAAAAAGCCAGACAGTCTTCATTGCTGAATGTCGAGTAGGATATCAAGTTGGAAAGCAAGGTTCTGTATATTCTGAAAGTCTGAATGTTCACTTATTTATAGGGCACAGAAATGTACTCACGTTTAATCCCTGCACGTGAATGATCATCATGCAATACTGCACCACAATGCTAAACACATCGCTCTTTGTCTCCAAAAGACACACTGTACATAACAGAGTAAAAACTACAGAACAGGAGTGAAATCCCAGAATTAAAAAGTGGCATTGTATTTTATATATTTAATAAGCAATAGATGAATTTCTGGATGTTACAAATCTCTGTTCATTTATAAGAAGAAGAAGAATGTGTTGATTATATCTAAACTGAAAATGCTAGTTACTTGTGCTTTTGAAATCATGGTTTTACAATAGGGACATTCTTTTCTTCAGCTTACTGAAGAAAAGAATGTCAGTTACTACAATCAGTTACTACAATCCTAATTGAATTCTGTATTGAGGACTCTATGGACTTACACTGTGTCCACCCTATTTCTCTGACTCAAGAGAGCTGTGTTCTAGCTTGAGGAAAGTAAAATGTGCAAGCAATCAGAGAAAATATGGTGGAACACACTTCTCCAAGCATCTTTTTCAGATCCTAAAGTTCTTCAAAGTCAACTAAATGCAACAGAGCAAAATACAATGTGTCAGACTTTCAGATGTTATATAAAAGTAGCAATAAGATTGCTAGGAAGGTGTTATGAATTGATATGAACGCTTTTGTCCTCAAAAATACCTTCTGAAACCATCAAATTTGTTACGGTAGATCAATGATCCTAGTATCAATCAGAAATAATTTCCTTATTAGCTATTAGAGCAGTGGTTTTCAACCTGTGTTTTGGCCTTCAACTCCTAGAAATCCTAACAGCTGGTAAACTGGCTGGGATTTCTGGGTGTTGTAGGCCAAAACACCTGGGGACCCACAGGTTGAGAACCACTGTATTAGAGGATATGATGGTGATACCAAAGTACACTTCCTTGGAGACCCTTACCACCACAGAGCAATTAAGTCAAGTTTCAAACCAATGTTAATGTGACTGGTAGTCCTGCTATCATATGCTTTATTTCGTTGTTTTGAAATCTGCAAAAATCATTGGGGAAAGGGGACTCCAAAGCATTGGATAAATTATATAGGAACAATTGTTTCATGAACTTATGTCTTGAAATGATGACATTTTCATAGGCAATAAGAGGCGACATGAAAATGAAAGCCACACAGTCATCATGCTTGCTTTCGTTTTCCTTTCGTTTCAGACCTGTAATAATAAGCAGGTACAGACAGAGGTCTGCTTTCCTATAACAGCTGATGTTTACCAATGGTGTTAATAATAACATTAATATAAATAACAATAGTTACTCTAGTACCCTAAGCTGAATCTGAGAGATGTCTGCCTCCCCATGATATCTGATGTGTACCAATGGGTGTTAATAATAATGTTCATATTAATATTAATGACAATAATTATTCTGGGATCCTAAGCTGAGTCTGAGAGAGGAGTGCTTCCCCATTACATCCGATGTGTACCAATGGGTGTTAATAATAATATTCATATTAACATTAATAACAATAGTTATTCTGGGATCCTAAGCTGAGTCTGAGAGAGGAGTGCTTCCCCATTACATCCAATGTGTACCAATGGGTCTTAATAACAATATTCATATTAATAACGATAGTTATCTTTGAGACCCTAAGCTTAGTCTGAGAGAGGGCTGCTTTCCCATGACAGCTGATGTGTGCCAATGGGTGTTAATAATAATATTATTAATAATAACAATAGTACTCTGGGGAAGACTCAAATGTTTTAAAAGTTGTTGGGCTAAAAAGGGTCAAAATGCCCTCTGTGAGTGGCAATTTTCACCCCTCTAGCCCAAAAACCGAGTGGGGGCTGAGCCTCAGAAGCCTTCCCATTTCAGCCAATAGTCCGAAAATTTTCATTTTTTGTAAGCCAGATGAAAATTTGGTTCATAAAGGCACCCCATTTTTGTTAGTGGGAACAAATACAAAAAATGAGACAAAACGAATGAAACTACACAAAACGAACAGCAATTCCATGCAAAAGCACAACACTAGTTTTGACTATCTGTGGTCCCACAATCAGTCTACTATACAGTCTCCTATACAGCCTCCATCACATTTCCTTCTGGAATTGCCACAGATCATGGCAAATCTGGTGGTGCCTGGTGTGGGGTATGGAGAACCCAAGCCCTGCATCACCTGACTTACCCCTAACCCCATTCTATGGGGGGAAGCATCCAGCACCTCACATGTTGCTGCTGTGGTGGCATATGCCAGTTCCTCTTTAGTTTTGCTACAGAGCTCCACTGGAAGTAGCAGTATGCCATGGAATGGGAACCGGCTGGCTCCGTCTCACAACTGAAGGAACCGGAGTATGCAACCGTTGTATGTCTAGGGTTGTCGTACATCTTCGAATAATAAAAAAGTTTAGCTCTTGGACAAGGAAAAAGTAGTTACTTTAAAATTCCTGGAGGTCTCTTGGTATGCTAGGATATTTGAAATTCCTTACCTGCACAAACCGAGGCCCCTTCCACACTCTCTATATCCTAGGATCTGATCCCAGATGATCTGCTTTAAACTGGATTATATGAATCACCACTGCCAGATAATCTGGGATTAGATCTTGGGATATAGGGGCAGTGTGGAAGGGGCCCAGAGCATTCCAAAAAGGACAACAATTGAAATCCATCTTATTTGCATTAATGAATCTTGATTGGGATTTAAATCTGTATAGCTATACAGGAAGGTTCTGTTTTTCACTTCACTTCATTTTATTTCTTAATTAGTCGCTCTCCACCAGAGTGCTCCGAGCGACTTACAATTTAAAAAATCATTCCACAATATAAAAAACATTCAACATAAAAGCATTCAACATAAAAACATTCAACATAAAAACATTCAACAGTGACTATTTGGCAAATTAGATCTGATTTACTTAAATGCACAAAGACAAGTATCCACTTATTACAATAATACAGAAATCATTAAGCCTAAATTTAGTATAAATATATCAACATGAAAACAGATACAAAAAGAGTTGTTAAACAATCAAATAAAGAACTGTTACATTTATTTGATTGTTTAACAACTCTTTTTGTTTCTGTTTTCATGTTGATGTATTGATACTAAATTTAGGTTTAATGATTTCTGTATTATTGTAATAAGTGGATACTTTTCTTTGTAGTTCCAGGGAACCCATTTTCTTCTTTTTTGTTACTTAAATGCACAACCAAATAGCCAAGTCTTGAGCGCTTTTACAAAAGGTCGCAACTCCAACATTGCTCTAACATATGGAGGCAATGAGTTCCACAGAATTGGAGCATTTCCTGGAAGGCTGAATGTCAAACTATACATAGATCTCTCTGTAAGAGATAAGGCCTGTGGATTAGTTGGCCTGACACAATGTACTTAAAACAATGCACTGAGTTCAACACACAATGTTCCTAAAAAGGACACAGTACCTAGGAAGAAGGAAGTATTGTGTAGAACATTCAGCTGATAATATCTTCTGGATTTGTTGGATTGGAATAATAAAGTCACATGTTTGAACCAAATCAATCCAATCATATCATCCATACATATGATTTCTTCTTATCTTGAACACTCTGTTTTCTTGAGGATTACTGTCCTGTGAGCAATTGAAATTATATAAAGATTATTTCTGAGATGAGTTTGGTGGGCACATAAATAGCTGTATATTCATAAATGCAGAATTTTCCTCTCATAGAATCATAGAGTTGGAAGAGACCTCATGGGCCATCCAGTCCAACTCCCTGCAAGAAGCAGGAAAAAGGTCCAAACTCTAGTGTGATGAGTCTCTCTTACAGTTCAACTTGATTTTGTGGTCAGCCATCAACAATCCAGATCCGCTAACTTTCTATCCTTATCTTTTCAGGAATTATCTTGTTTTGTGTAGGCAATTCAGTTCAAACTGTCTCTATGCAGATTATGGACCGTAATAAAATCTTGATCGATTGAATCCAGACCTTGAAAACCTTGAAGCCCATAGTGATAAGTTCATCTACTGTTTCTGCAAAGATGCAAAGAAGATAATACCCAAGATCAGACCAAAGAACATGACACCCAAGTGCCCCCAAAATACTACTTGCAATAGGCATATAAAGAGCATATTTTTAAATGATTGAGGTAGTCATATATTCTGGCAATGGAATGACAGATAGAAAATGCTGATCTTTCCAATATTTGTGGATAATGGGTCTTTCAGATGGAACAAGAGCATGCAATCCAAATAAATTAATCATCTACAGTGATACCTTGACTTAAGAGTTTAATTTGTTCCATGACTGAGCTCTTAACTCAAAATGCTCTAATCTCAAAGCAAATTTTCCTATTGAAATGCCAGCCCCCTGATCCCCCACCATTTTTGTTATGTGTATTTGAATAAGAAAATGAATTTAGAGATATAAAAATAATTTATAAATTCACATTCACTAGAAACAATAAAAAAGAAAGATCAGCTTTAAAATGGTAGAAGCACAAAGTTGTGGCAAGGAAGCACATTTGAGGCCAGTATAACACCAAGGCAAAGGATATTATCTAAAACATCTCATAGAAGATAGGGAAACATCAATCACTCTTAGAGTGGCTAAGGTTTGTGTGGCAACTACAAAAATAAGGCAGCTAATTGTAGATGATTCTAGTGGGTAATATTTTAATTTATTCATTATATTATCTATACCCACAGATTTTATAAGAAGCCATTTAAGTCGACCCCATATCATGGACTTTCTGCTTTTAATGTTTTGAATCTCTGTTCTTAATATAAACTATTATTTTTTTTTAAAAAAAACTCTTTTTAAAGATGTACACTTCTGGTCAGTGACAGTAATAATAAAACTGAAAATCTTAGGTGGGGCCCCTGGTGGCACAGTGTGTTAAAGCGCTGAGCTGATGAACTTGCAGACCAAAAGGTCCCAGGTTCAAATCCTGGGAACGGAATGAGCGCCTGCTGTTAGCCCCAGCTTCTGCCAACCTAGCAGTTCAAAAACATGTCAAGGTGAGTAGATCAATAGGTACCGCTCCGGTGGGAAGGTAATGGCGCTCCATGCAGTCATGCCGGCCACATGACCTGGAGATGTCTATGGACAACGCAGGCTCTTCGGTTTAGAAATGGAGATGAGCACCAACCCCCAGAGTCGGACACGACTGGACTTAATGTCAGGGGAAACCTTTACCTTTAATTTTAGGTAGTCTATCACCTAGTCCTGCTAAAAAGCTGATGAGTTAAGAAGCTAAAACTGTACAGAGTTGGAAACCCATCAGTCAAACCTTGGGAAGATTGAAGATGTAGCTCAGCAATAGATGGACTGCTTTAACTTTTTCTTAGTTCAATCACTTTTTAATATGTATATTTTGTGAATTTTAACTATACAGTTTTAACTATAGTAATTTGCTTTGAGAGCCAAACTGGGTAGGTAATGGTGTGTAAATAAATATATTAACAATAGATGAGAATGTCCTTTTTTGTATGCATGTTCCAATTAAATGAATCCAAATCAAATCATCTGTAAACATGACACGGGTTTGGTGGGCCCATAAATAGCTGGACATTCGGCTGATTGGTAGATGCAGAAACTTTCTCTAACGGCCCAACTTGAGTTCCTGATCAACCTTTGACAATGCAGACCAGCTGGCTTTCTATCCTTGTCCTTTCAGGAATGATCTTACTTTGTGTAGGTAAGAAGATTCAGGCGCTGAAAATAAACTCAGATCATGGCAAAGTGATAGGGTCACCAACTATTTCTTCACCCATTGAGACAATATCTTTTGCTGTCCTTTGACATGTTCATCTTGCCTTCTGCTGATTCTTTACTAGTTTCACTTGATATTTCTAGGAGAAAAATTCTCAGATACATCATGTCGTGTCAAGGGTGCAGCATGTATGAAGAAGAAGCTGTGTGGTGACTGGAAAGATCTTGGAAAATGTGGGCTTACAGAAAGGTGCTGTAAACCTGGTGGTGGCGGCGGCGGCGGAGAGTAAGATTTCTCTTTTCTGGTTCATTGTTGCTGTTGTTTGATACTAACTGTTGTAAAGTTGACTTTCCTATGGTGGTACTATTAATGAGAGACTCTCAAAGCCTCAATCAAACATGTGGCTTCCCTGCTGTCAGTCCCACCCCTGTCTCAAGCGCGATTGGTGGGAACGAGAGAGGGAGCCTTCTCAGTGCCTGCTCCCCACCTCTGGAACTCCCTCCCCAAAAAACTAAAAATGGCCCCCTCTCTCCTCTCCTTCAAAAAGCTTTTAAAGACCCATTTGTGTAATGTAGTTCATGGAGAGGAGGAGGACTAGCAAAACTTACATACTCACTTAGACATAGGACACTATCTCAGCCTGGTGATGTAATTCATTATACTGTGTTCCCTTACTACTTCGTGCTTCGCTTTTTGCGGATTCTCTGTTTTGCAGTTTTCAATACACTCTAAAAGACTATTATAAATCATAAAAAAAATATAATTTACAGCCTAAGGAAGGGAGAAAGGAGAAGCTGAAGGGAGAGAAAAGGAGCCCAAGAGGCAACAAGAGGAGAAGGAGGCAATTTATCAACACACAATTGGTTGATAAAGGCTTAAAATAGTGTATAATTTATTTAATATTTATTTACAGTATTTATATTCCTCCCTTCTCACCTCAAAGGGGACTCAGGGTGGATCACAATGTACATATATGGCAACCATTCAATGCCATTAGAAAAACTACACAGACAGACACAAAGGCTATTTAACTTCCCAGCTTCTGGCTTTGTGAGGGTATGCTCGATTCCGGCCACAGGAGGAGGTGCTGCTTCATCATCCTGTTGCAACACAGACTCCTTAAAGTACCAGACCAGACGTTAGTAAAAATACAGTTTATTAGTTCACAACCAAAAGGAGCCCAAAAACAAACTCAAAAGGGTCAGAACACTTAATCTTCAGTGTGAAACAGAATTCCCAGCCATCAACACAAAACCCCAGACCCTGGAAAATAACCCGGATTATACAGGAGTATAATCCGGTTTAAAAACAAACTTTGTAAAACAACAAAGAAGGCACTCCAATTCCCAGCAGGATGTCAGCAGGCAGGAATTGATGACCAGCAGGGGCCTGAAGACGGCTGTCGAAGTCACCCAAACACAATGTCGACGTAGTTGAGTCCAATCCAGGTCAGAGAAGGAGAAGTCAGCAATACAAAATCCAGTCCAGGTCGTACACAGAGCCAAAGCATAGAATGCAGCACAGCAATTAATGCATAAGATCAACACAAAGCAGTCCAGAGAAAACCCTCACAGTTCCAGCCCCCATAGCCATGGATAATCCAGATTAAACTTACGTTCACAGAAGTCTTCCCAAAGCACGTCTTCCCAAACAGCTCACAAGGACACACGAACACCCAACAACACTTTGCCGACTGCAAAGGTGATCCATTTCCCAAACCCACTTTTATTCACAAATCATCCTCAGAACTAGAATCAGCCAACACCCTGCTAGCAGCTGCAGCCTGTTGCCTCAATTCCTCCTCAGAACTGGAATCAGACAACGTCCCACCAGACCTCCTTTCAGCTGAAGCCCCTTGCCGATCCCTCCACCCAGTCCATCTTTTATCCAAACCCATAATTCCCCAAGACCCAGCTGTATCCCCACTGTGCCAACCCTCAAACGTGTTGCTACTTGTGGGTTCTCTACAGATGTCCTGGATCTCCCGCACCTTAGTCCAGTCCATTACCTCATCCTCTGAACTTGTCATCCCATCCTCCTAATTCTCAACCCCATCATCCCCCTCAAAGCCCTCAAATGTGTCATCATCAGTAGGCTCCATAAGTATTTCCCAGATCCGGTTCCTTTGTTGCTCCTCATAGGAGTCTTGCTCATGAGTAGTCTTTCTTCCTCTTCTAGTGCACCTAGTAGTATCATTACTCAAGACTCCATCACAACACATCCACTGTGATGACGAGTCCTATTTTGATGGAGTACTTCCTCATCTGGTGTTGTAAATCAGTTAAATTAGCTTCCCCGCATAAGCGGTCCCTAAATTTTCCTACTTGACAGATGCAACTGTCTTTTGGGTTGCTTAGGTCAACAATGAGCAGGGCTATTTTTTACTTTAATTGTCAGGTGCTCACTCCGACACGGGCTGGCCTTGAGCTCATGAGCTATTGGTCATAGTGATTTATTGCAGCTGGCTACTAACCAGCCTGCGCCCAGCCTGCGCCACATGTATAAATATTAAAATAAAGATAGTGCTCCTACTTCACGGATTTTCACTTATTGCGGGTAGTCCTGGAACGTAACCCCATGGATAAGTGAGGGAACACTGTACTATGCTTTTAACGTATTGTGTTCAATTGGTCTGGCTTCTTGTGTCTATGATGTTTATTTAGTTAAACCCTCAGTTCTGGTTGTTTTATAAGTTTATTGAGTTTATTCATTAAATGTTTTGCCTTGAGTGCTGCCTATTTGTTTTTGGCATTTTTGTTTTTCTTGTGAATCACCCTGAGTCCCTTCTAGGAGAGAGGGTGGTCTATAAATAAGGTTTATTATTATCTGAAACACAACAAGATGAATCCACAACAGACAGTCTGCTGGCTGTTGTATTGGATCACACATTGGACACTTCCCAAGCGTCTAGGACTGTGTGATTTATTATTATTATTATTATTATTATTATTATTATTATTATTATTATTATTATTATTATTTCATGTCAGGAGCGACTTGAGACACTGCAAGTCACTTCTGGTGTGAGAGAATTGGCTGTCTACAAGGATGTTAATTATTTTATTGAGTCTATTCAGCTGTAATGTCACCTTCTTTTATACCCAGTCAGTTTTTAAACATGAATTTTAAACATGTGTCCTTTGTTCAAACTCAGTTTATGTATTTTAATACATATCTTATTGAAATGCATTTTAATATGTGTATTTGTGGTATTTTTACAATGTTTATGTGATTTAATTATTCTGTAACCCATCCCAAGCCACGAGGAGAGGCAGGTAAGAAATAAAATTATTATTATTATTATTATTATTATTATTATTATTATTATTATTATTATTATTATTTCTACTTAGAATAATAGAATCATAGAGTTGAAAGAGACCTTGTGGGTCAACCAGTCCAACCCCATTCTGTCAGGAAGCAGGAAAATTGCATTCAAAGCACCCCTGACAGATGGCCTTCCAGCCTCTGCTTAAAAGCCTCCAAAGAAGGAGCCTCCACCACACTCCAGGGCAGAGAGTTCCACTGCTGAACAGCTCTCTCACATAGTGAGGAAGTTTTTCATAATGTTTAGGTGGAATCTCCTTTCCTGTCGTTTGAAGCCATTATTCCACGTCCTAATCTCCAGGGCAGCAGAAAATAAGCTTGCTCCCTCCTCCTTATGATTTCCTCTCACATATTTATACATGGCCATCATCATGTCTCCTCTCAGCCTTCTCTTCTGCAGGCTAAACATGTCCAGCTCTCTAAGTAGCTCCTTTTAGGACTTGTTCTCCAGACCGTTGATCCTTTGAATTCTCCTCCTCTGGACACATTCCAGCTTGTCAACATCTCCCCTAAATTGCTGATTTTTTTCTTTGCCAAGAATCCTTGTCTTTTTAAACTGTACATCCTATCATAATATCTCTAAAACAGCTTCAGCTTTGTCATCTTAAAAGTACACAAGAATCTATTAAACACTTTTCTATGATGGAACTAATGTGTTGCAATGGATCCATTTTACGCCATCAAGAAATGAAAAAGAAAAAAGTAAAGTTTAGGCTGACATGGCTGATTTCATTCAAAGAAAACAGAATTAACCAATGTGATGCTTCTCTGATCATCAGTTTTTGAAAAGACAATGTTGATAATTTTATAAAGTGAAGCCGGGACAAATTATTCTACACAATTTTACTAATTTACTAAGACTAAACTTAACAGATATTCTTCTTCAGTTCCAATACAAACTATTTGTGTTAACTTACCATAATTTTAGGAAAGTTTAAAAATTATGATCATCCAATTTTTCATATATCCATAGATGGACTACTTTTTGCATTTCCTTTTCAAGACTCATCTTCTTCCATGCAAATGACCTTCAGCTGTAATTTTCATATAAGGCATGATAGAAAATTCCTTCCCCTGTATGTAGTGTAATTTTTTAAAAAAATACATAATTTTCTTGCAGAGAATGAAGGAAAATGAATATGCTTCTTTGCACACCGGTTGCGACCTTTGTGAACGCCTGTCATTTGAAACCCAAAGGAAATGTATCGCTGGTGTATTGAGCTTAAACCTCACGAATCAACCAATCAAGACATTCTTCTCCTTTATAAGATTGGAAATGATTTGAATAAATACCTGATTGATTGCAAGAGTTTTCCTCGTAGTGTTTATGGTCATTGGTAACTTCCCACAAAACAAAACAAAAAAAATATACATAGCATGCCATGTCCACAAATATGTGCTTATATTATTTCATTGCAGGGCACAGTGGTGGCATTTAGTGGATTTATTTCCTCCTACATCATTTCCCTAGTCAATTAATATCAATGTCAAGATGCCATGGTAGATGCCATGGTAGATGCCAACATAAACCTTTACACAAACATCATTCTACTATATAATGGCCCACCTTACTTACTTACTTAGGCGATCCCTCATAGTTCAAGGATGACGATTCTCCATTTCTGTTATCTTGGGGATGGATCCGTGGATGGCTGAAGAGACCTATTCTTGATCTGCATTTTCTCCCGCAGTGAGGACATCGGTTTCTAGGTGGAAGGCGGTCTCGGTCAGGGTTGGCTTGATGGGCCTTCCTCTCGGCACGTTTCTCCCTTCAGCCCTCCATTCGTGCCTCTTTGAACTCCGCAGCACTGCTGGTCACAGCTGACCTCCAATTAGAGTGCTCAAGGGCCAGGGCTTCCCAGTTCTCAGTGTCTATGCCACAGTTTTTAAGGTTGGCTTTAAGCCCATCTTTAAATCTCTTTTCCTGCCCACCAACATTACGTTTCCCATTCTTGCGTTGGGAGTAGAGCATCTGCTTTGGGAGACGCTGATCAGGCATTTGGTCAATGTGGCCAGTCCAGCGAAGATGATGGCGTAGGAGCATCACTTGAATGCTGGTGGTCTTTGCTTCTTCCAGCACGTTGACATTTGTCTGCCTGTCTTCCCAAGGGATTTGCAGGATTTATCTGAGGCAACGTGATGGAACCGCTCTAGGCCCCATTTTTGTTTTCAAGTGCTGGTTCCGGAAATGGACCCATTTAGAACGAGCTGTTTCATTTTTTTGTCTGAATGAACAAAAGTTTTGTCCCATTGTCCAACATGGAAGGACTTCCCATGCTCCCCTTTCCCTCAGTTTTAGGGCTAGAGCAGTGGTTCTCAAACTGGAGTCCCCAGATATTTTTGGCCCACTGGGCTAGAAGGGCTCACCATTTCACTGATCTTCAGGCTTTCTCCAGCATTCATTTGAGTTGTTATGGATGGTGGGGTGAATCCCTGTCTCTGAATCTGGATAGCCAAAATGTAGTCTGTGGCTCATTGATGCCATTTCTGCAGCCCTTGGCTCTTCCCCAGGATCTATTATCTTTTTAAAAGGGTAGCAAGGCTCCCCTGTACTTTTCAATACACAGTATCTTGGAAAGAGACTCTCTTTAAGAGAGAGAGTGTGTGGCCTGCAGGCCAAAGCCTCCATGACTGCCAGGGCTTGCAGCTGAGTGCCGAGTACTTAGCAGAGTGCGGAGCATCTCTTACTAGGCACTTGGCACTCAGTGCTCACCTGCAAGCCCTGGCCAGGTCATCGCTGAGCGTTTCATGCCTAGTAAGAGGCAACTCCACGTTCTGGCCAGGGCTTGCAGGCGAGCACCAAGTGCCAAGTGCCTAGTAAGAAGTGTTCCGCTCAACACTCTGCACTGAGGTGCAAGCCTTGGCAATCACCGAGGCTTTGGGCCTGCAGGCCACACACTCTTAAAGAGAGTCTCTTTCCAAGTTATTGTGTGTTGAAAAGTACAGGGGGGCCTTGCTATCCTTTTAAAAAGATAATGGCACCTGAAGAAGAGCCAAGGACTGCAAAAACAGCCTCAATGAGCCACATACTGCATTTTGGCTATCCAGATTCAGAGACAGTGGTTTACCCCACCAACCCTAACAACTCAAATGAATGATGGGGAGAGCCTGAGGATCAGTGAAATGGTGAGACCCTCTAGCCCTAAAACTGAGGGGAAGGGGAGTGTGGGGAGCCCACCCATTGCTGTCAATGGGACGAAAATCAGGCAACCAAACAGTTACTGTTCCCACTTTCCTTTCGTTTCACTGCTTCTTCTGTTTGGGGAGGGGTCTGACATATCATGCCAAACAAATGAATGGCATGAAACCAAAACACAGATGAAACAGATTAAACAAATTTCTAGTGATTACTAGCCACTTTTTGTAAGGGGTATGTGTGTAAGCAGAGCCGGCCCTAGGTAATTTTCAAGTGTAGGCAAACAGAATTTTGGTGCCCCCCCCCAAACCAATCACTGAAAAATAAAAGCGTTGGATAAGCAAAAATGTTGGATAATAAGGAGGGATTAAAGAAAATCCTATTAAACATCAAAATACATTAAGATTTTACAAATTAAGCACCAAAACATCATGTTTTACAAGAAATCAACAGAAAAAGCAGGCTCGACTGCGCCCCCGTATGTTTTGCGCCCGAAGCGACCGCTTAATTCGCCTCATTGTTGGACCGGCTCTGTGTGTAAGAGACCAAGTATGGTGTTGTGGGTTGGGCACTGAACTATAACTCTGGAGGACAGGATTTGAGTCCTTGTTCAGAAATGAAAAACCACTAGGTGACCTTGGGCAAGTCACAATCTTTCTGTCTCAAAAGACCATGCTCCTCTAAACAAACCCTATAGAAGTTAATCAGAAATAAAATGGATGTCATGTTGAATTGGGATTCCTAGGGGATGAAATTCCTGATCAGCCATCGAAACCTGACTTGATAACTTTGGACACTCTCACTGCTAAAGAGGAATACAATGGTAAACATCCTCTGATAAATTCCTGCCAAGAGAGCACAAGGATAAGATTGTAGCATGTGGAACTTCATTTGAAGACACCACACAACAGAAAAATAACTAATGTTCCACATTTTTGCCATGAAAATGTGATAGTATAAAAATGATCTCTGATGTATGAACCTGTTCAGGAGAAAAAAAGAAGACCCCAATAATTATCACCCAGTCAGTCTGACACCAATATCAGGAAAGATTCTGGAGCAGATTGTTAAGGGGGCAGTGTGTAATCACTTAGAAACTAATATTGTGATTACTAAAAGTCAACCCTCAGAGGTTATGAGGATGCCTGCCATAGATGTGGGTGAAACGTCAGGAGAGAATACTTCTGGAACATGGCCACACAGCCCGAAAGACATACAACAACCCTGTGATCCCGGCCATGAAAGCCTTTGACAACACAATACAGCAGCATGCTTGGAGGAGAACAAGAAGTTTGGGGTTTTTTTTTCCATGGTGGTGGGGTGGGAGAAAGCTGTTCCACTTAGGGGACCAATACAGTTCTAGAGAACATACTTGTAAAAAAGTTAGAGCAAAGTCAGCTTTAGAGCTCTGCAAATTTGTGCTTGAGGTTGTCAAACTCTGTGGGCTTCATACTCTTGACCAACCAACTGTCCGATAAAGGAATAGGTTGACATGTTTTGGGGCAGGGGAGCTACAGTATTACACAAATTATGAAATTTGGACTCTTATGATCTTTGACACTGTCACGACCCCGGCTACAGAGCACCAATAACCATACGCAGAGGCCAGATTCTAACTAATATCTTTATTAAGGAAATATATATGGTTAATAAAACAAATGTAAAAGTTAGTTCAGAAGCGGACCTTTCAGGAAAGGTCAAAATTAGTCCAAAAAAGCAATGTCCAATAAGAAATATTATGGTCCAAAGTTGTAATCCAATAACCGAAACACTCACTTTGCCAGGCAAAGTGAGGGGAGATGACAAGGTCCTTTAGTCCATAAACTTGAGCAAGGCTAGGAAATAACTTGATACTTGAAACAAGGCTTAAAACGTGGAACAAGGTAACTAGGAACAAGAACAAGGTCCGTAGAATAACTTGGTAAAATCCGTGGAACAAGGCAAGGATTGGTCCTGGGAACAAGGCAAAGTCCGTAGATAAACAAAGGCTGGGAAGCAAGGCGAAGGCTGGATAGCAAGGCAAGGCTTGAGCAGGAGCGAGGCTTGAATCGGAGCGCGCTGTCCAGACACAACTCGCTCCGTAGGCTGATGAATTGACTCCGCGAAGTTACTACGCGGGTAAAACACCTATATAGAGTCTAACTTTCCCACCGAAGCAGTTCTCCGGGAATCAGAAACGAAAGCTAAACTCTGAGACCAGATGTTAAACTCCTTAAAG
Source organism: Anolis carolinensis (assembly GCF_035594765.1). NCBI lineage: Eukaryota > Metazoa > Chordata > Lepidosauria > Squamata > Anolidae > Anolis > Anolis carolinensis. Next base: position 7,987,932 of record NC_085841.1, read on the forward strand.
ATTCTCACGAGAAGCAGTCTTAATTGGCTACATTCTTAGCTGCAATCCTCGCACTCCTGCGCGAAGCTGATTCCAAACTTCTCTGTTGTTTACAAAACTCCCGGCGCAAGAACACGGGAGAAGTAGGCTCTGGGCTTGTTTGACATACTTCTGGGAGACAACTTTCTTGCAGGTGCAAGGTTCCCAGATCTGCCTGGGAAAGATCTGGCTGAGAGGAATCCAGTTCAGACTGGGAAGGTAAAAAACCCAAGTTTTCATCTTCATCAGGAATTACAATGTCCTGAGCAGGACTACAAGGCCCATGGGTCATCACACTATCCCCCTCCTCAAGGCCCCTCCCAAACTGGGGCCCTCTCCCCGAGGCGCGAGGTCGCGGCTTGGCGGGATAGGTCTGATGAAAGCGACGGGTTAGCTCAGGAGCATGGACTGTGGAGGCGTCTTCCCAAGAGCGTTCCTCAGGGCCAAAACCCACCCAGTCAATGAGATATTGTAAGCGGCGGCGGTGAAAGCGAGAATCCAAAATGTCCTCAACCTCGAACTCCTCCTCCCCATTCATCAAAACAGGAGGGGGGGCCGGTTGGTCTGTATCAGGACGCACACCATCCGCCGGAAGGAGCAGGGAACGGTGAAACACTGGGTGAATGCGCATTGAACGCGGAAGTTGGAGTTTGAAAGTCACGGGGTTTAATTGCGCCACCACTGGATAGGGGCCAATGAAACGGGCATCTAACTTCCGGCAAGGGCGGTGGGAGGGCAGAAAGCGTGTGGACAGAAAAACCCGATCTCCTACCTTGATTTCGGGGCCCGGCTGGCGGTGTTTGTCAGCGTGGCGTTTATAGTCCTCCTTGGCTTGGTCCAGTTGCTGGAGCAAAAGTTGTTGCACCGCTGTGAGTTCCTGCAGCCAATCCTCTGCTGCGGGAACTTCTGAAGTTTCAATGACAGGGGAAAAGAAACGTGGATGGAAGCCGTAGTTTGCAAAGAACGGCGTTTCTTTTGTAGAAGCTTGAACTCCATTGTTGTAGGCAAACTCAGACAGTGGTAACAGAGAAGCCCAATTGTCCTGTTGGTAGTTTACATAACAGCGAAGATACTGCTCCAAAGTGGCATTGGTGCGCTCCGTTTGCCCATCTGTTTGGGGATGATGAGCTGAAGATAAGCGAGAGTCTATGCCCAATAGTTTTTGTAGCGCCTTCCAAAAACGAGAGGTGAATTGAGATCCACGGTCTGTGACTAAACTCTTGGGCAATCCATGTAGTCTGAAAACATGTTGAAGGAATAGATCCGCAGTCTCTTTGGCCGTGGGGAGGCCTTCGCAGGGAATGAAATGGGCTAACTTGGTGAAAAGGTCCACCACCACTAAGATCGTGGTGAGTCCACAGGAAGGTGGTAGGTCAGTGATGAAATCCGCAGAAATTATTTCCCATGGGCGAGATGGGGTAGGAAGGGGGTGTAAAAGCCCTGAGGGCTTCTCCCTTCTTATCTTGGAGCGCTGGCATACTGGGCAGGTGTTGACATATTTTTCCACATCCTTGCGGATCTTGGGCCACCAAAAATCCCTTAGGATCAGATGCATGGTTTTAAATAGTCCGAAGTGTCCTGCTGGTTTGCAATCATGACACAGACGAAGCGCTTTTTCCCTGCCCGGTCCGGGTGGGATATAAACATGATTTCTATAGCAAAGCAGCCCATCCTTAAGCGAAAAGGGAAAATGCAGACCTTGGCGAAGTTGGTCCTGCGCCCAGGCATCTGCTTGCTGACTAGCCCTGATTTCTTGAGCACAGAGGGGTCCTGGAGTAGAGGAAGTTGAACCAATGGGAATGGATTTGGTGTTCCCCACTGTGAGCGTGGCAAAGTTCCCGGGTTGTAATAGTTGGGATTCAAAGGTCTCCTTGCGTCCTGCAGCGTATTCCGGTTTACGTGACAGGGCGTCTGCTTGCTTGGTCTGGGCTGGGGTCACATAATGAATCTGGAAGTCGAAACGTTCGAAGAATAAAGCCCAACGTTGCTGCCTCTGATTTAGTTTGCGGGCAGTTCTTAGATGTTCTAGATTACGATGATCAGTGTGGACTTCAATGGGAAATTTGGCCCCTTCTAGCCAATGTCTCCAAGTTTCAAAGGCTGCCTTTATGGCCAGTAGTTCTTTTTCCCAAATGGTGTAATTCCTCTCTGGTGTGGTTAGTTGACGAGAGTAAAAGGCACAGGGATGGAGGTGATCTCCCTCCGGTTGTAAGAGTACAGCCCCAATTGCCACATCAGAGGCGTCCGCTTGCACAACAAAAGGGGTTCCAGGATTTGGGTGCTGTAGAATTGGCTGGGAGGTGAATAGTTTCTTTAGTTGCTGGAACCCTTTCTCTGCTTGATCAGTCCAGCGGAAAGGCTGCTTTCCACGGATGCAGCTAGTGATGGGGTCGGACCAGCGGGCAAAATCTGGAATGAACTTGCGGTAATAGTTCGCGAACCCCAAGAAACGCTGCACCTCTTTCTTGTTAGTTGGCGCCCGCCATTCCAATACTGCTGAAACCTTGGCTGGATCCATGGAAAGCCCTAGAGGCGAGATGCGGTAACCAAGGAAATCTACCTCTTGTAGATCAAAGGCGCATTTTTCCAGCTTGGCATAAAGTCCATGATCCCGCAGTCGTTGTAACACCATTTTGACGTGGTTCTCATGTTCTGATTGTGATCTAGAAAACACCAAAAAATCGTCCAGGTAGATTATCAAGAACCTGTCTAGATAGTCCTGAAAAATGTCATTGACAAAATGCTGGAACGTGGCGGGAGCTCCGCATAAACCGAAATTCATAACTCGGGACTCGAATAATCCGAATTTGGTCTGGAAGGCGGTCTTCCACTCGTCCCCTTCCCTGATGCGAACTAAGTTGTAAGCCCCCCGAAGATCCAGCTTGGTGTAAACCTTGGCTCCTCGAAGCCGATCCAGTAGATCCGAGATTAAGGGCAGGGGATAGCTGTTCCGCTTGGTGATATTGTTCAATGCTCTGTAGTCCACCACCAAGCGCAGTTCCCCTGACTTCTTCTTCACAAACATCACTGGGGAGGCGGCTGGGGATTGAGAGGGTCTGATGAATCCCTTGCGAAGGTTTGTCTCTATGAATTCCCTGAGAGCTTCTTGCTCTGGTTCAGTCAGGGAGTAGAGATGCCCTCGCGGGATCGGGGCCCCCTCCACCAAGTCAATGGCACAGTCATAAGGTCTATGTGGGGGTAATTTTTCGGCTTCTTTCTCATTGAATACATCCCAATACTCGGAGTACTTCTTTGGCAAGGTGATGATGGGCTCGGTGTCTGTGGCATGGCAGACCTTGGCTACGAGGCAATGGTTTTGGCAGTACGGTGAAGCAAACTGCAGTTCTCTGTTGGACCAGGAGATGTTAGGGTCGTGGAGAGTCAGCCATGGAATTCCCAAAATCACAGGGAAATGGGGAACCTCGGTAACAAAGAAGGAAATCTCTTCCATATGTTCCCTTATCCACATCCTGGTGGGTTCCGACCACTGACTTACGGGGCCCGTCTTGAGGGGGCGGCCGTCTATGTCTTGCACCACACGGGCATTCTTGAAATCATGATATTGTAATCCCAGAGAGTCGGCATACTCTCTATCAATGAAATTGTTGGTAGCTCCAGAGTCTATCATGGCGTGGATCATGACGGGTCCCCTTTTTGCTGACCATAATGTGACCACGAGAAGGAACAGGACCCCGGTTGGCGGCTCTTGAATGGATTTTTTGACCGGGTTGGCGAGCCTCTCTACACCCGGTCGTTGGCTTCCCCCGCCGGCTGTGTGCCAGTCGGCTCAGACGCCTTCGTCTCCGTGGAGGACGCCGCCGCAAGACGGGCGGCTGGCTTCCCTTTGGCTGGGCACTCTCTGGCGAAGTGGCCCCCGTTCCCGCAGTACCAACAGAGGTTTAAGCGTTGACGACGGGCCTTCTCGGCGGCATCTAGTCTGGGACGCACATTGCCCAACTGCATCGGCACCTCCTCGCCTCCTCTGGGGTATGGGGTTGGCGGTGGGGGTCTCCACACTGGACGTGGCTGAACGCTGGCGGGAGCGGGGGGTTTTGCCCCGGCTCTACTGCCCTGGCCTCGAACCCACTGTTTCCTGTTGGCAATCATGACTTCAGCCCGTAAACATTGATCAATGAGTGCCTCGAGGGTCTGGGGAGGATCCACCTTGGAGATTTCTTCCAGCATTTCAATGTTGAGACCCTCCCGGAATTGTCCTCTGAGGGCTACATCGTTCCAGCCGGTGTTGTGGGCCAGCACTCGGAACTCGGCTATATACTGAGACATAGGTCTGTCTCCTTGGAAAAGGCGACGGAGTTTGTGACCGGCTGCCTCCAAATTGTCCTCGATTCCCCAAGTCTCCTTGAGGTGGTCCAAGAAGTGTTGCGCTGATCTTAGGTGTGGAGAGGCTTGGTCGAACAGTGCCGTCGCCCAATTGGCCGCTGGCCCGTCTAGAAGACTGTAAACCCACGCCACTTTGATGTCTTCTTGGGGAAACTCGGCATCACGGGCCTCTAGATAAGCTTGACATTGGCGACGGAAAACATGAACCTTAGAAGCTTCTCCAGTAAACTTGGTAGGCAACGCCATGGCCGGGAGGCGGATTCCGCGCTCCCGCAAGCCCTTTATTTCTCCATCCTGGGCGTTGAGTCTGTCGCGGATGCGATCCACTTCGTCCTTGCTGATGGTGTAGCTCAGTGGCTGCCCACCGGGCACGGTTCCGGTAGACATTCTGGCCGAGGTTAATTGGTGCTTAGGGTGGCGGAGTCAAACTGTCACGACCCCGGCTACAGAGCACCAATAACCATACGCAGAGGCCAGATTCTAACTAATATCTTTATTAAGGAAATATATATGGTTAATAAAACAAATGTAAAAGTTAGTTCAGAAGCGGACCTTTCAGGAAAGGTCAAAATTAGTCCAAAAAAGCAATGTCCAATAAGAAATATTATGGTCCAAAGTTGTAATCCAATAACCGAAACACTCACTTTGCCAGGCAAAGTGAGGGGAGATGACAAGGTCCTTTAGTCCATAAACTTGAGCAAGGCTAGGAAATAACTTGATACTTGAAACAAGGCTTAAAACGTGGAACAAGGTAACTAGGAACAAGAACAAGGTCCGTAGAATAACTTGGTAAAATCCGTGGAACAAGGCAAGGATTGGTCCTGGGAACAAGGCAAAGTCCGTAGATAAACAAAGGCTGGGAAGCAAGGCGAAGGCTGGATAGCAAGGCAAGGCTTGAGCAGGAGCGAGGCTTGAATCGGAGCGCGCTGTCCAGACACAACTCGCTCCGTAGGCTGACGAATTGACTCCGCGAAGTTACTACGCGGGTAAAACACCTATATAGAGTCTAACTTTCCCACCGAAGCAGTTCTCCGGGAATCAGAAACGAAAGCTAAACTCTGAGACCAGATGTTAAACTCCTTAAAGATTCTCACGAGAAGCAGTCTTAATTGGCTACATTCTTAGCTGCAATCCTCGCACTCCTGCGCGAAGCTGATTCCAAACTTCTCTGTTGTTTACAAAACTCCCGGCGCAAGAACACGGGAGAAGTAGGCTCTGGGCTTGTTTGACATACTTCTGGGAGACAACTTTCTTGCAGGTGCAAGGTTCCCAGATCTGCCTGGGAAAGATCTGGCTGAGAGGAATCCAGTTCAGACTGGGAAGGTAAAAAACCCAAGTTTTCATCTTCATCAGGAATTACAATGTCCTGAGCAGGACTACAAGGCCCATGGGTCATCACAGACACATATTCAGTGGGACAGAGTACATCAGGTACTTTCAGAGAAACAAGTAACCACACAGACACCAGCACAGAATTTTACAGTCAATTTATTGATTACACAAACAGAGAGGAAATATCTCATTCACTCAAGATGTTCACTCAAAATCCATACATTCAAAATACACACTCACCAGTTGTTCAGGTTTGTTGGGAGAAATGAGGTGGGAGAACAAATGCTACATCCCCTGTGAGTCTGGCACAACCTCAGTAAGGTAGAGGGTCTTCCTTATCTAAGGATAAAGCTTCCTTAATTTAAAAAGTCATTGTGTTTGACTATGTAAGCAATGCGCATATCAGCTTTGACCCAAGGTTCCCAATTCAGTTCATTGGATTTGATCTTATCAGCACTTTTCTTGCCAAAGTTTATGAGCATTGTAATTCCTTGAGTCCTTTGCTCTCCCGTAATGCAATTCCTAAGTTCTATTTCGAAATGGAGGCTTATTATACTTTAGTAGGCCTCAGCTATACCACAGGCAAACAATCCTTTCCTTATATAGAGAATGATAGTTTTGTGACACAGCACCAGCTGGGAATGATCGAGGGAGAGCTACAGGTATTTCCAAGAAGAACGGAGTGGGATGAGAAAATCAGATGGTGAATGCAACACCTGCCATTTTCATGGAGCTGAAGAAGACATGCCTACAAATGTTAAACAATATCCTACACAACATATTAAAAAGGCAAGTTTCCAAATATGCCAATGAAGAAACCAGCTGAAATGTAAAGAAACACAAATTTCTGTGCTACATTCCCATAAGGAGCAAAATCCAAAGATTTCAAGATGTTAAACCCTGTAGAATGCTAGATTCTGGCAATGAAATGTAAGGCTGATGCTAATATAAAGAGAGCATGTGTCTTTTGGGAGTATTGTTCATAGGATTATAGGAAAATGTATGCAGTACAGAATACAGCAAAACCTGCTCATTAATGCTGTCTATTAGTTTTGATGGGCCCCATCATAAAGAAGAAGCCCTTTCTAATATTGTGCTTTTGTATGGAATTGCTGCTTGTTTTGTGTAGTTTAATTTGTTTCGTCTTATTTTCATATTTGTTCCTGCTAACGAAAATGGGGTGTCTATACTAACAGAATTTTTGTCTGGCTTATGAAAAAAATGAAAATTTTTGGATCATTGGCAGCCTTGAGAGGTCTTCCAAGGATCACCCCATTCCCGGCTTGTTTTTTGAGCTAGAGGGGTGAAAATAACCACACATGGAGAGCATTTCGACCCTTATTAGCCCACCAACTTTTAAAACGTTTGAGTCTTCCCCAGAGTACTATTGTTGTGCTGTGGCGCAGCTGGCTAGTAACCAGCTGCTATAAATCACTACTAACCGAGAGGTCATGAGTTCGAAGCCCGGGTCGGGTTAAGCCTCCCACCATTAATAGCTCCGGCTTGCTGTTGACCTATGCAGCCCCGAAAGACAGTTGCACCTGTCAATTAGGGAAATTTAGGGACGCTTTATGCGGGAGGCTAATTTACAACACCATAAAACTGCCAGCAAAACACGAGGAAAGGAATGAGGAAGTACAGCCTCTACTGGATGGTGAAGCAACAGCTCCCCCTGTGGCCGGAATCGTGAAGCTGGAAAAATGTTAAAAAATGCCTCTGTGTCTGTCTAATGTATGTTGTTTGTCTGTTGGCATTGAATGTTTGCCATATATGTGTTCATTGTAATCCGCCCTGAGTCCCCTTCGGGGTGAGAAGGGCGGAATATAAATACTGTAAATAAATATTATTAATGCTCATTGGCACACATCAGCTGTCATGGGGAAACAGCCCTCTCTCAGTCTCAGATTAGGGTCCCAGAATAACTGCTGCTATTATTATTATTATTATTATTATTATTATTATTATTATTATTATTGTGACCCACTGGTACACATCAGATGTAATAGGGAGGCACTCCTCTCTCAGACTCAGCTTAGGGTACCAGAGTAACTATCGTTATTTATATTATTATTAACACCCTTTGGTACACCCTGTAATGGGAAAGCAGCCCTCTGTCAGTACCTGCTTATTGTTACAGAGCCGAAACTAAAGGAAAATGAAAGCAAGCACGATGACTGTGTGGCTTTCATTTTCGTGTCGCCTCTTGTTTCCTACGAAAATGTCATCATTTGTTTTGTGTAGAAGCGAAACAATAGCACGAAGGAAACAAAGGAAAATTTTTCACACACATCTCTAGTCATTTCCCAATAATGTACTGCACAAGGTGGGTCCCATGAGAATCTAATTCCATCTATCATCCAGGACTGACAAAGACCTGAGAGTTAAGAAGCTAAAATCCTACAGAGGTGGAATCCTATCAGCTCAAACTCAGGATAATGGAAGATGGTGCTCAGCAAATCATAACTGCTTTTAATTTAATTTGTATAATCCCTTTTTAAACTTGTAAAAATGACTTCTTATCTTGCACAATGTTTTCTCGAGGTCACTGTACCCGAAATGAACATTCTGAAATTACGTAAAGATAATTACTGATAAAAGTTTGGTGGGCCCATAAATTGCTGGGCATTTGGGCATTAGATAGATGCAGGACTTTCCTCTTTTAGTTTTCAACTTCAGTTCCTGGTCAACTTTTGACAATGCAGATCAGCTGGCTTTCCGTCCTTATCCTTTCAGGAATGATCTTGCTTTGTTCAGGTAGGAAGTTTCAAACATTGACAATCAACTCAGGGAATGCTATAGCTATAGGGTCACCTGTCGTTTATGCACCCATAGAGACAGAATCATTGCTAGTATCAGAAATAGTCCGGAAAGTCAATAAATCCCCCTCATTTGGCAATGTGACATCTGATTAAGGGAAATCCAACTTAATGACTGTGCAGATGAATAACAAAAATTAAAAGGAGAAGATACTTTTCACTAAAAGATACAGTTTCAGTTCTGCCAGAAATGTGGAAGATCTTCAGTTTAACATCATCATTTGATCTTTCTAGCAAAGTATTTGATCAAAACAAAAGCGGAGTGTAAGGATATGCATGGAAAGTGTGTAAAGAAGAAAGAATGTGAAGTTGTAGGTTATGGCATCATTGGAAAATGTGGCCTTTCGAAATATTGCTGTTGGGTAAGCTTTCTACTGTTTTTGGTCCGTTGTTACTGTTGTTATCTGTTGTAAGGTTGACTTTCTTATGGTGGTCTTATTAGTGAGAAACCTCCAATATCTCATTTAGAGCTGTGGCTTAATTGTTGAATCTATCGAGATGTAATGTCATTTTCCTCTTTTCCTACTCCTTTTTCTTTGACAAACATTATTGCCTTTTCCAGTGAGCAATGTTTTCTCTTAATATGTTGAAAGAACAATACTGTCGGTCTTGCCATCTATTTATTTTTCTTTTTAACTACCCAACTCCAGCACATCATTTCAAACATCCTCATTCTTTTCCTATCAGCTTTCTTTATAATACAGCATTTCCATACATAGAAACTAGAATTACAAAGGTATAGACAATCCTGACCTTGCTATTTGCCAGTATAGCTTTACTAATAAGTGATGTTGTCATCTAGCTCCTTTATCACTGCCCTTATAAGTCCTAGTCTTCTTCTAATTTCTTGACTGTAGTTTTCCATCTTATCCCTTTCCTTTTCAAAATCCATCTAGAGCAGTGGTTCTCAACCGGTTGGTCCCCAGGTGTTTTATTTAATTACAGTATTTATATTCCGCCCTTCTCACCCCAAAGGGGACTCAGGGCGGATTACAATGAACACATATATGGCAAACATTCAATGCCAACAGACAAACAACATTCAGCTTTAGACAGACACAGAGGCATTTTTTAACATCTTTCCAGCTTTACGATTCCAGCCACAGGGGGAGCTGTTGCTTCACCGTCCATTGGTGGCTGTTCTTCCTCTTCTTTTCCTTGTGAGCAGTTTTATGGTGTTGTAGATTAGTTAAATTAGCCTCCCGCATAAAGCGTCCCTAAATTTTCCCTGCTTGACAGATGCAACTGTCTTTCGGGGCTGCTAGGTCACCAGCAAGCTGAGGCTTTCTTTTTTTTTTTATGGTCAGAGGCTTAACCCGACCCGGGTTTTGGTCTACAACTCCCAGAAATCCCAGCCAGTTTACCAGCAGGTAATTCCCGGTGGTGCAGCAGGTTAAACCACTGAGCTGCTGAACTTGCTGACTGAAAGGTGGGTGGTTCAAATCTGGGGAGCAGGGTGAGCTCCCACTGTTAGCCCCAGATTCTGCCAACCTAGCAGTTCAAAAACATGCAAATGTGAGTAGATTGATAGGTACTGCTCCAGCGGGAAGGTAACAGTGCTCCATGACCTTGGAGGCTCTTCTGCTTAGAAATTGAGATGAGCACCAACCCTCAAAGTCGGACACAATTAGACTTAATGTCAGGGGGAAACCTTTACCTCTACCTTTAGGATTTCTGGGAGTTAAAGGCCAAAACATCTGTGGACCCACAGGTTGAGAACCATTGATCTAGAGATTAGAATTGCTACCACATTACCAAGCAACAACTGTCAACTGTGTTTTCCAGATAATGCATGAAGGAGAATGACATCCCCTTGTGTCTGTACATAATGTTACATTTTAAAAATCCATTTTCTTCTTGCAGAACTATGCGAAGGGAAGTTAATATGTTTTTTGAGCACCGGTTACAACATCGTGAATGTCTCCCAATTTGAACCTGAAAGAATAAATTATCACTGTTGGAATGAGATTGAAGGTTATGAATCAACTGATCAAGTCATTCTTCTGCTTTATAAAAATACCAATGATTTCAATAAATGATTTACATGATTTACTGCAAGAGTATTCCTCATGTGTGTTTATGGCCATTAATTAAGTCTATGTCCCACTTCCCATAACACACACACAAAAAGGTGTGCCATGACCACAAACGTTTGCTTCACTGTAGAATAAAATAGGAGGCATGTGATGGATTTCTTTCCAAGTATGCAATTTCCTGATCCAATTGGTATCAAGGTCAAACCCTCTAAGCAAACAAATTAAACCTTCTCCAGCTCCCAGCTTCCTGTTCATTTATTCATTGAGTTTTCCTCATAATATGATCAGATTCTTTCATAAATTCCTTCTTACACAGATTTTTAGCCCAAATGTCAGAGATTGTCAGAGGAGAGGAAGACCAGAACTTGGCCTGTATTAGGTTATCTTGACTATCAGTCCCAAATGATACATATTCTTTACTGCAAACAATACATTTTTAAATCAGATACACATTTGTTTTGGAAGATTCAAGTAGAATATTAATTACAGAAGGAAGAAAAAGTGTGGAATTTACCAAACCACATTAATAGGTGAAGTGAAGCCTAAGGGAAGAAGCCCTTTCCTGATAATGTACTGCACAAGGTGGGTCACATGAAACTCTCATTCCATCTATCATGCAGGCCTGAAGAGATAAGAAGCTAGAATCCTACGGAGGTGGAATCCTATCAGCTCAAACTCAGGATAATGGAAGATGGTGCTCAGCAAATGATAAACTGTTTTAAATTTTAATTCATTTAATCACTTTTAAACTTCTGTGTTAATTTTTACTATATGTCTTTTATCTGCAGTAAACTGCTATGAGAGCTGACTGGGGAAAAGCTGGTGTATAGATACATATAATACCAATAAATGAGAGAAATGTCCTTATGTGTATGCATCAGTTGTTCCAACCAAATGCATACAAATAAAATCATCTGCAAAAATGATTTCTTCTTATCTTGCGCCATGTTTTATTGAGGTTAATGTACCAGAAATGAACAAACTGGAATTATATAAAGATAATTACTGGCCAAAGTTTGGTGGGCACATAAATAGCTGGGCACTTGGCCATTAGGTAGATGCAGAACCTTCCTCTCTTTCTGTCCAACTTCAGTTCCTGGTCAACTGTTGACAATGCAAATCAGCTGGCTTTCTATCCTTATCCTTTCAGGAATGATCTTGCTTTGTGCGGGTAAGAAATTTAAAATCTTGAGCATCAACTCAGGGAATGCTATAGTTATAGGATCATCTGCCGTTTGTGCACCCATAGAGACAGAATCCTTTGTTATCCTTTGATATATTCATTTTGTCTCCTGCAGATCTCTTTATGAGTTTCACTTTGAAAGGGAGCCTCTATTCTCCCCCCCCCTCTCTCTCTCTCTCTCTCTCTCTCTCTCAGTCGCATAGTCGTTTCCGACTCTTCGTGAGCTCATGGACCAGTTAACGCCAGATCTCCCTGTCGGTCGGCCGTTGCTGCCCCCAGTTCCTTCAAGGTCAAGCCAGTCACTTCAAGGATACCGTCCATCCATCTCACCCTTGGTCAGCCTCTCTTCCTTTTTCCTTCCATTTTCCCCAGCATCATGATCTTTTCCAAGCTTTCCTGTTTTTTCATGATGTGGACAAAATACTTCAGCTTTGCCTCTAATATCCTTCCCTCCAGTGAGCAGCCATTGGGCATTATTTCCTGAAGTATGGACTGGTTGGATCTTCTTGCGGTCCAAGGCACTCTCAGGATTTTCCTCCAGCACCAGAGTTCAAAAGCGTCTATCTTCCTTCGCTCAGCCTTCCTTATGGTCCAGCTCTCGCATCCATAGGTTACTCTGGGGAATACCATTGCTTTGACTATGCGGACCTTCGTTGCCAGTGTGATGTCTCTGCTCTTCACCATTTTGTCAAGGTTGGCCATTGCTCTCCTCCCAAGAAGTAAACATCTTCTGATTTTCTGGCTTTAGTCTGCATCTGCAGTGATCTTCGCACTTAGAAATATAAAGTCTGTCACTGCCTCCACGTTTTCTCCTTCTATTTGCCAGTTATCAATAGGTGTAGTTGCTATGATCTTGGTTTTCTTGATGTTGAACTTCAATCCAGTTTTTGCACTTTCCTCTTTCCCCTTGGTGATAAGGCTCCTCAGCTCTTCCTCACATTCGGCCATCAGAGTGGTATCATCTGCATACCTAAGGTTGTTAATGTTTCTTCCAGCAATTTTAACTCCGGCCTTGGAATCTTCAAGTGCTGCACGTCGGTATGGGGATATAAATTGATTTTTTCCAATCTGATGGCCAATCTTGTGTTTTCCATATTTGATGAGATATGGCATGCATCATGTTGACAGAATCACCTTCCAAGATTTTAAACAACTCAGCTGGGATCTCGTCCTCTCCTGCTGCCTTGTTAATAGCAATGCTTCTTAAGACCCATTCAACCTCACTCCTCAGTTTGTCTGGTTCTAATTCACTCAGCACACCATCAAAGCTATCCTCTAAATTATTATCCTTCTTATACAAATCTTCTGTATATTCTCACCACCTTTTCTTGATCTCTTCAGCTTCTGTTAGGTCTCTGCCATCTTTGTTTTTGATCATGCCCATTTTTCCCTGAAATTTGCCTCCGATGTTTCTGATTTTCTCCCTTGCTTAGGTGGAAATAGTCTCCTCTCTCTGCTGCCTTATGGGGGAGACAATTAACCTTGCTAGTGTGAAAAAAGAACTTGGAAGATGAATGAATTCACTAATTTTGCAACATGACTGAGGTGAAGAGAAATCCAAATATTTTTGCTGTTCAGATGAATCATACAAAATGGATAGGAGAAAATTATTTTCACTAAAAGGTGCTATTAATGCTTTACTGGAATAATAGTCATTGTTTTAACATCTCCATTTGACCCTGAGAGTATGCTTGATTCCGGCCACGGGGGAGCAGCTGTTTCATCATCCACTGTGACGGCACTTCCTCATTCCAACGGTGGCTGGGTGATTTTTATGGTGTCTCAAATTAGCCTCTCCTAAATTTCCTACTTGATAGGCACAACTATCTTTCGGGTTGCTTAGGTCAACAACAAGCAGGGGCTATATTTTATTTTAATTGTCGGGTGCTCACCCCAACACGGGCTGGACTCGAACTCATGACCTCTTGTGTTGTGGAATTTCGTTTGGACGCGGGTGAAGAAAGCAGACTGACAGCAGAAGTTGTCTTCAAGATAGTTTACTTTTGGCCAAGAGCAGGTGACAATGTTAGCTAATGCCCAGAAAACGCAATGCCACACCTTGCCTGTAGTGGCTTTCCAATTTATACAATTTTACAGAGCATGCGCAGAAGCTAACTGACAATGGAATTTGCTGACTATTACAATCCTTTTGGACATGCGTAGTTGCCTTGAAACTTATATAACTCATTACTCATCACATCAGGTGAAGTGTCCATAGTTTGCTCCACGTATGCACTATCCTCAGGTGACATGTTCATAGTTCATCCCACGTATGCATCATCCAGCAGCCAAATCATTACTGTAGTTTGCATGACCTTATATTGTGAGCAAAGAGCAAATGTCAGGCAGAACATGTCCTGTCAACACTTTCATGGAAAAATAAGATTTTTGAGTAAGGGTCATCTAGATAACAGATTTTTAGGGTCTATAAATAAAATATTCAAGAGCTGCTACATTACTTGGTCAGAGTGATTTATTGCATCTTGCTGCTAACCAGCCTGTGTCACAGCCCGGCCCCTTTTACTGCTTGATCTGCACTGATTAGACAATGTAATTTATCCTTCTCTGAATGTCCACCTGCTGGCAGTGCTTTGATTGTATGTTCCTGCAAGACAGAATGGGGTCGGGAAGGGTGGCCCTTGGGGTCTCTTCCATCTCTATGATTCTATGATTGTAAAATGTCACATTGTGTCATCACTTTGAGGCAGATTACAAAGGAGAAGTGGCTCCTGAATTGTTCTCAACTCCTGCTATCAGGAAAAGAGAAGAAGACGATAGAAGAAAGTTGCATTATAAAGTTGTTGTATACCTCACAACCTCTGAGGATGCCTGCCATAGATGTGGGCAAAACATCAGGAGAGAATACTTCTGGAACATGGCCATATAGCCCGGAAAACATACAACAATCCTGTGATTCCGGCCATGAAAGCCTTCGACAACACATTTGGCCATTGTGCTTGAAACTAAGAGCTGTCTGACACTTCAAAATGGTTTCAAAGAGGATGAAAACACACACAATGTCACCCTCTTCTGAATTACACCTTTATTCTGTTTGAAGAGTAGGTACTTTACTGTATATTTTTACAAAACAAAATTAAGAAAAGACACCTTTCTTTATGAATTATATTTTTCTCCCTCCGAAATGTCATGTAAATAATATTAACAAACGAAATACAATCTGTGATGGGTGAGTCAAACAGCTTAGTGTAGGAGTGTAAACTTTATCAGAATTATCTGAACTTCTGAATCATTTTAAAGGTTTTTATTCCTTGGGTAGCCTCTTTGAAGTGGAGGAGATTCACAGCCCTATGAATATTTTAGCCACCAGACCCTGTCCTGCATCAAACTAGTGAACCTTGAATGAACAGGTCAACAGGATAGGAGGGCGATGTGCCAGGTGTATCCTGCTATGAGACAGCAAACCTTTCCCCAAATAGACATTCACTTTGCATCGTCCAAATTGATTCTGTGGTGAGTCATTCAATCTTGACATGCCCAATGTTCCCTTCATGGTGGTGCCTTTGAATAAGGAAACTAAATTGGAGCGTGGATGCTGGATGACCCAATCAGTCAAAGTTTGGGAAACTGGTTCTACCCCAAGTATGTTTCTAACCTTAGCACCAAGCTTCCTGGTATGATCCTTATAGTCCTGAATGGTTTCAGATGACATTATCCGACAAACTACTTGCATACACACATATAAAAGTGCCTTGCTGTTAAGGAGTGCTTCAGAAGCTTTCCTCATACACAAGAACAATTTTTGTTGTTGGGAGGAGAGATACAAACTTTCCTCTGGAATTAGAATCTTTCTTGAGGTTCTAATTCCAGTTGCCTTATGTGTATTCAAAGGTTCCACCATCATGATTAACTAAATTTTAAATAAAAAACCTAATTGCTTGTTATTTATTTATTATTATTATTATTATTATTAACAACAACATTTATATCCCACCCTTCTCACCTGAATGGACTCAGGGCGGTGTACACAATTGGCAGCAATTCAATGCCTACACATAGTTGAAACATAGCAATGAATAAAATCCAATTACAACACTTAAAACAATATAAAAATATAAAAAATAAAATATAAACATATGGTTAAAATCCGTTCATCCAATATCCTCGTACTGTGGCTATAATCATCCCTCTCTATCTGAAATTTATTAAAATATGCTTGGTTTCTATTAAACGTGTTCATTTATTCATTGAGTTTTCCTCATAATATGATCAGATTCTTTCATAAATTCCTTCTTACACAGATTTTTAGCCCAAATGTCAGAGATTGTCAGAGGAGAGGAAGACCAGAACTTGGCCTGTATTAGGTTATCTTGATTATCAGTCCCAAATGATACATATTCTTTACTGCAAACAATACATTTTTAAATCAGATACACATTTGTTTTGGAAGATTCAAGTAGAATATTAATTACAGAAGGAAGAAAAAGTGTGGAATTTACCAAACCACATTAATAGGTGAATTTGACTCTGTTGTGCCTCAAATAACAGAAGAACAGACTTACTTACTTGCAATGGCTGCTGCCTGGAGAACTTTGATAATCCCTCCATATTTTGTCTACTATATAACGGGGAGCCCCGGTGGCCAAGTGTGTTAAAGCGCTGAGCTGCTGAACTTGCAGACCGAAAGGTCCCAGGTTCAAATCCTGGGAGCGGAATGAGCGCCCGCTGTTAGCCCCAGCTCCTGCCAACCTAGCAGTTCGAAAACATGCCAATGTGAGTAGATCAATAGGTACCGCTTCAGCAGGAAGGTAACGGCGCTCCATGCAGTCATGCCAGTGGCCACATGACATGGAGATGTCAGCTTAGATATGGAGATGAGCACCAACTCCCAGAGTCGGTCACGATGGGACTTAACGTCAGGGGAAACCTTTACCTTTTTACTATTGAACTCATATGGATATTAATATGAATCAGTTGAAAATGTGTTACTCTTGGTTATATATACATCAATGTGATAATGAACTCTGGTCAAAACATTTCTAATGGTTTATGTGCAAAAACATCTGGTCAAAATGTTGGAATTATGACTTCAGTCCTGCTTGATTTAATAGACCTCAACCAGATCATAGGCATACAATCCATTCATTGCATACAAGATGATAGTTTTGTGACACAGCACCAGCTTGGAATGACCAAGGTAGAATTCCAGGTATTTCCAAGAAGAATGGAGTGGGACACGGACACCAGAAAATCAGATGGTGAGTGAAAAGCCTGCCATTTTCATGGAGCTGAAGAAGACAGGACTACGAATGTGAAACCTTATCCTACACAACATATAAAAAGGCAGGTTTATAGAATCACAGAATAATAGAGTTGGAAGAGAGCTCATGGGCCATCCGGTCCAACCCCCTGCCAAGAAGCGGGAAATCACATTCAAAGCACCCCTGACAGATGGCCATCCAGCCTCTGCTTAAAAGCCTCCAAAGAAGGAGCCTCCACCACACTGGGACAGAAAGTTTGACTGCCAAGCAGCTCTCACAGTGAGGAAGTTCTTCCTGATGTTCAGGTGGAATCTCCTTTCCTGTAGTTTGAAGCCATTGTTCCGCATCCTAGTCTGCCGGGCAACAGAAAACAAGTTTGCTCCCTCCTCCCTATGACTTCCCCTCACATATTTATGCATGTCCCTCATCATGTCTCCTCTCCACCTTCTTTCTAAGTGTGTCAATGAAAAAACAAAGTGAGTACAAAGCCTGCCATTTCCATGGAGCTGAAAAAGACATGCCTATTTAAGAATGTGAAACAGTAACCTGCACAACATATGCATAAGACACGTTTCCAAATGTGTCAGTGAAGAAACTGTTACGGGTTTGTGGAAAAACAAACTGCATGCAGTCCTGTCCAGACTTATCCAGACCTTTTGTGCATCCACAATGAGCAAGGAAAAAAAAGCCAAGAAAATGGAAAAATCAAAGTTTACTCTTAAGTAGCAGAATCAAGGAGAAAATTAAACAAGCAGCTTCAAAAACACAAAAGCTCCAGCTTCAAAATAACTCAGTCCATCTGGAGCAACAAACTCACATAAAGTTCTTTGCATTAAATTCATGCATCTTCTTTGGATATTTCTTCAATGGTGCAAGGAGACAAACATAGTAGACTCTCAGCCAGGAACTTACTCCGAGTAAGTTCTGAAGCAGTAAGTCCCCAAAAGCATTACAAACATTCCCCAAGTTATACCCCATTCAGGGAGTGGTTCAAGCTTGTTATCCTTGATTGTTCTAATTACTCAACTATTTATTTATTTATTTATTTATTTATTTATTTATTTATTTACAGTATTTCTATTTCGCCCTTCTCACCCCGAAAGGGACTCAGGGCGGATTACAATGAACACATATATGGCAAACATTCAATGCCAACAGACAAACAACACACATTAGACAGACTCAGAGGCATTTTTAACATTTTTCCAGCTTCACGATTCCGGCCGCGGGGGGAGCTGTTGCTTCACCATCCAGAAGTGGCTGTACTTCCTCATTCCTTTCCTCGTGTTTTGCTGGCAGTTTTATGGTGTTGTAAATTAGCCTCCCATATAAAGCGTCCCTAATTTTCCAAAATCACAGGTGCAACTGTCTTTTGGGGCTGCATAGGTCAACAGCAAGCCGGGGCTATTAATGGTCGGAGGCTTAACCCGACCCGGGCTTTGAACTCATGACCTCTCGGTCAGTAGTGATTTATAGCAGCTGGTTACTAGTCAGCTGTGCCACAGCCCGGCCCCTGGTCAATTACAACTATGAGTTGTAATTGACCAGGTGTTTTCCCCTTAACACACACATGCACAAGTAGTGATCCCACAGAAACTTAGTCAAATACATGCCTATACAGCAATAGAAACAAGGTGACATTTAAAAAAGCACACATTTCTGTGCTACACTCCAATAAACAGCCAAATCTACAGATCTCAATAGTATATAATTATTTTTAACCCTCCCTATCTCCCCAAAGAGACTTTATGAGTTAAAACTTATAAAGTGTTATATTTTGGCAATGAAATGTAAGGCAGATGCTAACATAAAGTTATGGGGCTCCTGTTCATAGGACTGTAGAAACATATATGCCGTATGAATGCAGCAAAACCTGTTTATTAATGCTGCTTATCAATTTTGATGGAATCAAGCCTGAAGTGAAGCCTAAGGGAAGAAGCCCTTTCCTGATAATGTACTGCACAAGGTGGGTCACATGAAACTCTCATTCCATCTATCATGCAGGCCTGAAGAGATAAGAAGCTAGAATCCTACGGAGGTGGAATCCTATCAGCTCAAACTCAGGATAATGGAAGATGGTGCTCAGCAAATGATAAACTGTTTTAAATTTTAATTCATTTAATCACTTTTAAACTCCTGTGTTAATTTTTACTATATGTCTTTTATCTGCAGTAAACTGCTATGAGAGCTGACTGGGGAAAAGCTGGTGTATAGATACATATAATACCAATAAATGAGAGAAATGTCCTTATGTGTATGCATCAGTTGTTCCAACCAAATGCATACAAATAAAATCATCTGCAAAAATGATTTCTTCTTATCTTGCACAATGTTTTATTGAGGTTAATGTACCAGAAATGAACAAACTGGAATTATATAAAGATAATTACTGGCCAAAGTTTGGTGGGCACATAAATAGCTGGGCACTTGGCCATTAGGTAGATGCAGAACCTTCCTCTCTTTCTGACCAACTTCAGTTCCTGGTCAACTGTTGACAATGCAAATCAGCTGGCTTTCTATCCTTATCCTTTCAGGAATGATCTTGCTTTGTGCGGGTAAGAAATTTAAAATCTTGAGCATCAACTCAGGGAATGCTATAGTTATAGGATCATCTGCCGTTTGTGCACCCATAGAGACAGAATCCTTTGTTATCCTTTGATATATTCATTTTGTCTCCTGCAGATCTCTTTATGAGTTTCACTTTGAAAGGGAGCCTCTATTCTCCCCCCCCCCTCTCTCTCTCTCTCTCTCTCTCAGTCGCATAGTCGTTTCCGACTCTTCGTGAGCTCATGGACCAGTTAACGCCAGATCTCCCTGTCGGTCGGCCATTGCTGCCCCCAGTTCCTTCAAGGTCAAGCCAGTCACTTCAAGGATACCGTCCATCCATCTCACCCTTGGTCAGCCTCTCTTCCTTTTTCCTTCCATTTTCCCCAGCATCATGATCTTTTCCAAGCTTTCCTGTTTTTTCATGATGTGGACAAAATACTTCAGCTTTGCCTCTAATATCCTTCCCTCCAGTGAGCAGCCATTGGGCATTATTTCCTGAAGTATGGACTGGTTGGATCTTCTTGCGGTCCAAGGCACTCTCAGGATTTTCCTCCAGCACCAGAGTTCAAAAGCGTCTATCTTCCTTCGCTCAGCCTTCCTTATGGCCCAGCTCTCGCATCCATAGGTTACTATGGGGAATACTATTGCTTTGACTATGCAGACCTTCGTTGCCAGTGTGATGTCTCTGCTCTTCACCATTTTGTCAAGGTTGGCCATTGCTCTCCTCCCAAGAAGTAAACATCTTCTGATTTTCTGGCTTTAGTCTGCATCTGCAGTGATCTTCGCACTTAGAAATATAAAGTCTGTCACTGCCTCCACGTTTTCTCCTTCTATTTGCCAGTTATCAATAGGTGTAGTTGCTATGATCTTGGTTTTCTTGATGTTGAACTTCAATCCAGTTTTTGCACTTTCCTCTTTCCCCTTGGTGATAAGGCTCCTCAGCTCTTCCTCACATTCGGCCATCAGAGTGGTATCATCTGCATACCTAAGGTTGTTAATGTTTCTTCCAGCAATTTTAACTCCGGCCTTGGAATCTTCAAGTGCTGCACGTCGGTATGGGGATATAAATTGATTTTTTCCAATCTGATGGCCAATCTTGTGTTTTCCATATTTGATGAGATATGGCATGCATCATGTTGACAGAATCACCTTCCAAGATTTTGAACAACTCAGCTGGGATCTCGTCCTCTCCTGCTGCCTTGTTAATAGCAATGCTTCTTAAGACCCATTCAACCTCACTCCTCAGTTTGTCTGGTTCTAATTCACTCAGCACACCATCAAAGCTATCCTCTAAATTATTATCCTTCTTATACAAATCTTCTGTATATTCTCACCACCTTTTCTTGATCTCTTCAGCTTCTGTTAGGTCTCTGCCATCTTTGTTTTTGATCATGCCCATTTTTCCCTGGAATTTGCCTCCGATGTTTCTGATTTTCTCCCTTGCTTAGGTGGAAATAGTCTCCTCTCTCTGCTGCCTTATGGGGGAGACAATTAACCTTGCTAGTGTGAAAAAAGAACTTGGAAGATGAATGAATTCACTAATTTTGCAACATGACTGAGGTGAAGAGAAATCCAAATATTTTTGCTGTTCAGATGAATCATACAAAATGGATAGGAGAAAATTATTTTCACTAAAAGGTGCTATTAATGCTTTACTGGAATAATAGTCATTGTTTTAACATCTCCATTTGATCTTCCCAGGAAAAAAATCTTCAGAGAAGTGTCAGCGCAAGGGTGGAGTTTGTTTAAAGAAGAGTAAATGTTTAGGAACACGTATTGGAAAATGTGGGCTATTGAAAGTATGCTGTATGGCTTCTCCTGGGTAAGATTTCAACTTTCTGGTATATTGTTACTTTTGTTAACTGTTGTAAAGTTGACATTCATATGGTTGTCCTGTTAATGAGAGACCTTAAAGACGTCAATCAAAGCTGTGGCTTCCTAGATTGAATCTATCAAGAAATTATTCTGACTTTCTGTTTTCCAACTGCTTTCTACTTTACCAATAACTATTGTCTTTTCTAGCAAGTTATGTTTTCTCATAGTACGTCTAAAGAACAATTGCTTCAGCTTTGTCGTCTTACCTTTTAGGGGGAGTTCAGGCTATGTTTAATTTAAAACCCATTTATTTTTCTTTGGGACATCCCTTGATTTCTCCAGAACTTTCCTTCAGCATCAGCACTGCATTTCCAACAAGTTGATTCTCTGCATTCTTCACTGAGCTGCTTTTTGATTAATAATTAAACCAATGTATAGGAAATCTTTGACTACACCAATATCTATATTCATAAAAAATGAAACATTTTTCTATGTGTTGAGACTTATTTTTCAGTAATTGTACCAATGGATCTATTCCAGATGGGACCATAGTGTCAATCTCTAGATGAGACTCATATTTCCAAAAATTCTACTTGCAAAAGGCATCTACAGAATATATATATATATATATATATATATATATATATATATATATATATATATATATAGAGTATATATGTCAGGCACTGGTTTAGCAAAGGAACAACTTCCTTGGAATTAGATGAAAAGGAGTAATAGAGTTGGGTGTCATCTGCATATAGATGGCACCACACTCCAAAATTCTGGATGACTTTTCCCTGTGGTTTCATGTATATGTTAAACATCATGGGGGTTAAAATGAAACCCTTATGGACCACACAGGCTGGTGGCCAAGGAATCAAACAGGAGTCCCCCAGCACCACCTTCTGAAAATGCCCTTCCAGGAAGGACCAGAGCCACTGAAGAACAGTATCTCCAAGCCCCATCCCAGAAAGGTGACTCAGATACGTACCATGGTAGATGTTACTGAGAGGTTCAGGCGAATCATCAGGGACACACTCCCCCTGCCCAGTTTTCTGCAAAGGTCATCCATCAAGGCAACCAAAACTGTATCTGTCCCATAACCAGACCTGAAACCAGACTGAGATGGAGCTAGGTAATCTGCTTCATCCAGAAACCATTGGAGTTGAGATGCCACCTCACCCTCCAGTACCTAGAATCATAGAATCATAGAGTTGGAAGAAATCTCATGGGCCATACAGTCCAATCCCCTGCTAAGAAGCAGGAAATCGCATTCAAAGCACCCCTGACAGATGGCCATCCAGCCTCTGCTTAAAAGCCTCCAAAGAAGGAGGCCCAGAAACTACAGCTGATCCAATGATCGGATGCCAGATTGTTAACTGGAGCAACTTACAGAGAGCGGTCAACCCTCCTGTTTAAGGAACTCCATTGGCTTCCGATCATTTTCTGGTCCCAATTCAAGGTGCAGGTTATCATCTACAAAGCCCTGAACTGTTTGTGGCCTGCCTACCTTCATGATCGCGTGTCTCCCTATGAACCTTCTCAGTCTCTTTGATCTTCAGGGGAAGCCCTCCTTTTGGCCTCCAGGGTAAAAAGTTTGCCCATGCCTGTTATACAGTATAGTTAGTGAAAAATTCATTACTATAACGAAAGCAATGAAATTTTGTTACTTTTGTTATAGTAATTATACATTATTATAATTGGGAAACTTCAGGAGCTCCTTTCTCCATCATTTTTACAGCTATTGGGGTGAAACTTGCTACAATGGTAGAACACATTTACCACTGTTAGCCCATCAAGTTTTGGAACATTTCACTTATCTATGGATTTTGGGGGAATTTTCAAAAATTTAATAAACATTTTTAAACAAAAACTACAAGAGCTATCTCCTTGAAATTTCTACACAATGACACGAGATAACAGGGGGTCATCCCCCCCCCCAACTTTCAGAAATATTCTTACATCTACTGATTTTAGTGAATTTTTAAATAGTTTTGACAAAAATATTTTTAAAAAGCACAACATGGAATGTCTCTCATATTAAGCAATAGAAGAAGAAACCAATATTAATTAATTCAACGTTTTCATAGAATCCTAGAGCTGGAGGGGACCCCGCAAGGGCCATCTAGTCCAACTGCCTTCTTCCAAGCAGAAAAGCACCATGAAAACTCTCCTGACAGATGGCCATCCAGTTTCTAAACTCCCTAATTGAGTTATAAGTGACCCCCAAGGGCTATCAATTTAGGAATTTCTTCCCAGCCCAGCACACTTACTCCTTACTAGAAGTATCAGTCAGTCCTCTTCTTTCCAGATTCAAAAAATTATTTGAACTCTGGCTGGTTGCTGCTCTGGAGGGACAAACGTCTCCCCTATCCTGATTGGGATTTCTGGTGTGAGCAGAATTCTGGGAAATATAGTTTAGCGCAGGGGCTTTTGCATTCCCTGCCATAGGGCTCTTTGCCTTCCCAAACTACATTCCAGAGTTCTGTGCTTTCCTTCCTAGTGAACTCTGCTCCCTGCTTTCACTCTACTAATAACAAGAGGCCATTAATCTAAAGAAAAAAATGCAGCCTTTTTGGCTTTACTTTGCTTGCTTGCACTGAAAATAAAATTGACTTTGGTAGGCTTCCGAGATTTAGTTTCGATTCTTAAGTTTTTGTTGCAGGCTCTGCCCACATGTCAGATATCCTACTATACAAAATCCCAGAAGTACTTTACAAGTAAAGTATCTACACAAACACAAGATGGTCTATGTACAAAGAAAATATGTCCAAATAGAATATAATATTATTAAAGTTCCCCGTACAAAGCTCAATTTGGCAGTACCAGACAAAATGAAAAGGAACAACAGCTCTAACACAAAAGTATCCAAGTCTGATATTGGTTCCAATGTATATAGGCTTCAGGGATACATAGTCAATGAAAATATCTTCCAAACAAAGTTAACAGACGGTTGGTCATGTTGCTGTATACTGGAATGAAGAAAATAATGATGGAGCACCGCTCTCAAAAAAGTCTTCACAAGTAAAGTCCAAATAAAGCTCAAGTCTACAGGGGTTCCCGGGAATTTTTGTACCCTGTTTCGGGAAGAAAATACCCTTCTTCAGGAGTTGGTATACTCAGCAACAATGAACTTATATATAGTGCCTAATTGCTTACACAGAGTGACTCTGCTTGTGGAGATTTCAACTGCTCCTTTTCATTCATGATTCTATCAGAGGCTGGATGGCCATCTGTCAGGGGTGCTTTGAATGCGATTTCCTGCTTCTTGGCAGGGGGTTGGACTGGATGGCCCATGAGGTCTCTTCCAACTCTACTATTCTATGATTCTATGATTTTGTCTGGTACTGCCAAATTGAGCTTTGTACGGGGAACTTTAATAATATTATATTCTATTGGGACATATTTTCTTTGTACATAGACCATCTTGTGTTTGTGTAGACACATGTCAGATATCACCTTGTAAGTACAAATTTAACTAATCTGATACTACTTATGAGGACTAATGAAAAATGCACACCTCTTATATACATATGTGTGTGTATAAATAGTGATATGAAGTGGAATGTTAATAATATATACATGGTTTCTGTAGAGGTATGTAGTTGTTGTTGTTGTTAACTTCATTTATATTTATTATTGTTTAATTATTTACAGTATTTATATTCCACCCTTCTCACCCCGAAGGGGACTCAGGGCGGATTACAATGAACACATAAATGGCAAACATTCAATGCCAACAGACAAACAACATACATTAGACAGACTCAGAGGCATTTTTAACATTTTTCCAGCGTCACGATTCCGGCCACAGGGGGAGCTGTTGCTTCACCGTCCAGTAGTGGCTGTACTTCCGCATTCCTTTCCTCGTGTTTTGCTGGCAGTTTTATGGTGTTGTAAATTAGTCTCCTGCATAAAGCGTCCCTAAATTTCCCTAATTGACAGATGCAACTGTCTTTCGGGGCTGCATAGGTCAACAGCAAGCCGGGGCTATTAATGGTCGGAGGCTTAACCTGACCCAAACTTCGAACTCATGACCTCTCGGTCAGTAGTGATTTATAGCAGCTGGTTACTAGCCAGCTGTGCCACAGCCCGGCGCTCTCATTTCTCCCCATGAGGACTCAAGGCAGCTAACATCCATATCCACTAGGGTTGGGCAAAAAATTCGAATCCTTCTGATGTCGTATCCAATTTGTATGTTTTGTCACTTTTGAACTGTGTTTAGAAAAAGGTTATCCTCTCGTATGTATCCCACGATATCGAACCCTTGATTGCCAATTTTTCGAATGGTGTCGAATGTTTCGGAGGGGGCAAGCATTTGCAAAGGGCTCCTGGACTACTTGACTGCTTATGGGGCGCTTTAATCCGCTTTGCAGAACGAGCGGGGAGAGGTCTGGGTGTGCTGGAGTGCTTGGCTGCTTGCAATGGGCCACTTTAATCCGCTTTGGAGAACGAACGGGGAGAGGTCTGGGTGTGCTCGAGTGCTTGGCTGCTTGCAATGGGCCACTTTAATCCGCTTTGGAGAACGAGCGGGGAGAGGTCTGGGTGTGCTCGAGTGCTTGGCTGTTGCTTGCAATGGGCCGCTTTAATCTGCTTTGGAGAACGAGCGGGGAGAGGTCTGGGTGTGCTGGAGTGCTTGGCTGCTGCTTGCAATGGGCCGCTTTAATCCACTTTGGAGAATGAGCGGGGAGAGGTCTGGATGTGCTCGAGTGCTTGGCTGCTGCTTGCAATGGGCCGCTTTAATCCGCTTTGGAGAACGAGCGGGGAGAGGTCTGGGTGTGCTGGAGTGCTTGGCTGTTGCTTGCAATGGGCCGCTTTAATCCGCTTTGCAGAACGAGCGGGGAGAGGTCTGGGTGTGCTGGAGTGCTTGGCTGTTTGCTATTGGGGCGCTTTAAACCTATATCCCAGGATCTAGTTTCAGATTATCTGATTTAAACTGGATTATATGAGTTCTCTCTGCAGATAATCTGGGATAAGAAGAAAAGTGATGGATCTGGACCAAGCTTGGTACACACCAGCTGTGAATCCTAGGGGGGTTTTGGATGGTTGACCCAAGACTTTTGGGAATTGTAGTTCACCCATACATTTTCTCATGGGAGCATTCATAAAAAGAGAGAGAGAGAGAGAGACACCATGGTGTAATGTAGTGCAGGGGTTCATAGTCCCTCAGACTGTTGAGGGGCCAGACTGTGGTGAAATAGTCCAAAATTAGGATTGTTGTTGTGTGCCTTCAAGTCATTTCAGACTTAAGTCAACCCTAAGTGTAAAGTTTAGGACAGGGGCCAGGTCAATGGCATTGGAGGGCCGCATCTGGCCAACGGCCCTTAGTTTGGGGACTCCTGGTGTAGTGCATTATGGTTTCCTGAGTCCACCAATTTAACAAAGTTTCAGCCACAAAAACAAAGTTTCTGAAGTAGAACAATGACTTTCAAAGTAAAGACAACCCAATGAAACAGGAAATAAGACTTCCAAACCAGGAACAGATTTCTGCAATTATTATAAAATGGTTTATTATAAAAGCTATAAAAATTCGCCAAAGATCAGAGGATAAGGGAAATGTTCTGAATTTTCGTGAGCTATCAGTGTTAAATGTGTTCTACCACTGTACCAAGTTTGAAGAAGATAGCTCAAAAAATGAGGGCAAGAGAGACCTGCAAAGTCTCCCCCCCGCTGTTTTTTTTGGCCACTGCGCATGCGCGTCCGCCATTAACGAATTACTTTTGAAATTAACGAATTTTCGTTAAATTTCGAAATTTTGGAGGGGCAAAATTCAGAAATGACATCAGAAACGAAACGCTAGCGCCCCCTACTTTTGAAGCGAGTTTAGAATCAATTTTTTCATGGATCGCTCAAGCCTAATATCCACACCAGCCAGATTAAAAAGGGCAAATAGTAACAGTGTGGTAAAAACAGAATTAATACACTAAAATTGCCTTTAAGACTCATATCCCCCCGCAATCCCACCCAACATCTCCAGAGCCTGAGTAAAGGATATATCAACATGAGGAACCTCAAAATGTGGTGGGCCTATAACTCAGTATTAGTGATGGGCTGCACAAAATTGTAAGAGCCCATGGGGAATAGGCGAATAAGGTGAAGTTTGGCATTCCTTGTTTTCTCACTAATACAGAATTGTTTGGTGCTGAATTTTACTTTGTTTTGCAGTATGGGGTGGAATGGCATGGTCCCTCCTTCAAATATGGGATACAACGTTGGAAATGTTGTCGGTGGTATTGCTGGTGTGATAGCTGCAACTACAATGATGAACAGGGGCAATGCTATGTACCTAAAGAGAGCAACTGCAGGTGATGCCACCACTTCAACTTAGAACCCAGGTAAGAGTGGGGACTTGGCAGCTGGGGCGTGGAGGGAAAGCCGTGGCCTTGGAGGGGCTCCAAATATCCAGTCCAGTGGGCCTCAGAAGCAGGTACCCACTGTGCTAAAGGCAATGGTCAGCTACTCTCCAGTTTTTGGACATGGCCTGTGACCAGATGGCTGTCATATGCTGAGTTGACCGGTATCCCAATAGTACTCTGGCCAAATATTTATGGGAGAGTTTTTAGTATGGTTTTTGCATTTCTTACCAGGGAAAGTGTTGCATAATTTGTGTTCTGTGCAGCAGAATAAAGGTATTGCCATAGACAAAATTAATAAAGAAGTCAGGGAATACAGGGTGGTAGACCCATTTACCACACCCCCACTGCCTAATTGCCATGTCTCTTCCCTTGGGATCGTTCCAAAAAAGGCACCCAGAGAATTCTGGTTTATACACCATCTCTGATATACATGAAGAAAGCCAGTCAACGATGCCATTGCTGAAGGAAACTGCACATTTTTCATGGATATAACCTTAAGTCCCTTTTTAGAATGGGCCCTCAAATACAAAACTGGACTCTGGGGTGTTGTTCATTATCTAGATGACTTATTTTGTTGGACAGCCTGACACTTGGCAATGTGCTGAACTACTTCACTTCTCCATACACTGACAACCCAGTTGGGGGTGCCCTTAGCCCAAGAAAAAACTGAAGCCACACCCACAGTTTGATGTTTTTGAGCATAGAGATTAACACTGATTAGCAACAGTTTTCTTGGCTGCCACAATACAAAGTTGAAGATTTGATAGTTTGGGATCCAACAGTTCATTCCACGTATGAAAGCCACCCTCAGGAGATTTCAGGAGCTGATAGGGCAACTGAACTTTGCCTGCCAAGTTGTTGCATCAGGCAGGACCTTTCTGCATAGATTATGTGATGCCACTTGTGAGCCTCTTTGTCCCATCACCATTTCAGAGTCACTCAGGATATAGAGTTTGACTTGTTGGTTTAGCTCAATCTCTTCTGGGAATTCAATGATATTTCCTTCTAGAAGCAGAAAACAGTGGCCCAATCATTGGTTTGCCATTGGAGCCACCATAGACCTTACCTTTCTCTATTTTTCCCATATCGGTGGCAGTAAAGATTTGAGCAAAATTGTTTTCTAGCTCTTCCATTAATATCTGTTGCAACATTACAGCCATCATCCAGGTCATTAACGCCCTTATATCCAAATCCAAGTGAGTCATGGAGGTGGTGAATCATTTTACCTTTCACTGCCTCAGCCACAATATCTGGTTCAAGGCATTCCATGTGGTCTGGATTGAAAATAGCTTAGGAGATGCTCAGTCCCACATATAAATACAGCATTTCAGATGGTTGGCACCCAACACCAACCATCAGCCAGATCCAATGTCAACTGATTTCTTGGGGGAATTGAAAAGGAAGTAGGGAAATTGGGCTGGCTTTACCCTCAAGCTCTAGGAGGGTATATATCAAAGCAGTATGGAACTTCACAGATTTTGGAATACAACACAGGCTAAAGGATTTATTGCCATGGTTCAGTTGTTTCATTGAAGATAGATGAGGACATGGGCTGGGAGGGCCAACTGTCACAGCTGATCCAAGCTTTTCTCTTAGGGCAGTTCCTGTTGTGGACATCTCTGGCACTGAATGTGTTGGTCTGGTGTGGGATTCCCCTGAGAGCATGGCCTTTCTGCTGGTGTACCGTGCGCCTAGTGCACCAGCAGACAGCCTATCCCAGCTGCTCGAGACTGTGTCGGAGTGGTCCTTGAGGTTCCCCAGACTTGTTGTCCTGGGGGACTTCAATGTCCACGCTGATACGGACTCTTGCTCAGCAGCGGCTATGGACCTAGTGTCTACCATGGAGACACTAGGACTCTTGCTCTGCAGTACTGGGCCCACGCATCAAGCAGGACATACGCTAGACTTGATCTTCAGCGCAGGAATTCAAGTGACCCAAGCCTCTATTTTAGAGGTTCCATGGTCGGATCACTGTGCCCTGAGAGTCAGGCTGGAGCATGCCTACCCACCTGGCAAGGGCGCCGAGCCGATTTGGGCTCGC
The DNA here is from genome assembly GCF_035594765.1 of Anolis carolinensis. Classification (NCBI taxonomy): domain Eukaryota; kingdom Metazoa; phylum Chordata; class Lepidosauria; order Squamata; family Anolidae; genus Anolis; species Anolis carolinensis. The sequence continues at coordinate 8,017,636 of NC_085841.1, forward strand.
CCAAGAAGACTTATGGAACCTAGTAGGTTCCAGAATGCTCTGAAGGATCTGGAGCCTGTCAGCGACTCAATCGATGTGCAGGTGGACATGTGGAACATCAGGCTGTCCAATGCACTCGACGAGATCGCCCCTAGACGCCCTCTCCAACCCCGCCGAAATCGGTCTCCTTGGTTCACCGAGGAACTTCGATCGATGAAGCGGGAAAAGAGACGGCTAGAGGGCGTGTGGCGAGAACTTCATGACAGAGCTTCGAGATCAGCTTACAGGGCATTTATGGAGTCCTATGAGCATGCTACCATCGAAGCAAAGAGAGTATACTATGTCTCTTTGATAGAGTCCGCCAGCTCACGCCCGGCAAAATTGTTCAAAATAATTAGATCTCTAACGACGGTTCCTACCAACCCAAAAAGTGATGATCAGACCCCTTCAGCCGAGGCTTTTCAAAGCTATTTTGCTGACAAGATCTCACTACTACGCCGGGACCTCCCCGCCACAACTGATACAATGAGAGAACTTGAGACTACGTGGCCACTTGCTGGGCCCACCCTCGACCAGTTCATCCCACTGGACGCAGAGGGTCTCGATAGGCTCATAGCTGCAGCTAGACCGACCACTTGCTCCCTTGACCCGTGTCCCTCTTGGTTAGTAAAATCCTGCTTGGAGGGATTACGTGACCCGCTGCTGAAGATAATAAACAGCTCCCTTGAGCAAGGAGTCTTTCCAGAGGGATTAAAAGAGGCAGTGGTCTCTCCTCTGCTGAAAAAACCAGATTTAGATCGTTTGGTTCCCTCCAGCTACCGCCCAGTTTCGAATCTTTCATTTCTGGGCAAGGTGATTGAGAGGGCAGTAGCGGTGCAGCTGCAGCAGTTCCTAGACGACACAGCCGGACTGGATCCTTTCCAGTCTGGCTTCCGTGCGGGGCATGGGACAGAGACTGTATTGGTTTCCATCACAGATCATCTCCGATGCCAGCTTGACCGGGGCAGGTCGGTGTTGCTTGTGCTATTGGATCTCACAGCAGCATTTGACACAGTCGATCACAATCTTCTGACCCACCGCCTTGCCGTTGCTGGAGTTAGGGGGACAGCTTTAAATTGGCTGGCCTCCTTTCTTCACAACCGTGGACAGCGAGTGGAGAGGGGGGGCCTGGTCTCTGAGAGGTCCCCTCTACATTGTGGGGTTCCTCAGGGGGCCATTCTCTCCCCTCTGTTGTTTAACATCTATATGCAACCACTTGCTCAGCTGGTCCGAGATTTCGGGCTCGAGTGTTATCAATATGCTGACGACACTCAGCTTGTGTTAAAGATGGAAGGCCAACCGGAGTCTGTACCCGACAGTTTTCACCAGTGCCTCGAGGCCATTATTGGATGGTTGCGTTCCAGTAGTTTGAGGGTGAATCCAGCAAAGACGGAGTTCCTATGGCTGGGCCGACCGGGCAGTGGGGATATCCAGTTGCCAACCCTGGATGGTGAAGTGCTACGCCCGTCTTCACTAGTAAAGAGTCTGGGAGTCCTCTTGGACCCTTCACTGACGATGCAGGCCCAGGTCTCCGCCGTTACCAAAACTGCCTTTTTTCATCTTCGGCAGGCTAGACGGCTAGCCCCCTATCTATCTAGGGACAACCTGGCTACAGTGATCCAGGCTACAGTCATCTCGAGACTGGATTACTGTAATGCCCTTTACATTGGCCTTCCTGTGTCGGTGATCCGGAAGCTCAAATTGGTGCAAAATGCAGCTGCCCGGCTCCTTGCGGGAGTCCCCATAAGATGCCACATAACACCAATCTTACAGCAGCTGCACTGGTTACCAATTGAGCACCGGATCACTTTCAAAGTGATGGTGCTTACCTTCAAGGCCTTACATGGTCCAGGGCCGATGTACCTGAGGGACCGCCTCACCCCTTACAAACCCCAGAGATCCCTCCGTTCTGAGGACCAAGACCTGCTGGAAGTCCCCAGTTTTAAGACCTTGCGTCTAACTGCAACTAGACGCAGAGCCTTTTCAGTAGTGGCGCCATCTCTGTGGAACACCTTGCCACCTGAAGTTCGTGCCTTGCGGGACTTGTTGGCCTTCCGCAGGGCATGTAAGACACACCTGTTTCGGCAGGCTTTTGAGTTCTGTTGCTGATGTTTTAAAAGGTGCTTTTAGGATGTTTTAAAGATTTTTTTTTAAATGATGTTTTTAAAATGTTTTTTAAATTGTTGATTTTAGCCGGTTCTTGTAAGCCGCTCCGAGCCCTAGGGGAGTGGCGGCATATAAGTTTGAAAAATAAATAAATAAATAAATAAACATCAAGTTGATCCCCTATTGATATAAAAGTCAAAGTATTGATGTATCTTTGTTGATTGGTTGGTTTAAACCTCAAAGGACCCTAAGCCACTTGATGGGTCTGGACCAAACTGGCACATATGCCCCTCATATTTCCATTTTTAAAATGATAGGTTATAACCTCATACCCAGAGCAGAAGGAAATAAAAGAAACAAAATGATTTACTGTGGCTAGGTGAAGGTGAAGTGGCCCTCTGTCATGTGACTGGGAAACAAAGGAAGTAAAGGAGATTGGCTGTTGCTATACAGAGGCAGTCCAACGGGGAGGCAATGTAGGCGGCTGCCATTGGCACACACCAACAGGGGGCGCACTCGAGGCGCCCTCGTTAAAACGTGGTGCCGCCGCAGCCCTGCCGTCACCCATCGCCACCTCTATTGCATTTTTCCCCGGCAGAACCCCTGTGCATGCGCGGAGGGTCCCATCGTGCAAAATGGCAGATGGGACCCTTCAGCACATGTGTAGGGGGTCGCTTGCTTGCTTGTGTGGTGACGTAAGGCACGCAGCATACCTTATGTCACTACGCAAGTGAGGGACCCTTCTGCGCATGTGCAGCGGGTCCTGCGCTCATGCAGAACGGTTAAGGCACCCAAGCCGCCCGTCCGTGTGCACGATGGAAGCCTTGCACACAGGAGCCATGCGCAGAGGGGTGCTTGCGCAGTGACGTGAGGCATGCTGCGTGCCTTACGTCACTGCTCAAGCGAGTGACCCTCTGCTGCGGTGACAGTGCTGGTGCACGCTCTCATGTCGCCCGGAAGGTGGGCCCAGGAGAGCGTGCATCGGCACGCAGGGCGTATGCTCTCCTGGGCCCGCCTTCCCGGCAGTGTGAGAGCATGCCTCAGCAGCCGTCGCTGCAGCCACCACCGCAACTGCCGCAGCCGCAGCCACAGCCACCGCCGCCGCCGCCACGGCCTCTGGTTTGTGTGGGGATGGGGGTTGGGCACCATAATGGGGGGCGGGCGCCAAGTAGTAGGTTCGCCTACTACTTGGAATTACCTTGGGCCGGTTCTGTTGCTATATGATATGTATGAGGAAAAGGGAGGGAGAAAGGAAAGAGAGAATGAAGGCAAGGAGGCAGGAAGTAAGAGAAAGAAAAGATAGGAGGAAAAGAATAATTGAGAAAGTAGGGAAGGGAAAGGTAGAAAGAAGAAAAGGGGGAAAGGAGGAGAAAGAAAAAGGAGGGAAAGAAGGGAAAGGAAAGGTGAAAGGGTATGATGGGAGGGAAAGAAAAAAGAAAAAGGAGGAAAGAGAAACAAAATGAGGAGGAAGAGAATGAAGGGGAAGAAAGAGGAAGAGAAAGAAGGAAGAGAAAAGAGAGGGGAAAAAAGGAACGGGGAAGGTTTACTATGTGATTTCAGCTCTGCTAAAATCCAAGGTTTGCCAAGCTTCCAAAGGATCAGATGAGATACAGACAGGGTGAAGGCAAAATCTGAGGCTTTATTCTCAATGGCCAGAGAGGATGACAATGGAGACAGCACTACAAAGAAAAGACATACTGCAATTGCATATATACAGCATTTTTATTGAATTTTGACAGTTATTCGTCAACTGCACCGGCTCTGGAAACTGTCTGGCTAGGACTTGCTCCCTGAGTGATCCAGGACTTCATTTGACATCGCTGGTTGGTCCTTGTGGGGCAGGATACTTTAATAAACTACCACTGGACTATTTTGAAGAATGTGTCCGTTTAATTGATCTGCGCATGAGAGGGGCACAATAAAAAAGCAATTGATAGCACTTTGTAACAAAATGTTTGTCATTTCCTAATTGCTTCTATCATCAAACATGGAATTTTTTTATTAAACTACAAAAACTTTGTTCTTGTGGGAGGAACTATAGTATTTCTATAGTATTTTTGCTATAGTATTTCAATGAATATCTCATAGAGTCTCAACCAGTTCAACATATAATGGGCTTAATACTCTAGCTCTGGTTGATACAATGGGATTAGCCCAGATAAATAATGGGTGCTATTAGGTGATAGCCATATCAATGGGTGCCACAGGGATGGGTCTGGCTTGGAGCATGGGAGAGGAAATGCTCCCAAAGACAGCCCAGATCATATTAGGTGAAACAGGAAAAAGGATCCAGGGGCTATGACATAAACCCATTGTGCTCACCTCAGTCTCCCAGTCAATTGTGAAAGGATTATCAAAATCTTCTCTGGGTCCATAGCATTGTGAGGCAGCATTTCAGGAAATTCATAAAGAAGATTTATGACAATCGGAAATATCCATGTGAACTCCCTATATTTCTCAATGGAATCAAGTTTCATAATTCATAATTTTGGGGTCAATTTTTTGATAACAAATATATGAGAGAAAGCAATGGAAGAAGGAAAGAAAAGAATGAGGGAGGCATTATATATGGGAAATTGAGGAGGGAAAGAACAAAGCCATAAAGAAAGCTTTCCCATTGTTGCCAGACTGTTGCCATGGAGACATTGTGAGGTAGGCATTCTCAGATCTGGAGAAGCTAGAAAGCAGGTGAGAAGCAGCCCCTCCAACACTAACACTTTGAAATATTGATGAGATAGCCTGCTTGTTTTCCACTGCTCTGGAAACTAGAACTGCAGGAAAAGAGATTCCACCTAAATATTAGGAGAAACCTCCTTATGGTGAGAGCTGTTCCATAGTGGAATATGCTTCCTTAGAATGTGGTGGAAGTCTTCTTCTCTGGAGATTTTTTTAGGGGGGCTGGATGACTATCTGTCAGGAGCGCTTTGATGATATGTAACCTGCATAAACAGAATGGGGTTGGAGTAGATGGCCTTTCTAGCTTTTTCCAACTCCATGATTCTATGGACCTCTTCACAACGGTGTTTTTTTATTCCTGTTTGTCCAGTTGACGGGACCTGTCGAGCGTCATCAGACGATGATTGGCAGGTCCCACCCACATTCCTCCTAAAGTGGAGGGGAAGCGTCACAAGATGCTTCTTCCTCCACGACAGAGAGAAAAGTGTTTTCGGGTAGCTCTGATGGAGCTACCTGCACTTTCCTCTACTTTTCCCCATATGATGGGTGAAGGAGCGATGGGGCTGCCTTGTGTCATTCCCACCATATGATGGGGGAGCAGGGAGGGTGTGCAGGATGCCACGAGTTGCCCTGTTCACCTTCCTTTTCACTGGCAACTGCCGGCAAAACAGCATGGCCCCAGGGGTCCTGTGAAGTGGTCCTATATTTCTACAATGTCATTTTATAGCATCATTTCAAAAACGATTATAAAGAAGGAAAAGTTATTGTGCCAAATTGCTATGTGTGTGTGTAAAGAAATCCTTGCAAAGTTGCTTGCAAAAGATCTCTGCAAAAAGGGAGCTGAGCTTTTACAGAGGCAAGCCACACCTTAAACAATGTATCGGTTTGCTGGCAGATGGCTGGTTTTGTCAGCTGGGAATCTGAGCTTTCAGGGAGAGCACAGAAAAGACAGGCTCTCTAGCTACGGTCAAGTAGCAGTTTAAATATGCTATGCTGGATATATTGAATGCTGATTGATTAGTTATTGATCCTATGCAACTACAAGGACATTGTACGATTGCTGAACTGTTTACTTAACTTCAACTCAACAAGTAAAGTTCCTTTGTTCTTTCAATTCCTCTGCCTGGTCTGAGTCTTTTGCACATGGTGTTAACTGGACGCTGCTGGTTCCGCTATACACACTCGCTAACAAAAGTGACCCTGGACTGTTGCCAACTCCTGCTTTCGGAAGAAGAGTGGAGGAAAGGAAACTTTGAGCAAAGTCATATTTCAGTGCCCAGCTAAAATGCAAAAAGGGTGTTTCTAATGAGAAGATCACTATTAACTGCTGTTGACAAACTCTTAGCAAGATCTCAGATCCAAAACTTGGGTCACTCACCCATGACTGTTGGGGAGGTAACTACAAATGACTTGCTACCTAAACTCTGTATACCTGGATGGTCCTTGGGATTTTTTCTGACTATGAGTCTGCACTTTCTAAGTTAAACATTTATTAAAAGCACACAACAACAGAAAACAAGCTCACAATGAGTGAATATTGCCTATCTGCAGTTTTAAACAATCTCTGTGGTATATGGTCCCACAGTTGTTTAGGCGCTGAACAGTCTGCACTCTGATACCATGAGATGTAGAGCCAATCTTAAGAAATGGGGCTTCAAAGTGGAATCCACAACATGCGAGTGTGGAGAAGAACAAACCACAGACCACCTACTACGATGCAGTTTGTGCCCGGCCACATGCACAATGGAGGACCTTCTTACAGTGACACCAGAGGCATTTGATGTGGTCAGCTTCTGGTCAAAAGGAAATGTAGTAACTTTGTTTATGCTTTTCATTATAACTGTAATATAATTTGCTTCTGACACAATAAATAAAACATCTATACTGACCATTTAATGCAGTTAGAAGGAATCGTTAAAGTGTGCTTGGAACTGTTAAGCTGAAGTAAGCAAAATTGGAGGATACTCCAAAATAGAGCTTGTAATACACTCTAGTTTAAGAACACAGTGTTCCCTTGGTACTTCGTGGTTCACTTTTTGTGGATTCGCTGTTTTGCAGTTTTTTTTAATAAACACTAAAATCTATATATATAAAAGACAAATGGTGTCCTCCCCTGCCACTAAACAACAAAAGTACAAGCCCCAGAACCTGGAAATTTGGCAGCACAATCCACCATCCTTGCCCCTACGTTCCAACAACAAAAATAAAATAAAAATAAAATCCTAATTAGAGGGAGAGGAATAATTGTCTTTAGCCAATTGCTGCCAGTTAGAAGACTAAGCCCCGCCCACTTGGTCGCCTAGCAACCTACTCAGGCCTCACTCTCTCTTCCACACTGCCTATAAAATACAGATTATCTAATTTGCACTGGATTATATGGCAGTGTAGACTCAAGACCCTTCCACGCAGCTATATAACCCATTTATAATCTTATGTTATCTGCTTTGAACTGGATTATCTTGAGTCCACACTGCCATATAATCCAGTGTGCATTTTATTCAGCTCTGTAGAAGGAGCCTCATATAATCCAGTTCTAAGCAGATAATATAAGATATACAATAGATTCCCACTTATCCAACATAAACACCCCGGCAGAACATTGGATAACTGAATATGTTGGATAGTAAAAAGGGATTCAGGAAAAGCCTATTAAACCTCCCATTCCCTCTCGACCCTCTCTGCTGCCAAACGGCCATCCAAGTCTATGCCAGGCATCCTCAGAGACTATGAGATCTGTTTGAAAACAGACGTGGGATGTTTATTTCTATCTCACCAATGATATCCAGGATGGGATGACTCTTATCTGTCTCAGGCGACTGTGAATGTTCCCCTTGGCCACCTTGATTGCCATTGAATTCCCTTGCACCTTCAAGGCCTGGCTGCTTCCTGCTTCGGAGAGGAATCCTTTCTTGGGAGATGTTAGCTGGCCCTCAGTACATCATGTCTGGAATTCCCTGATTGCTCAGTGCTATTCTTTAGTTAACTGTCCTGATTTCACAGATTTTTTTCAATACTGGGAGCCACATTTTGTTCATTCCAGGCAGGCAGGAACCATCCAGGCTTTGAAGCTACAAGGCTATTTAGTGCCAATTCCAACATTCACACTTGCCTAAAGCAGACAACAGTTCTTTCTTCCACCCTGGTCATTCCACAGATATATAAACCCCACTTGCTTTCGTTACAACACATTTCACAACCTCTGAGGATGCCTGCCATTCATGCAGGCGAAACATCAGGAGAGAATATATTTGGAACATGACCAGGCAGACCACAGAACTCAGAGCAACTCAATACAAATAGAAACAAAAATAATAAAATAAATACAAAAAACAAATAAAAAGCAAAATAAAATAATACAATTAAAAAAACATAAATAAAAATAATATAATCAAATAATAAAATATAATACATACAAATAATAAAAAATAAAATAATAAAAACACAAATAATAATGAAAGAATAAAAATAAAATAAATACAAATAATACAATAATAATAAAAACACTAAAAATAATTAAAAACACTAAAAATTAATACAATAAAATACTATAATAACAGAAAATAACTAACACTAACACAAGAAAATAATAAAATATAATAAATAAAAAAGATAAGTTACAATAAAATTAATTAAAAAATACAAATAACATCAAAGAAAAATTCCACAACAATTTTTAACCAATACCACCAGCACTTTGCCACAGCAACGCGTGGCTGGGCACAGCTAGTAATATTATAAATCATAAAATAATATCATAAATCCCTCTTCCTACTTCCTTCCTAAGGAGAAGGAAGGAACGAGAAGCCAAAGGGAGAGAAAAGGAGGCTGAAGCAGCTTTGTTTTCACCTCAAGCACACATGTGCATGCTTCAGAGGCGAGGAGGGGACAGAGACGCTACTTGCCAGTGAGATTGTAAATAACACAAATATAGTGTCCGTACTTCGCGGATTTTCACTTATCCTGGGGGGTCCTGGAACGTAACCCCCATGATAAGTGATGGAACACTGTAGTTTAAATTGAACGGAACAGTGAACCAATATAATTGTGTATTTTGTGTAAACTGTCATTAAGTGGACAAATTGAAGCATTTTTTTGAAGGCACTGTTGCTGCTCAGGTGTACTATTTAGACATGCAATGCAAACTCATTTTATTTTACCTGCAATTCATATACTTTTAGGGAATGGGTTGCTGTGAGTTTTCTGGGCTGTATCTTCATGTTCCATAAGCATTCTCTCCTGATGTTTTGCCCACACATTTTAGGGAATGCTCAATTTTACTTTCAACAAAACTGTGCTTCGCTTCACTTCCACCGAGCTGTGATAGCTTACCTCAATGAGAATTTTCTAGGACAATGGACAGGATAAAGAGTTGCTGACTTAACACCCCTACTTATAGGTGATCTTAAAGGATGTGGTGTTCTGTTGAAAACAAGCTACGTAGGTGGTAATTTGGTGATAAATTGAAATTGAAGTGACACAAGTGGACACTTTGGTCAATGTCATTCAAGCAGTAGTTCACCATAATCAGAAATGTCTGGACACTGATAGTAACCACTTTGAGCACCTCTTACAAACACAGAAGTCAATGTGACATGTATTCATCTTTTGTGATTTATACCTATTGAATATCACTGTTTCTTTCTTTCTTTGAATATGTATCCATTTTGGCTCATTCACACATACATATTACACAAATTGTAAGATGCATTTTTCCCATTTTAGGGTTCCAAAAATAGAGCATGCCTTATCATTGGTGGTGCCTTAGGGATTCCTCTTCTTCCGAAGAGGAAGGGGAGCAGGAAAGTGTTCATGAATCAGAGAGGCAGTTGGAATCTGAGGAGGAGATTTTGCAAGTACCCACATTTCAGGAGAGGTGAAAGGAAACAGAGTAGAGACCTCGTTCAGCTAGAATAGCTGCCAGAAATGCAGCTGAGTAATTAGGAACTGCCCTAGCAGGGCTATAAAGCAGAAGCAGGTGCAGCCAGTTCTTGCTGGTAACAAACTGACTCTTCGCTCCCCTTGTGCCTGCTCCAAGTCTGCATCTGGGAAACGGCTCCTAAGGATTTACTGCTGTTTCTTTGTCTGAAGTAAGACTGCTATTTGATTTGGGAATTTTTCAGAGACTAAGAACTGTGCTTGCCCTAATACTTCCTTGCTCCCTTTTGCATTATTCAAGTGAGTGTGCTGTACTTTACGTTTTGCTGAAGTAAAGCAGTTTTCATTTACTTACCACAGTGTTTTAAGGCTGTTCTTGAAAGACAAAACAGGACAACAGGGTATGAAGACCCTCAAATGGAAAAGGAGAAAGGTAAATGGCCCAAGACCCAAATGGCTCATTTAAAAAAAACTTATCTTATCTCCAAGAGAGGAGGAGGAGGAAGAATGTCTTTGTGTGTAAGGATTCATTTTCCCAACCTGATTAAACCAGAATAATCACATTAAAACACTGTTCAGATAACTCCCTCTTGTTCTGAACACTGTGTTTTTTTGAGGGTTATGATATCAAGAAGGAAACAAATCAATATTATATTGGGATCACTACTAAAAAGGGCTTACGTGTCACTATATCAAAAAGGTTTATATATAACTGAGCATTCAGTTGTTAAATAGATTCAGAACGTTCCTCTCTTACTGTCCAACAATGCAGATCAGCCAGCTTTCCATGGTACTCCTTTCAGGAATGCTCTTGCTTTGTGCTGGTAAGGCATTGCAAACCTTGAAAATCAACTAGAACTCCAGAGTGATAGGACCATTTTCCGTCTCCTTTCTAATTGAGACAAAATCCTTGGTATGTTCTGACCTCATGCAAATCTTCAATACGATTTCTCCATACTCTACTAAAAAAAATCATTAGCTTCAGTTTGAAAGTGGATCTCTCTTTGTTTAGGTGAAGAGGGTCTCCTTTCTCTTTCACCTTATGGTGGACAGAAAATATCCCTACATAGCATTATATGTGACATAACCTGGAAAGTGATTGGCACCCTCTTTTTTGGCAAGGTGGTATGTGGTAAAGGAAAACCCCAAAATTATGAATGTTCAAATGAATCATAGAAAATGAAGAGGAGGGAAGGACTTTCACTAAAAGATACAATTGTAGACATGCAAAATTCAAGAAAGATCTTTAGTTTTAAATTCTCACTTGATCTTTCCACGAAATAATGTGACCAGAACACACAAAGAGTGAGATGAGGACTTTAGGGCTATATGTATGACAATTAAAACAAATATCAGAACATGTGGTGCAGGTGGAGACTTGCTTTAAGCAAGCAACCTAAAATTTCTACTATCTAGTTCATTGTTGCTGTTGTTAACCACTGTCAAGTTAACTTTCTTATTATGATCTCCTGAATGAGAAACCTCCAAGACATCAATCAATGCTGTGATATGTTTAATTGAATCTACTGAACCTCAGTGCAGTTTTCCTCTGTGTGTTCACTGTATATAAACTTATTTTTGTTGTTTTATATGCTTATGTATTATGTGCAGCACTTTGAAATGCTTTTGTGAGCTACCTCGAGTCCCTTCGGGGCGATGTTGATGGGGTATAAATAAAGTTTATTATTATTTTATTACTGCCTTTTACTTTCCTGAACATTATTGTCTTTTCTAGTAATGGCTTCTCATTATATGGGTTGCAATAGATCCAAATATCAACATGCTACCATCCAACCCATAAATATTACTATTAACCTGGGATTGGAAGTGTGTCAAACAGTTCAGGATGGGGTTACACACCCCCCACAAAAGACTGATCATCAGTTTTTCTAAAGAAAATACATTTTTAAATGGGTGGATCACCTAAGGTATATATTATTAGGTAAAGGTAAAGGTTTTCCCCTGACATTAGATCAAATCATGTCAAACTCTGGAGGTTGTTGCTTATCTCCATTTCTAAGCCTAGGAGTCAATGTTGCCTGTAGACACCTCCAAGGTCATGTGGCCGGCATGGCTGCATGGAGTGACATTATGCTGGAGCCGTACCTGTTGATCTACTCACATTCACATGTTTTTCAACTGCTAGGTTGGCAGAAGCTGGGCTAACAGTGGAAGCTCACCCTATTCCCTGAATTTGAACCGCTTACCTTTTGGTCAGCAAGTTCAGCAGCTCAGCGGTTTAATCCGCTGTGCCACCAGGGGCTTCATATATTGTTAATTCTGATAAAATAGGAGGTCAAGGGACAAATACTGCACATTTAAAGTATCTATTGTTAATTGCAAAAAAGTTATCAAGAAATAAAGACAGAGAGAATGCAGTGCAGGAGACCCACTAGAGGGCAATGAAACAGAAGAGAAAAGGGGTTTCCTAGAAGTTTGCGGGAAAATACAAATGACACCCTGGATTCCTAAAAGTAGTTATTCTTCTATTGTATAATGAAGCATAAGAAAAACAATAGGCCCTGAAATGTGGGATGTTCAGATGCATTTTCTAAACAACACAGCATTGAAGGAGGTGAAGAAGGGTGCGGTCCTAAATTGTGATGCCTCATGGGCCTTGTAGTCCTGTTCCTAGTGCCATCGTGGCAGATGAAGACGAAAACATGGGGTTTTCGCCGGTTCAACAAGAGCCGGAATCTTTTCACCTGCCGGATGTTGATGTTTGTACCCAAGAACTTAGTAAAACAGACCTTGGGCATTCCTCTCCTCCGTTCCCTAGGAGAGAGTCCTATTCTGCAGACAGAGGAGTGAGGGAACAGAATTGCAGGAGTTTACGGATTGCAGCCAAACAATAGGCTGATTAGACCTGCTTCCCTTGGGAAATTCTAAGGAGTCTTGCATCTGGCCAAAGTTGGGTTTCGCTTCTCGTTCTCTAGGGAAAGAGGTTGTTGGCGGGAAAACGAGACCCCAATATAGGTGCCTGACACGGGAGAATCTTTGCGGAGTCAACAGAGCAGCTTCAGGAGTAAGATCATGTGTGGACTTCGTAACCCCAGTTCCTTGCTTCCCGGATCAAGTATTCAAGAATTGCCTTGCCTTGCTTTTAACCACGGACCTTGTTCCAAGAATCACTGTTTGCCTTGTTCCTAGTCACGGACCTTGTTAAAGAACCAAGATTGTATCCAGCCTTGTTGTCAAGAGAGATTGGCCTCCGTGTATGGTTCTTGGTGCCCTGCTGCCTCGGGTCTGACATAAATCAATAGAATCACAGAATATACATAGCACAATATAACTCAAGTGTATACCTCAAGAATATAATTTTGTGATTCTAGGACAAGCAGGTAGCAGTTGCCTTAATCCAGAGACAAAGAATGCCACATGAATGGTGAATGTTTTAAAAAATGGATGTCCTCTTGGTCTAAAAACGTTTGGAACTTGTGACAAAACCAGAAAGTGCTGTGTGCTGATAGGGTAAGATTTCTCCTTCTCAGTCTTTGGAAGCAAATATGTTCGGTATTCAAATGGTTCAAATCATTGATTTTCTATTTCTTTGGATTATGAGCCTGGGAAGCTGAAGGTGGCAGTGTTATTTTAAGAGTCCCGCTATCTTTTAGTGTTGTTTCTTCACATGTAGGATTCTGCTGTCACTATATTGTTGAAGATTAATGATTGCAAGGCCTTGATATCCTTGAGAATACCACTACCCCAAAATACATGCAATAAAAACAATTAGTCATGGCAATACTGATATATTTTGAATTGCATGCTGACCTTTTGTTGGCTAAATCGCATAGTGGAAATTAAGGTGTACATCAGATCAGATGACATGTTAGGACTGCACACATAAACCCACCAGCGTGAAAAGCCCCAGAGGAACCTGATATCTTGGAGGCTTGGAGAGCTTGTTTGTGTGGGAAGGCTGTTCCTGGTAGTGGTGGTAACTTCAGGGCTCTGTGGTGTGAGGAGGAGGAGGAGGAAGAGGAGGAGGAACACATAGTCATTCCTGTCACTTAGCTGCAGATCCTATTGGGCATCCCTCGCAGTTTTCTCACTTCCCCAGGCTCAGTCTCATGCGGTTCCCAGCTGAATTCATTCACAAGACCTTCAAAACCTCCTCCTTGGTTTTGAAGGCCTTGTGAATGAGGCTGGTTGGGAATTTTATGAGGCTAGTCAATTTGCCAGTCTCAGCCTGACAGATTGACAAGGCTTCCCAAATGACTTCATTCATGTTGCCTCTTTCTCTGATGTTCTATGCCTGAACTGTTAGGTGATTAACATTCAAGGGGAAATGCATCTTTTGTAATGTACACTTTCAAAATTGAGGTGGACATTATATTTGAGTAAATACAGTTGTCTGCTCATATACAAATATGTAAGGATAGTTGCCTCCTAAATGTGAATAAGTGACATTACCAAGGAAAGGAAGCAGAGCTGCTGTGTGTTTCTTCAGAAAGTAATAGCATAGAATTGGCAGAGGCCTGAGGGCCATCCAATCTATTCCCTGCCATGGAGGAACGTATATTCAGTCACTTTCGAAAAACCTACAAAAAAAGACTCCACCACACCCCACGGTAGAGTATTCTACTGACAAATAGTAAGTAGTTCTTCCTAATGTTTAAGTGGCATCTCTCTTCTTGTAGTTTGAATCCATTCCTCCATGTCCCCAACTCTGAAGGAGCAGAAAACAAGCTTTTTCCTTTTTCAATATAACATCATTTCGAATACTTGAATCTCATGCCACTTCTTAATCTTCTCCAGAAAAAACCTACCCAAATCCCCAAGCCACTCCTCATAGGACATGGTTTCCAGGCTCTTTACCCTCCTTGGACATATCCAATTAGTCTATATCTTTCTTGAATTGCTCTGCCCAAAACTAGGCATAGTATTCCAAGTGAGGTCTAACCAAAGCAAAATAGAACTAGTATAGAACAAAACAGAACTGCAACAATGGGGCATCACTCTCAGGAGGGTTCTGGTAGACCCACTGATTCGCCCCTTGGACATCGGGCTGAGTATTGACATTCAAGAGTCCCCAATTCTAAGTCATGCTTATTCTACCTCCGAATCCCACAACAAGACTCCAGTCTTGTTTAGTCGCCTTCCCATTCATGTTGATGATAAATCAACTGACCCCTCTCTCCCATTAGTGGAGAGAAGCTCCTTCTCTAAACAAACAAGTACCCTTGGAGGCTCTCCTTGCCAGGACAGCTGACTAGTCCCGGCAACTGGCAATTCCACCCAGTTTATCCATCAGGGGGAAGAAGGCTTTCATGGAGGTGGCCCCATTGAGGTGATATGGGGGAGGAGAAAGCACGGTCACTATCGACCCGGGGAGAAGCGCAACAGAGTTTTTGCGACCCTGGAGAGGTCTAGGTGCGGTAGTCTTCAGGACAGACCCCCCAACCTCAAGGTCCTGCTTTTGAATGCCAGATCCGTCAACGGTAAAACAGCTATCATCCAGGATTTGATCCTGGATGAGGGGGCGGATCTGGCATGCATCACCGAGACGTGGCTGGATGAGCTGGGAGGTGTGAATCTCACCCAGCTGTGTCCTCCAGGTTTCGCGGTGCATCAACAGGCCAGGGTTGGGGGGCGGGGAGGAGGAGCTGCGGTGATCTTTAGGCAGTCCATCGCCCTGATCAGATGCGCCGTTCCGCAATCTCCGAGGTTCGAGTGTGTTTTCCTGAGGGTGGGAGCCCGAGACAGCTTGGGGATTCTGCTGGTGTACCGTCCACCCCGTGACCCAGCAGTCTCTCTGTCTGAGCTAGCAGAAGTGG
Organism: Anolis carolinensis; assembly: GCF_035594765.1. Classification (NCBI taxonomy): domain Eukaryota; kingdom Metazoa; phylum Chordata; class Lepidosauria; order Squamata; family Anolidae; genus Anolis; species Anolis carolinensis. The sequence goes on from NC_085841.1 coordinate 8,033,088, forward strand.
TCTCCAATGCGGCTCTTGTCTCCCAACAACTGATAGTGTTGGGAGACTTTAACATTCATGCTGAGACCACATTGACAGGAGCAGCTCAGGATTTCATGGCTGCCATGACAACCATGGGGCTGTCTCAAATTATATCTGGGCCCACACATCAGGCAGGACACACCTTGGACCTTGTTTTTGTTGTGGACGGTGGGACAGTCAGAGTGGAAGAGCAAAATATTCTTCCATTGTCATGGTCTGACCATCATCTGATCTGTTTAAGTATCGCCGTTTCTTCTAACCTCCGCAGGGGTGGTGGACCCATTAAGATGGTCCGCCCCAGGAGACTGATGGATCCGGATGGACTTCTGAGGTCTCTTGGGGATCTTCCTGTCTTGGAGACTGGCGATCCTGTCGATGCCCTGGCTGATCGCTATAACAGGGAGTTGGCAAGGGCACTGGACACGATCGCTCCCGAACGTCCCCTCTCGCTACGTAGAGCCACGTCGACTCCTTGGTTCACTGAGGAGCTGGCTGTGATGAAGCGTGCGCGGAGGGGACTAGAGTGCATCTGGAGGAAATCTCGGGATGTGTCTGACCAAGCACGGGCTAAAGCCGCTATTAGGGCTTACTCCGTGGCTTTGCGAGCAGCCAGGAAAGCTTTCACGACTGCCCGCATAGCGTCTGCGGCCAATAGGCCATCGGAGTTGTTCCGAGTTGTTGGGGAGCTCCTACGGCCTCCTGAGGCACAGGGGCTTCCCGATGACTCGGCAACTAGGTGCAGCGATTTCGCTCACCATTTTGCAGGCAAAGTTGCTCAGATACGCCTTGAGCTAGACTCCAGTTTAATTGTAGTTCAAGAGGAGGTAACCGAGGTACCTGTCTGTTCGATCTTATGGGATTCTTTCCGGCTTGTTCTTCCTGATGATGTGGAGGGGATTCTCGGGTCTGTGAGGGCGACCACCTGCGCTCTGGATCCTTGCCCCTCCTGGTTGGTCAAGCTGGCCAAAGATGGGTTGTTGGATTGGTTTGTGACCATAATAAATGCCTCTTTGGTTCAGGGGTCAGTTCCATCCTGCTTTAAGCAGGCGGTAGTAAAACCACTATTAAAAAAGCCTTCGCTTGATCCATCTATTTGTAACAACTACAGACCAATCTCCAACCTCCCATTTTTGGGCAAGGTGCTGGAGCGGGTGGTTGCCAAGCAGCTCCAGGAGTTTCTCGATGACACTGATTTTCTGGACTGCTCGCAGTCTGGCTTCAGGCCTGGGCACAGTACCGAGACGGCGTTGGTCGCCTTGGTGGATGACCTCCGCAGAGAGCTGGACAGGGGGAGTGTGACCCTGCTGGTTCTCTTGGATATCTCAGCGGCTTTCGATACCATCGACCATGGTATCCTTCTGGGGAGGCTCTCTGGGATGGGGCTTGGTGGCACTGTGCTGCAGTGGCTCCGGTCCTTCTTGGGGGGTCGTTCCCAGATGGTGAAGCTGGGGGACTCCTGCTCGGGCCCCTGGCCATTGACCTGTGGGGTCCCGCAGGGGTCTATTCTATCCCCCATGCTATTCAACATCTACATGAAACCGCTGGGAGAGGTCATCCGGAGTTTTGGAGGGCGTTGCCATCTCTACGCAGATGACACGCAAATCCACTACTCCTTTCCATCTGAATCCAAGGAAGCCCCTCGGATGCTGAACCAGTGCCTGGCCGCTGTGGCGGACTGGACGAGGAGGAACAAGCTGAGGATCAATCCTGACAAGACAGAGGCCCTCCTGGTCAGTCGCGCGTCGGATCGGGGTATTGGGTGGCAACCTGTCCTGGACGGGGTTGCACTCCCCCTGAAATCACAGGTCCGCAGTTTGGGGGTCCTCCTGGACTCAGCGCTGACGCTTGAGGCTCAGGTGTCGGCGGTGGCCGGGAGGGCCTTCGCACAACTCAAACTTGTGCGCCAACTGCGACCATACCTCGTGAAGTCTGACTTGACCACGGTGGTGCATGCCTTAGTTACCTCTAGGCTGGACTACTGTAATGCGCTCTACGTGGGGCTTCCCTTGAAGACGGCCCGGAAACTACAATTGGTTCAGCGCTCGGCGGCCAGATTAATTACAGGGGCGAGCTACAGGGAGAGATCTACTCCCCTGTTCAAAGAGCTCCACTGGCTGCCGTTCACCTTCCGGTCCCAATTCAAGGTGAACACCATCATTTATAAGGCCCTAAACGGTTTGGGACCCACCTACCTTCGTGACCGTATCTCCTATTATAAACCTGTTCGATCCCTCCGCTCATCCGGGGAGGCCCTTCTTTCGCCACTGCCTTTATCCCAGGCCCGTCTAGTGGGAACGAGAGAGAGGGCCTTTTCTGCTGTGGCCCCCCGACTGTGGAATTCATTGCCCCCTGAGATCAGGCAAGCCCCCACCTTATTGGCTTTTAAGAAAGATCTAAAAACATGGCTTTTTCGATGTGCCTTCGGGGAGTAAATGTTATATACCTTTTTGATTACTCCCCTTGGATTTTATCCTTTGGACTGTTTGGACTGTTCCATCTTATACCCCTGTTCTCTTTATTTATATGCCTCTCTCTCCCGAGTTTTTAATTAAATGTTCATGTGGCCCGCCCTGTCTGCTCTGATTTGTGTTGTAATGTATATGATTATTTTTGTACTATTATATTGTGTTATGATATATTGTTTTATTTTGTTATATTGTATGGTGTCTGGGCATGGCCCCATGTAAGCCGCCCCGAGTCCCCATCGGGGAGATGGTGGCGGGTTATAAATAAAGTTTTATTATTATTATTATTATTATAGTATTACCTTCTTTTATTGAGAACAGAGCTTCCAAAGCTTTGCGTCGCAATATATTACTATGTTGGCTCCAGTGTGTAGGTGTGTCACATGAACATAACATGAAACCTCTGAGTGTATGTGAAATAAGCAATTATATATAAAGTTCTCATGAGGCATTCCTTTTCCCCATACATTTCATTACTGCAATTTATGTATGTGTTCATGTCTCTTATAAGGCATTCATTTAAACTCCAATTTGCTAGTAAAACTGAATCATTATATGGTGAAATGATGCATGTCTTAAAAGTGTGTCACCAACATGAAATGTTTGGAAAGCTTTGATAAAGAATCTATACTCCTATCGATGCAATCAGGAAGCTCATTGGCTTTTTAGCAACCATATTGCACTGTTGACATGTTCAGCTTGTGGTCGACTAAGATTTCTAGATCCATTGCACATGGAAAACATGTGATCTCTTTCACATAGAAATAGCAAATGTTCCACTCATCATGACAGTAGGCAATTGGAGCTATATTTCCTTTAAAACGTGATGTTGTATTTAGTCGTTAAAGCAACAGACATTCAAATAAGTATCAGAGCATAATTGAACTTTCTTTCTGAAATGCTATTTTAATTTACAAACACCTTTTGTAAATGTCTTTTGTAATGTTATTGATTTTATTGAGTTATGTTTTAATTTATGGTTAGTTTTAATTGTTGTTGGATTGGGTGTGTTCCCCAACTAAGCCACCCCGAGTCCCTCCGGGGTGATGGAGATGGGATATAAAAATAAAGATTATTATTATCATCATCAGGGCTTGTAAGATACACCTTGATTTCTGTTATTGATGTTTTTAAAAGATGTTTTAAAGATGTTTTTAAATTGTTAGATTTTAGCCTGTTCTTGTAAGCTGCCCCGAGCCTTAGGGGAGTGGCGGCATATAAGTTTGAATAATAAATAAATAAATAAATCATTATCATCATCTCCTTGTACTGAGTTTCAAAAACTGTGTCCCACATAACATGTGAAGAAGAGCTTTTATTATGAATCTGCTGACATAATTTAAATTTGGCCTTTCTTATCCTTTTGCAGAGAACCAGTTAATTGTTGATACCAGGTATTTCAGCAACAGTTACCAAGTCATGAAGAAGATGGATCACTCCAATTTAGCACCTATAAGCACTTCAGAATAAATTTGCAGGATATGAATGAGTTACTTGTGTTTAGGTTCACAGTCATCACGAGAAGACTATGAGCAACCAACCACCACAGGGCAAGAGTATTTCACACACGCCAGTTTAGTAACACTCTGTTCGCTTGTACAGTTGTTCCAGACAAACCTCTTTTTGAGTTCCACGCACCCACTATTATTGAATATTACAAAACCAATAAACATTAAAGTCTCAGCATATATATTTTTACAACAATACAACAAATAATACATTAGAATTGATACATATGGACTGCTCCCAAAATCCATCCAGTCAGATACTGGCTCAGGAATAAATTGCACGACCCTTCGTCCCATGCTGATCTCCATTTCTGCAACATTTCTTGCAACTTTAAAATCCTAATTAAATTTATTTATTTATTTACAATATTTCTATCCCACCCTTCTTTACCCTGAAGGGGACTCAAGTTGGCTTTACATAAAAAACATACAGAACAAAAGCAAATGGAATCTAGAAATTAACAAAGACTTTCTCCTTTATTCCCCGTTTCCCAAGGGCAAAGAGTTCTTTTTGGATTCCAAGACAATAGAAAATTTTATTGAAAAACAAGCAAAGCACCAAAAAGAGCATACAAACTTAGCAAGTCTCTCAATCAGCTGCCCAGAATTCCAGGACTGACAGCGAAAGATGTCCCAATTGTCAATCATACAGCACCGATCTCAGTCTGTAGATAAGTTCAATCATAAAGCTAACTTCTCTTGACTTCTATAGACATCTCTTATTTGATTGAGCTAGTATATTAATCATGTTAAAGCCTTTAATTGAGCTACTCAAAACGCTAAACATTAGCCTCTGGCCGAGGCTCCCTGAACCATTAAGGAAGTAAACACTTGTTAACTATAAACTATATGCATTTTCAAGGGGGAAAGCAGTAGGGTTCCAAAATGAAACATAGACCAATCTGCTTAAACAAAAAAAAATGTGGGAACCTTGAAAGTATGTCAGTAGTTAATAGTTTTGCTGTAGAGGTGGGTACAAGGCTGAGTCCATGTGGGGAGAAATGCCAGCAAACTGTCTCCAGCTTAGATTCTTTTTCTAAATTGAAGATTGAAGATGTTTGCTAGCATCACAATGGAGGAGGAGATTAGGCCAAGGATGAGAAATAACAGAAGAATCAAGATATAACTATTGGTCTTCTTCTCATGCAGACAATTTCACCTGTCGGTATGGGGCACAACCCAAATAGGCAGGTGATTCTATCAATCAGAATTACAGATAGATTTCTGGGGAGCATCGGTTGCTGAAGGTGGTGAAGTCCACGTGTCACTAGGTGTTGTTGCTCCTTCACATTCAGGACGCCAGCTCTCTCTAGATAAATTTGAAATTTTGAACAAGCAGATTATTAAACTGCCACGACAGTTTTCATTGATGCAGCTATTTACATCACAGAAAGTCTTTACTTGAAATGTCCATGTTTGCATCTTAACCACAACCCTAAACTCATCCCTAACTATAAAGCAACTCTAACCCAGCTCTAACCCTAACCCCAATCCCAATTCTAGTCTTAAATCTGTTCCTAATCATTGTATTCCTGCATGCTTATATAGCTGTATAAAGGATTCTATTTTGTATGTGTGCATGAGAGGGAGAAACAGACTCCACATATTTTACATCTCTACAATTTTAAACATTTTTATTTATTTGCTTGCCTTATTTATACTCTGCTTCTCTCCTCGTGGGAATTCAAGGCAGATAACAACCACACAATCCAAATGCATTTTTAAACAAAGCAATACAATCTTTTTTTTTAAAACCAATTAAATACTACTGTGTGGATTTAGGTTAAAATACAGTTAAATATAATAAATATAATTAAAATTACATTTAATAAATTTTACTCATATTCAGGAAGGAAAGAATTTAAGCTGCACAATGTTCACTGGAGAAAGTGGAGCTGAAAACATTTCCACACTTTCTTTTCCATCCAACTTCTGATCAGTTCTGCATCTGGTTCACCTTCAGAATCTTTGCTACATACTCTGCCTTTAGGCCACGGTATGATGTCTATCCTGAAGAAGGGTGGCTTACCTAAAGCAGCACGTCACACCAAAGTCGCAGCTCCCATATTCACCAAAGCACGAGGGACACTTGGCAACATGATAACAGAAACCTCCATTAATCTCACAGCTGGATACATCATGGGGAGTATCAGGAGATAATCCTGCACAAGGTAAAAGGCTATATTGTTCACTACATACATTATTATTTTAAACTAAATTTCATGCGTTATTTGTACCCCTTCCCACATACGCACAAATACACAATCTACAACTCCCAAACTGCATTCATTCTACAGTGTGGATGCTATGATTGTTTCTTCTATACCCGTGTTTCTCAACCTGTGGGTCCCCAGATGTTTTGGTCTCAGCACTCAACTACCCCACCCCGATTAATCCCAAGACATTGATTCTGTTAGCACTTAAAGAAATGATGAGTAATTTACACATCCTGGCAAAACTGTTTCTACCCAGCCCAGGCAATTATGCTATATGTGTTCTTAAAACTGGTAAGAAATAGCAAATCGGTGGAAAGCTTTTGATCCAACAGAGCCTGATCTGTCAAAAGATTCTCACACAACTCAATTTTTTAATCTTTTATTTAACAACTTTCTATTTTTATTTTTTATTTTTTCCTTTTCCCCTCTCTTTTCTCTTCTATCCTTCCTTCCCTTCACTTTTTCTTCTTTACCGTTACTATCTAATTTACTTCACTAAGTTTCATTTAAATTAATGTATGCAAAAATCATAATAAAGAGTACATTTTTTTAAAAAAAAGATTCTCTGTTTTGTGTTTCTATTTTTAGTGGGCCACAACATATTGCTAAATGATGCCTACTAGTTAAACAACAAAACTACGCTGCACAAGAAGTCCAAAAGTCAATTCAACTTTTTGCACACCCTTTTGCATAGTGCTTATATCTCATTTATTTATTTATTTATTATACCTGGTGTCACCAAGAGTGTTATGAAGAAAGCAGTCAAGAGAAGATGATGGCTTCTCATTACTGATGAACAGATGGATATATTTTCTCTGTAGGAAATACAAGTATATCTATTAGTCATGGGCCCAGTAACCGTTTCAGCTGTTTAATTCATGTTTCTGTACTCTTTTTTTTTCTTTCAGATGGCACGAAACAGTACACCCCCTCCAGTATGAAAATATCAGTGAAACGAAAGGAAAATGAGAATGGTAACCATTTGGTCACCTGAGTTTTGGTGCTCGGCGACAGGCTCTGGCAGGCACTTGCACTTTGGGCCTGCACACTACACACACTCTTTTTCCAAGGAGAGAGTATGCATGGGGCATGCAGGCCCAAAGTGCCAGCACCTGCCAGGGCCTGCAGCTGAGCACCAAGTGCCTCTTACTCAGCACTCTGCACTAAGTGTTCAGCTGCAGGCCTTGGCAGGCGCTGGCACTTTGGGCCTGTATGCCACACATACACTCTCCTTGGCAAACACAATGGAGGGCAAGTCTCGGGCGCTTTGGGCCTGCATGCCACACACACACTCCTTAGCAAACATAATGGAGGGAAAGCCTCAGCAAGCTGCCAGCAAATGTGACACGTTACAACCCCGGACCAAGGATCCTACTATGGGTCCACCCCTAGCTCCAAGGAAGAGACACAAGGTAGGTTTCCTGATTGAAGGGGGAAACAGCAGGGAGAAATGGTGGTGGAGCTGGCTAGTTTCCCCACTCTAGCCCTAAAATGGAGGGAAGGGGAGCATGCCCGCCCATTGCCACCAATGGGTTGGAAATATTCAGGTTACTTTTGGACTAAGGTTGAAGAAGCTCATTCAGAAATGTGCCTGTTTTCAGGAGAGGTGCTCGAAAATGAAAACGGGGCCTTATGAATTAAACAAACAGAAACAAATAACAATTTTATACAAACGCACAAGACTAATATCAATTAAAATCATTTTAATTCTGCATCAGGATGTTGAAATGTATAATAATCTGATCTACTCCTTCGAGAGATGGAACAAATATTCGCAAATGTTCTTCTTAATGAAAACAATGTTGCTTTAAATTGAAATATAGAATATGAATAATAGCAAATCAGCATGCATTTTTTCCATCATCATGAAATGTTTCACTTTTGGAACAAGGAAATGCTAATTATTATTTCTTTGGGGCAAGTCACATTGTTAAGTTTAGAGGAAAACAAAGGAAAATCTCCTCTGGACAAATTTTTGTAAGAAAACTCTATGGTAACTTAATCTTGGAGTCTTTATAAGTCAGATACATACTAGCAGCAATATGATTCTATAATCAGAAAGCTTTCTTGTGTGTATGTGTGGCTGCTGTCTTATGAAGACTCTCTAGTGAAGTTTGCCACTGACTCCCATCCAAGTACTAACTGCGGTTGTCCTTGCTTAGCTTCCATGATCAGATGAGATCTGGTATCTAAACCTTATGATATTGGTAATAATTGCTGATGCCTTTTAAAAAGAAACAAATGAAAAAGGTGATTATTTTTCCAAATATGCACATTCATCGTATCTAAGGAGGACAGAAGAATTCAATTATAGTATTTTACAAAATCATGTGCTCATCCATGCAAAATTTTCTTACCATATATACCATATTGTAAGTTTTTTGTTGTTGGTTGGCGGTTATATCACTTATGTTTTGGGTTGCTGTGAGTACAGCCTCTAAAGCTAGAAGAATTGTTTCCCTATTTCCCCTTCAATGGAGGAGAAAGAAGCAATTTGAGCAAATATCACTGGAGGGTGGGAAAAAGCCATCAGTCAGTCCTCTTATTAATGCCTTCTAATGCTTTCTACCATTTTCCCAAGACCAGGACCAAAAGCAACTTATAATTTACATCAAAGCACAAGTAAAACCACTCAGAGAGAGTTAAAACATACATCAAGTCCCTCTCCTAAGATTTCTTCAAATGTCCCCATGAAGTATATGATTTCTAGAATAAACATATGGGCAAGGGAAGTTTAAACTCCTGATTACTACATGCTGAGATGTTAATGCAAAATATGCACCCTTGCTGTAGCAGAGGATCTGTTTAAGCAAAGCCAGGCAATTCACTTAATTTGACTATAACATAAAAACAACTAGACTCACCAACAAAAGACAATTCTTTCCACTGAAAACCCTATTATAGAGTGTATAGCTGAAGGAGTAGAGTCAATTTTCTTCTTCTGTGGCAGGTGAAACAGAGAAGTGTTATTTTATTTAGACAGGTGTCAAGTATGTATCTTACAATAGCTAGGTCTAGACTTGGGCAATGTGTATAAGGAAATTGCTGGGGAAACTCCCTGGAACTTACCAGAAAGAAGTTAGCAAATTAATCCTTCTAATGTTATCTTAAGAACAAGCAAAGCTTGTCTGCTAATATATTGAGCTCATGTTTCCTTGTTGGTGTCAGATGAATTATTTCTATAACAAAAAGAAAAACTTCAGTTTTTGCTTCCTATAGCAAAGCAGGGATTTTTTGGTCTATAAGAGAAGATTGTGGATGGAAAGAATATTTAAAATTATATGAAAAAAGATTGAAAAAGATTGAAAAAATTAGGTGAGTTGTCACCTAATTTGACAAAGACAAAAAATAATTCACCCAGTCACTCAGTGCTATTTGTGGAGTAGATATCCACCTAAACATTAGGAAGAACATTTTTATTGTAAGAGCTGCTCAATAGTGAAATAAATTGCAACTGGAGTGTGGTGGATCTTCCCTCTTTGGCAGTCTTTAAACAGATGTTGATTGTGTATCCTTCAGGAGTGTCTCCATTCATGAAAGACAGGAGGTTGGATTAGATAGCTCTTGAGTCCCTTCTAACACAAAAATTAAATGATTTTATGAAATTCCAAGTCTGGCAAAACTGGTTCAGAAATGTGTACTTTAGAACAAAACAAACCCAAATATGAAGTGACTGACATGGACTTTTCCAGGCAGGACGCCACTTGATATCTGAAAGATGAAAGATTCAGTGGGTCATGCTATGCTATCTTATGGGCTAAGCTAATGCAGAAGGACTAGTTCTTATTGTGTGGGGATGGGCAACACAAATCCCACTTTGAAGGTCACAAATGACACAAACACAGGGTTGGAGAGAAACTGGCCACAATTTGTTTATTGATTACAGGAACAGAAGGGGTTGGCAGCCATGCATGGGTCAGCCCAATGCTGACCGTTACCAAAACCATGCCAGGTTGCAATTGGGTCAATACCGGGCCAGTGTTAATCCCACATCCCTGGCAACCACCAGACCCTCCCCCCGCCATCCAGTAGGGGAGAGGCAAACCAGATCCAGTGCCCATGCCAAACGCCAACCATGTTGTGACAAAACCAAAACAGATAACATACAACCACATACTAAGACATGTAGGGAGGGAGGGATGGGACAAAGAAAACAGGCCCAGTGCCTGCTGAGGCCCAGGAGCACCCTTAAAAAGGTTGCCCTGGCCAATCAGCAGCAGGCCCCAGCCTGCTGGCAGTGGGCAGGCCGCTGCCACCGACAGGAGGATGGGAAACTTTCCCACCAAACAGGGAGCTCCTGGGAAAAAGAAGCCCCCTTCAGGAGCCATTAGCCACATGGAGGTGACCACCCCCACAATGGCCACGCCAGATAAGTCAGTCACTGCATTTGCGTGAGGATGGGCATCACAAATCCCGCTTTGAAGACCACAAATGACACAAACACAGGGTTGGAGAGAAACTGGCCACAACTTGTTTATTGATTACAGGAACAGAAGTGGTTGGCAGCCATGCATGAGTCCTGGGTCCTGTATCAGTCAGCCCAATGCTGACCATTACCAAAACCATGCCAGGGTGCAACCGGGTCAATACTGGGCCAGTTAATCCCGCATCCCTGGCAACCACCAGACACTTCCCCCGCCATCCGGTACCAGATCCAGGTCCCATGCCAAACACCACCAAAAGGGGAGTGGGGGCCAAGTTGTCAGGGAATTGGTGACCCTGACTGATTGATGAGCCAGATCTCACTTCTGCCCATCCGTCAGATCATTCTGCAAATGGCGAAAGTGGCACTGACCAAGAATGACAACTTTGCTGATTTTATCTGTTGATTCCAGTGGCACTGAAGCTTTATTTACAATAATAATATTTACAGTGCTAATTGACCAAAGCTGTCAGGACACATATTGCATCTGCAAGATCAAACACGGAACTTTTCCATCTCTCTCAAAGTCTCTTCTCTGTACACAGAAGCACCTCTTCTGCATTCCACAGCATGTGATGTATCTTCCTGTCACATAGCACAAACGGAAGTCTTTGTCATTTGGCCTTCCAGCAAACAATCAGGGCTTGCTGCAATTAACCTCTTGACTGCTGAAATGCTTGCTGGAATGAATGCACACAATACCACAGTAACAATAAATTAAACATTTCACAAAAACACTAACACAAGTCAGGTCAGAAGGAAAGCAAGATGGAAGCAGGCATTCCCTTTTGTTGGTCTCAATTAAAGAGATGTGTATAATATCTGAAGACAGACAGTTTAAGTAGCTGCTGTGAATATAAACCATAAATAAATCAATTTTAAAAAGATAACACAGCCCAGCAAAAATGAAATTCTTGGTGTCTTTGTTTTTAGACATGTCCCTGGGATTGTTGGGATGTTGATTCAGAAAACTGCATTTGATAGATCACAACAGTTCTAGTTTCTTAGATATTGCTATCATTGCTTTCTATGGACAAGATGCTGGCAACTGATAGATGACACATGTTCTTTATCTCAGAACCTAGGACTGATATATGAAAACTGGAACTATTTTTAGAATCAGCAGGCCAGATATACCCAGAAAGAGGACTAATATTTAAGGCATTAGAACATGTTGGCCAGTGCAATAGAATTCTTTTGTTGATACCTCTGTCTCTCTTCAGTATAAATACTTACAAATGCAGTAGAACCCCGGTAGTCCGAGTTAAATGAGCGGACCTCTGCTCGGTCAACCAGATAACTTGGATTACCAGGCTTCCTCTCCGTGGGGACAAAGGCTGGATCGGGAGATGCTTGCAGCACCTCCCGATCCAGCTCTCGTCCCAACCGCGGGGAGACTTCTCCGTGGGGACGAAGGCTGGATCGGGAGGCGCTTGCAGCACCTCCCGATCCAGCCCTCATCCCAACCGCGGGGAGACCTCTCCGTGGGGACGAAGGCTGGATCGGGAGGCGCTTGCAGCACCTCCCGATCCAGCCTGCATCCCTATGGAGAGGTCTCCCCGTGGTTGGGAGCACCCGCTGAATGAAGGGGCTCCCCCTCCCTTTGGTGGAGGCCTGGAGCCAGGGAAGCGACTCCCGCTTCCCTGGCTCCAAGCCTCTGCCAAAGGGAGAAAACTCCTTTGTTCGGCGGGTGCTTGGAAGAAGCACCTGCTGAATGAAGGGGCTCTTCCCTCCTTTTGGCGGAGGCCTGGAGCCAGGGAAGCAACTCCCACTTCCCTGGCTCCAAGCCTCCACCAAAGGGAGAAAGCTCCTTCATTCGGCGGGTGCTTGGAAGAAGCACCCGCTGAACAAAGGAGCCCCTTCGTTCGGCGGGTGGGTGAACAGGGAGAGCCGCAAAAGCCCTCCCCGTTCACCCACCCACCCGCCCGTGCCTTGGCTCCTTTGTCACACCGGGGCCGGCAACACTGGCGCCCGGCCTGGCGAAGGAGCTGGCCGTGCGTGTTGCTAGGTAGATAGCTATCTACCTAGCAACACGCACGCCAGCGAGCAGGTGAACGGGGATGGCCTTTGCGGCCCTCCCATTCACCTGCTTGGATTGCACAGAGGCTCGGACGAGCGGGGCTCGAACGAGCGGGGTTTTATTGTAACACAAAGACCATAAAAATAAGAAAAAACAGCAGTAAAACAATTATATACATTTTCTATGAATGTTACAAATAGTTAAAAAAAAAACAAATCGATGTTAGCCAATCATCATCATCATATCTTTGATAGTCCATTCCAAAAAAGTCAGTTTTGCAGTGCCCTAAGAAATTTATTTATTATTTATTTATTTCAATTATTTATACCCCGCCCTTCTCACCCGAGGGGACTCAAATAATGTTAATGAATTCACAGAAGCTTGTATTAATCAGCCAAACAGCCTCTATCAAGTGGATGAGTTGTTGCTCTTGTTGTTGTTGTTGTTGTTGTTTTTGTTGTTGTTGTTGTTTGGGAAGCATAAGGTACATAAGCCAATGCTTTGGCTAGTTTTAAGAGGAGATCTATCTCCATCTTTCTTTCGTAATTCTTTTCATCTGCATGTAAAATACCTTGCATTTGCATATGGAATATATTTCATTTATATATGGAATAACTTTGAGTTACACACAGAAATGTTCCTTCTACTGAGTTAGACCATTGGTTCACCCAGCCCATAGGCCTTATTGTTGCCATCAGCTCTCAAGGAAGTGATGTACCTGAAGGCCCCTGATGTTCCCCCTGAGAATCTGCCACCCAAGCATTAATCAGGCCTAACCCTACTTACTGTACATTTTCATGAATTAGTCAACCTTATGTATTAGTTGAGGACAGGTTTGGGGACAAAATTATGGATATTTATATGATCCATGGATAAGTTGAGGGTCAATCTACAACAGTGGTTCCCAACTTGTGGTTTGTGGACCAACAGTGTTCCACAAGAATTAAAATATGGTCCGTGGCCTCACTGTACTTATTACACTGTTGCAACGCCCCATGGACCATGCTTCCTTCCTCATGGCCATGTGCCCATGGCGAGGAAGTGAGAGAAAGCCATTAGGGACAGTTTCTTGGGTCTCGCATTATGCTTTTTGTATTTTTTTCTACCTCACCCTCTCCGCATCCTTTTTTTTTACATGGACGTTAACAAAATCCACAGATAATAACACAGCCAACAGAAAATAAAAATCTTGGTGTCTTTGTTTTTATGCCTGTTCCTGGGGTTATTTGGGTGTTGATTCAAAAAATTGCATTGGATAGACCACATCAGCTCTAGATTATTAAATATGGTTTTCTGTGGGCAAGCAGATCACGACTACTGGATGGCATATGCCAATGCAATTTTCTGAATCAGCAACCCAACCTAATCTAAAGTTGACCAAAAACTGGTTTGTAACCCTTTTGGTTCTAATGCCAGAGAATGGTCCTGGTCAAAGTGGTCCCTGGTCAAAAAAAAGGTTGGGAACCAGTGATCTAAATAAATAAATCTACAGAGAGGGAAATGAATCATTGATGACTCATAGTTCAGTGCTCACATTGATCCATGGATAAATCAACCCAGGTTTTCTGGGTTGATTTTTTTTACTTAAACTTAAAGACTTAAACCTGAAAATATGGAGTAGCTTCCAAAATCAGATGATATGTTTGTTGGGGTCAAGAGGAGTTTAAATTATTAATTAATTTACTCTTTTAAAAGTCAGGGACACCAGTATTGCCACAAATAATTGTTCATAAAGCTCTTTCCGGTAAATAATTTTTAAATGATTAAAAAAATAAAACAAATTATCCTTGACTCATGGCTTGTTTGGAATGGCATTTAGAAAGAATGGTTGCATTCTCTGCAGCCCAACAATCTCACCATTAGAAAAAAAAATCAGTATATTTTCCTATCTCAAAACAATTAATCAAGCATGAGCGAAATTATAAAATACCTCCCATTTATCTTGAAATATTACTCAACCTCAAAGTGCTCTGAAATGTTAATATAAAATAGTTTGAGACATTTAGGTTAATGTTTAGCTTAGTTTGTAGTTTTTCATGATTTCTTAGAAAATTAAACTATGACAAAATGAAATAGAAATGCACTGCGAATTCAAAGCCAGTGAAAGCTAATTGTTAGGCACTTGGTCTATCATACATATTAATCTGTACATCATGATTAACCATAGAGCTATTTTATCAAGATATTACATTGTGTAGAATTTCAGCTCCTATGAAGTTGTGGAACCTGAGAATTATGAATGCACGCTTAAAGCCTTTTGCCAAACATTACAATGAGCCTCCATCCCTTTGGACTTCAGATTTGTGCAGGACATTGGTTCTCATCCTGGGGTCCCCAGATGTTTTTGGCCTTCAACTCTCAGAAATTCTAACCACTGGCAAACTGGCTGGGATTTCTGGGAGTTGTAGGCCAAAAATATCTGGAGATCCCAAGTTGAGAACCACTGGTGTAGGAGTTTGTCTACCGCAGCCCTAAAAGTGAAAGTGGACCAGAAGTTGCTCCTGGATGTCCAGAGAGTTCTGATCCTTAATGTACGGGTAAATGAGAATGAATAGGTTTAGCCCCACATTAATGGAAATCAGCTCCAATACAAACCAATCTATATGGACTGGCATCACCATATCTTTTCCCTATGTTTAGAATCACAGGCCTGTGTTATCTCTTCTTTCTTCATCTTTCATCAAGGTGCCTGCTTGGTGATGCCAGGAAGACATCTGCTGCATTGACAATAGTGACAGGATAGGAATTGGTTTCAGCCCAACTCGACAAAGTAGACTCTGATTGGAAATGGAATATCTGAACCACTCCAGAACTCTGGAATATTTATAAATGGACATGAGTCCTTAGTGTCAAAAATGTGCCTAACAAGTCACCTGCTCTGTGTGTGAGTGTGTGTGTCTGGGTGTGCACAAGACAGTGCCAAATCTTTCATAACGGCCACATTCACCTTCCCCAACACATCTGTCCCTATCTCCTGTTTGGTTTATATGATATGCTTCATGGTTCCCAACAGAAGAGCTGGATCAGCTCCAAGAAAATCTTACAGCAGTTAGCTATTTGCTAACTACCAGCCTTTTCCTTATCTATGGATTCATGCCAAGTTCTCCCCAGCTTCCAGCAAGAAAGACTGGCAGCAAGCACTCTTGCTCACTTCCTTCCTCCTCATACCTTCACTGGACACATTTATACTGTAGAATTAATGCAGTTTGATACCATTTTAGCTGCCACTACTTAATACTATGGTATTTTGGGATGTGTAGGTTGGTGAGGCATCAACATTCTTTGGCAAAAAAGCTAAAAATCTTGTAAAACTTACATTCTCATGACTCTAAAGCATTGAACCCTTGGCAGTTAAAGTGGTGTCAAACTGCATTACTTCTACAGCATGGATGTACCAGTAGGTGCAAGGCTGTCAATTTTCAAGTTCTCAAATTACATTTGAAATTTCAGAGGATTTTATCCATGTATCATGACATGGAAGATCTGAGAATGCCATTTTTCATGTTAAAAGAAAGGTCAATAGTAGCTGAGAGGAGGTGGGACAGGTGGTTTTAGTTGGCTGTAGAGTGATTTGGAAGGGACTTAAGACTCCTTTCATGACATTTTATCAATTAAAATTATACCTGAGCTTCTTTTGCCCTGCAGGGTAAAACATTGTAAGTGGAGAGGTGACTCAATTGAGGCTGTTGTACTTTGGACATATCATGAGACTGCACAACCTAATAAAAAAGACTACGATGCATGGTAAAGTGGAAGGAAAGATTAAAACTATATTACAGGTGGATTAGTTCCACCAAGGAAGTTACAACCATCAGTGTTCAAAACCTAGGCACTAAGCAGGACAGCTGAAGGCCAGACCTCTCAGAGGTCTGCCAGTCATTAGTTTGCTAAATCAGTTGGATGATAAATAACAGCAAGGATAATCTACCTAAGATTTTATGGCTATGGTCATTAGAATCTAAAATGTTTTTTATTATTTGCATAAAAGGATGAGTGTTGAGTTATTCAGACTGTAATCCTGGTGATAACTTGAAAGAAATTCAGGACAGTTAACAGCCAACTTTAATTCTTATATGAGTGTGTCTTTTTTATCATGTCAGAAGCAAATTGAGAACATACTGCAAGTTGCTTTTGGTGTAAGAGAACTGGCCGTCTACAGAGATGTTGCCCAGGGGATGCCCGGATGTGCTACCATGCTGCTGGGAGGCTTCTCTCATGTCCCCACAAGCTATAGCTGACAGATGGGAGTTAACCCCATCTCACGGATTCGAACCCGCAACATTTAGGCCAGCAACCGAACCTTCAGGTCAGCAGTCCAGTTGGCACAAGGGTTTAACCCACTGCTCCATCTCAGCTCCTTATATGAGTATGTAACTGAGTGTAAGAGAATTGGCCATCTACAGAGATGTTGCCCAGGGGATGCCCGGATGTGCTACCATGCTGCTGGGAGGCTTCTCTCATGTACCCACAAGCTAGAGCTGACAGATGGGAGCTCACCCCATCTTATAGATTCGAACCCGCAACATTCAGGTCAACAACCCAGCCTTCAGGTCAGCAGTTCTGTCGGCACAAGGGTTTAACCCATTGCTCCTTTCAGCTCCACACATTTCTTTATGTTCTTTTAGGTAACTGATACTAGAGTATGCTTTATGGAGTTTATTTTACTGATCAAAAATGCATTTTCCTCTTTGTCAGCTTTGCACTTGAATGCCAAATTCACCCACTTCTACAGAAGAACAGAAATAGCTCAAGGCCAAATCAGCAACGTGGTTCATAACCTGGAACATTTAAGCATTAACTATGTTCTAGCCTGAGGAGATTGCAGATTTGCAGTTTTAATGGAATCACTTTTTATGACTTGTGTTTGTTCGTGTTATTTATTAAAATGTGAGTTATATGTATTCAGCAATGGGTTCAGTCACCCGCATAACCTCCTGTAAAATACAAAGCCATGGAATTTTCCTACTAATTCAAAAGGAGTTTCCTCATATGTAGCAAATCATGCAAAATTGTGTCTTGACTTTCTCAACAATTTAAAAGAAACAACCTGACTCTACTGGCTATTGCCAAATTTCTCTTCTTCTGACATTTCAGTCCATTTCCACAAATCTTTAACCTTTCTTTTAGAGAACATTGACCACTGTGTGGTTCTGGGAGCACTCACCCTATTTCCCACCCCTTCAACCTCCAATGGGATTTTGTTTTCAAAACAGAAGTCGCCAGAAGGTAACTTCAAGGTCATGGATTCTTTGATTTGAATAAACTCATCTTTTCTCATTGTTTCTTCCTTTAGGAAGCATTGCTTGTCTTTTCCAGTGAGTTCTTTCATCCCAATATATGATCAAAGTACAATAGCCTCATTGTTTGTTCTAGTTTAAGTTCAAGCTTGATTTGCTCTCAGACTCACTTATTTGTCTTTGGTAGTCCATAGTACCACCCAAAAGCACCTTTCAAAGAATATTTATTTATTGTGTCAGAAGTGAATTGAGAATACAGTTATAATGTATAAAAACCACAAAGTTAAAAACTTGTCATTATACTAAATGTCCTTTGATCAATAGCTGACTTGGAGTGCCTCTGGTGTTGCTATAAGAAGGTCCTCCATTGTGCATGTGGCAGGTCTCACATTTTTATTTTATTTCGTGTCAAAAGCATTGCATAATAAATAAGTTTAAAACGATAAAATAAAAGAATCACAAACAGTGAAATAGTTTTAGACAAAAAGTGGGCAACAGCAATTGCATTGTCCGTAGCTTTAAACAACTCCTTCTCTTATGACTCTTAACAAAGGATGCCCCCCAGGCAAGAGACAAACCTTTCAAATGCTAATTAGGGTGATTAAGTGAAACATTAATGCTGGCTTCCAACTGACAAAGGACTCTTGTCACACCCTGGACTCTCAACAGATATACATATTTTTTTCCTTCCTTGCCCAGTTTATCCATGCCTCAGAACCTCTGAGGATGCCTGCCATAGATGTGGGTGAAATGTCAGGAGAGAATACTTCTGGAACATGCCCACACAGCCCGAAAGACATACAACAACCCTGTGATCCTGGCCATGAAAGCCTTCAACAACACAACTCCTCCTCCGTGCATGAGGCAGGGCATTGTGGGCAAGCATACATATGCGGAGTTGTTTGTTCTGCTCCACAATCACACAAGGTGTGCCATCTTGCCAGGTTGTCTTTTGATCTGCCCACTCTGCTTCTCAGTCTGTTTAGGGACTTTCAAGTTGCCCATTCTTGGTTTGCTCCTGGAGACAGACCTTCATGGAGGGCCGTCCAGTGGGAATTGCCTGGTTTAGCTGTCCAGAGGGACACTCTTGCTGTTGCTGGGGGAACCTCAAGAGGAGTGGTGGTTCTCATGAAGCTTTTCCTTGACTTGAATCTACTGGGAGGAGGCTGATAGTCATGCAGGGGGTGGCTTTCACAATGTTCGACCTTATTTCTCTCACCGTTAGCAGCAACTTCCCGTCATACATCGGGGGGGGGGGGGGCAATGCCAGCTAGCTTATAGAGTTTATCAACAGATGTAGGCTTAAGGCATCCTGTGATTATTCTACATGTTTTGTTCAGTGCTATGTTCACCTGCTTCGCATGGGCAGACTTGTGCCAGACAGGACAGGCGTACTCAGCAGTTGAGTAAGACAAGGCCAGGGCTGATGTTTTCATTACTTGTGGGTCTGCTCCCCATGTGCTGCCAGTAAGGTCTCACACTGCATTGCAGTAGATGGTCTGTGGTTTGCTCTTCTCCACACTCGCATATTGTAGACTGCATTTTGTAGCCCCATTTCCTAAGATTGCTCTGCATCTTGTGGTACCAGAGTGCTGCCTGTTCAGTGCCTCCCATGTTACCCAGTCTTCTGTGTGTCCAGAAGGGAGCTTCTCATCCGGTATCAGCTATGGATTGAGGTTCTGGGTTTTAACCTGTCACTTTTGGACTCTTGCTTGCTGAAGTGTTTCTGTGAGGATCTCTGTAGATCTTAGGAAGCTATTTCCTGATTTAAGGTGTTGTCTTGCTAGCTGAAATCCAAATAGGGGATGGGCCAGAGATGTCACTGCCTTGGTCCTTGCATTACTGGCTGCTACACACACACACAAAATATATATTTTAGACCATGACTGGTTAGCTGCAGTTCTAATCAGGAGTTCTACATCTAAAATGACTGATACGGTATATTATTTATGTTCAGTTAGGGGGTTTCAGGGGGAACAAATGTGAGATCCAAGAGTTGAACTATGTCCATTCTTGTCTTAAGGGATTAAAGGCCCAGTTTGGAGCAAAATATTTCATTAAATTCAAGGTCAAACAAGATGACAAGCAGCACCTAGGGCAGAGCTGGAAAATCACCTATGTTAGATTTTTTAAGGACATTTCCCTAGTTTTGTGAATATTTTCCCACCATTACCTCTTAGGTGATGGAGGCCAAAAATTTTGGATGTGATTTGGATGTGTTTCAAATTATATAATAAAGCAGAGCTTAATGGATTTGTCACCATGCATGTTGCGTCATTGCTTTACTGGTCACATCACTTAAAATCTGCAGTTTACAGGCTATGGCTGACAAATTTTCCAAATGGTTAAGGACAGTTACTTATTGACAAGTGACCTCAGCATTTCAATTTCACAACCATTTCAACCCTATAAATATGTAACCTTTCTCTACCTTCAGCCACCTCAAAACATCTGGCCTGACTATTCTTCTCTTCACTGAGGTCCATAGCTCACCACATCATCCATTATGAGGATCCTTTACTTCTTTTTTGCTGTGGTTGTCCTCCTCTTCCAGATTTGCCCAGGTAAGTTGGAAAAAGCATTTGGGTTTGGGCAGTTTTGGTCTTCACAGAAAGATACATGGTTAGCACACTGGTTACCAAACTATGATTTTCCAGGTGTTTTTGGACTTCAGCTTCCAGAAGTTCCAGCCAAACTGGCCAACAGAAAGGAATTCTGAGAGCTGATGTCTCAAACCCCTGAAAGACCAAAGTTTGGCATCCACTATTCTAGAATAAGGAAGGAAGATCTGAAATTTCTTAGTGAGATCTTTAACTTGCCTCACCTCAAAGGCTCAGAGTACTCAATTCAGGATATTTCTTTGTTCCAAGTCAACCCATTGGTTTAGCTTATTCAGTATTGTCTACAGTGATTGGCAGCAGTGCTTCAAAGTCCCACCTCCCTAGGACTGCTTCCTGGAGTGGACAGGGACAGAACTAAAAAACCTCTGAATGCAAATAGGAGTTCAATTGCTAGAAAAATTACTGTAGTATTTTAGGGTGCAAATATATATGTTGTCCAACTGATTTCATTGTGATAGATTTCAGTGGTACTACCCATGCTCAAAATGCAGATATTAGGAGGTTGAGAAGAAAAACGAACTTTTCTACACACTACACAATTGTATCACTTTGATATCCTTTTAACTGACACAGTTCCATCCTATCAATTCATGGGAACTGTAGTTTGATGAGGTGCTAATGCTCTCTAGTAGAGAATTCTAAAACACCTCCCAAACGTTGTGAGTCCCATCCATTCATTTAACACTCAAGAGGGTTGTGTATATCCATCTTCAATATATTAATAATGAATAGGAAACATTCCTGATGGTAAGAACTATTCAACACTGCAATATCCTACTTCTTCTAAGTGTGAGGAGGCTTCCTTCTCTGGAAATATGTAATCAGAGTCTGGTTAGATGGTCATATGTCAGGACTGCTTGGGTTGGGCATTCTTGCATGTCAGGAGGATAGCCTGGATTGTCCCTGTGGTCTCTTCCAAATCTATTATATGTATAATCTTTATTTAACTTGGTACAGTACAGTGGTATAGAATAATGACAGAAAGTAAGAGTAGCACACACAAGCTCACAACATGTTCTTTCACCATCAATGTATGTTAAGAGAACTGCAAAGAAAAAAGAGGTTGATGTATCAGATTGCTCCTGTTCCATTAAAACACTTCATGTGTTGGAATCCTATTAGTGGCTTCCACATGTAGAAGTTCATCTACAAAAGAGATCAGGGATTTCTGTCCTATGCAAAAGGCTCACATTCCATTCATAGTTGTAAAATCAGAGTTTTGCATGAAAAGCAGAATGATACAGATCGATTCACATTTTGCATTGCACATGGATGCAACCAGGTATTTAGTAGCCCATTTGATATCTTAGTTTAGTTGTGCAGTATCATCATTCATTAAAAGTATTATAAAGAAAATGTCAGGTGTAACTACTGTGTATAGATTTACACTACACATTGCAGGTTTGTCAACTATGGAATAGCTGGTCTCATATCAAGAAAAAATTACTCTTTCCTCTTTTGAACACTTGCAATGACCACTAATCTCTTTTGGTTTGTGAATGGACTTCAAGTCAAGAAGGTAATTTTTTTATATTCTGTGGCTAGGTTACACTCAACCACCTCCTCTTGAAGATACTATACAATGCAAAAACGTTGGTGGTTTTTGCAAAACAGGTCCGTGCCCAACGACTTTCAGCTTAAGTGGAACTTGCCATGGGGGAGCCTTGAGCTGCTGTAGAAAGTAAGTAGTCTGCCTAGATTGGCTTTAAAAGTTTGTGTTGTTATTGCATAGTTTTCCTAAGAGAACCTCCCAATGATCGTACTTCACATTCTGCTCTTACATTATGTGAGATGAACTGGTCTATTTGTACCTGCACCCAATGCAAACTTTCTTTCTTTTCCCTTCTTTTGATATTTATATCTCACATTGCATCTGGGACTCCCAAGGTAGTGTATGAACATTAGTTTAGAACCGTTTAAAACAATTATCAAGCTCATTTGTCAAAAACAGATTTGAATATTGATATGACCCATGGACACAATGGAGAGGAAGAACACCAATGCAGCTTAAAGGGGCCACCCATCCCTAGCTGCTGCTGCTGCCATTTCCCCACCCAGGCATTCAAAAAGTCTATAAACTTGCCATGATGGAGAAAGTAGAGGGATTGAAGCTTCATTTCGGTTTTCCCAGGATGGATAGATTCATGTCGTCTTTCACCACTTTACTTGGATACTGAAGGAGTTTGACCCAATCAATTTCCATGGCTGAACAGGGATTCAAACTTTGGTCTCTGCAGTCCTAGTCCAAAACTGAAACTACACATACAGCACTGGTTCTTTATCATTTAACGGCCTGAATCAAATGTGGAATACTGAGTTAAATGTTTATGTAAAACCTATTGATTCAATTGGTCTCTTTCAGTTGGGAGTATAAATAGTGGCCTTGAATTCTTTTCTTCTTGAGGTTAAATAACAAGATAATTTCACCCTAAAGTAGCCTTGAAGGCACATAAGAACAATTAAATGAATTCCCTGTCCAACAGCAACATTTTTCTGTGAATCAAGAAGAATGGAGGTAATGGTTTCAGAAAAAAAAAGACAAATACAGTGGACCGGCACATTTGCAGATCCGATTTGTTGCAGATTCAATTAAAATTTTCCTTCTAGGAATTGTTGGGTCTTTCAGAAAGAGACTATCTCTCTAGAAATCTTAAAATCCTCCAACGTGAACCTATGGTCAAATTCCAATCATAGAGTCATGCTGGAGGGCTAAAGGGTTCATAAAGAGATGTTCTCTCTCTTTCTCATTTTATATACACACACAAACATACACAGTCATGTAGCCCATCCCACAACAGTTCAAAATCCACTGCTCCTTTCCCCCCAAATAGTGGCCGCATAGCCACTTACTGCCTTCCAAGGAATTAATTCATACAAAGCCTATATGGGAATTTTCAGCCTTAAAAATTGGAGATGAAAATTAGCTCAGGTGCCTTTGATGAGCACTAAAATTTAGGGAAGAGAAGGCTAGGAACTACTATCAGCAATGACATCTAGCTTGAACATTAGTGACATCAAAGTACAACCGCAATAGTGAGCGGATGCCTTTATGGACTTCTTCAAAGCATTCACTTGGTCACCATGAGGAAACGAGGTGCTGTGTTAGAAGAGAAGTAGAACTTCACAACCAAGGGGTTACGGTTGCTATCACACAACACCATGTAAATCCCACTGCCAGTTTGCTATCTCTCTGTTAAGGATCCATCTCTTGCTATTAATGGGAAAACCATTCCATAGCCACATTCCCATCACATTCCCATTGCCTCCCACTCTCCCACTCCATTTTGTGATTCCCAAGACATTTAAAAATGAAACTTGCTGTAATTGTGAAGTTGTGCAATTTTTAAAAAGTATTTTAAAAGTTATAGAGTAGTGGAACTGTGCAAGGGCAGTTATGAGGATAAGCGCAAGTATCCTTATAGGACCATGGATTGGTGAATCTGCACAGTTGTACCAACGCTGAGAGGTAAGATCCAAAGAGTGATTATCCTGGTACGTTTTTGCTTTACCTAATTGCAAGACTGCAATGGGATAGCAGCTTCGTGCACGGCTGGCCTCCTTAAACTTCTTGACAAGTTGCTATTGGAACGGTTCCATGCTGGGAATAATTATATCAATTGAACATGACCTGCACAAGGAAATGAAAGCTTTGTTCAATTTCTTGTTGATAAGCATGGACCAACAATGTCATCCTGAAATTTAAGGTCGATCAAAGACTAGATCACTTCCATGTGGTAGCTGTTCAACTGTTACTATAACTGTACCACAGCAAAGTTAATGTATTCCTTTTGAACCTTTACAGGACTGTTCCCTAACAATGTCTTTGTGTCATGATTGTGCCACTTCCATCAACATTACATCTGTCTTGGAAGTAAATCAACCCTGATATCTTCGTCATCACTCCAGGGATTTCCTATGAATTCATCACATCTAAGCACAATATCTACAGTTTGATTGCAATGCTTTTCTGTTTGAGCGGCATTTCCATGTTCTTTTAACTGGTGCAGAAACCAAACTCAGAACTTGCATGGCTTTCGGCACCTTAACTCACGAGAAACATTTGCTGCCTGTCTGTCTTTCAAGCACTTCATAAAGGGCCAGTTTCATGTTATAATATCCTTCAGACTTAAGTAGAAATAAACTGATGAGCATCATACTTGTGTCTGTCGTTGATTTCAAATAAACTGCAAAATGAGGGTCAAATAAATGCTGGCAGAAGTAACAACTAGCAAGCTATTCAAACCATTTCAGGGGTAGCTCTGTTGACCGTATAAAACATCCCAAACCCTTGTTGTGGTATTACTTTTAATAGGATTTTTAGAAAGCATATATTCCATGCAGAAGCATCAAAAACTATCCAATCCTAGGTTTTTTTTAAACATGCAAGGATGATTAAGAGCTTCACACTAAGTAGGCATAAATTTGCATTTTCTCAGGATTATTTTGTATATTCAAAAGGAGAACCATATTTTACTGCTCTTATTTTATTGCCACTGCTGTCCTTATGAGATCAGGACCATTACAACCTTGATCTAATAAGCCTTATTCGATAGAGTGTGGACTCTGTAAATCTGACCCAAAGCAGCCTCGGATCTAACATGCATATGCTGAATCTGGAATTGTTGTCCATGTGTCATCACTTTCTTGCTGGCCATGCTGGTGCTCTGTTCTAAATAGAGGCAACTGCAGTGTCCAGGGGCTCGGGCAGAGATCCATGGATGGCTACATGTGGTAGCAGTGGCAATGCAAAACAAGCCATCCTGTTTTCCGGGGCTGATTAGAATTGGACCTCATTCAACTGTCCACACTGTCCTGAAGCCCTGGGATACCCTAGACTTTTAAACAAACTCTACTGTATCTCCCAATGTTGCCAAAAATGGAGCAAAGTTGAAGTATAGCAAAAAAAAAAAAAAATCTGATATACTAATCGCACACCGTTGTGCATTGTGAAGACTTCCAGCAGTCCACTCATATTGAGTGTGAGTTTTCAGTTAATGT
Organism: Anolis carolinensis; assembly: GCF_035594765.1. NCBI lineage: Eukaryota > Metazoa > Chordata > Lepidosauria > Squamata > Anolidae > Anolis > Anolis carolinensis. The sequence continues at coordinate 8,058,597 of NC_085841.1, forward strand.
AACACTTGTCTTTTTCATCAGGAAAAAATGATCAAACATTTGCTCCAAGAACACTTGCAAACTTATCACATGAACTATAAGATCCGTGGTGTTCTGTTTGTCTCTCGTATTTTTTTTAAAATGTCAGGAGCAATTTGAGAAACTGTAAGTCACTTCTGGAGTGAGAAAATTGGCCACCTGCAAGGACGTTGCCCAGGGGATGCCCAGATGTTTGATTTTTTACCATTCTGTGGGTGGCTTCTCTCATTTCCCTGTATAGGGAGCAAGAGCTGACAGATAGGAGCTCACCCAGCTCCCCAGATTCGAACCGTTGACCTTTTGGTCAGCAGTCCGGTTGACATAAGGGTTTAACCCATTGTGCCACTGGAGGCTCCACCTCTCATATGCAATTGTACCATTTAGATAGCCCTTCATGACATATTGAATTATGTCTTCCCTCACATGTTATTTTGTTCTTTCGTCTTTCCCCCGTTGTCCCTAAGTATTTCTCTTCATCATATTTGTCTTCCTTTTTTCTCTTTCTCCCATTGTTCAGCGTGGTCACTGGAGGAATGTTTATCTCCACCCTCTTCCCATTTTTTAAGAAAAAGCAACTGAAATCCCAACTCTTGTGAAACTAAAGATATTAACCCCCCCCCCCATGGGACACTTTTGCCTCACGTGAAGGATGGAGAGAGACAGGTGCCATCAAACAAGGTAGCCCCACTTCCCTAATTTTTGACCACCTGGCCTTCAATTGTGGAGATGTTGTCCTGGGTGCGGCAAGCTCTAAACATGGATGACCCATCGAGTTCAGAGCTCCTATGGTGCGCCCCAACCATTTCTGCAGCCAAAATGCAGGTGTAATGTAGTCCATCCCTTTTCGTTTCATGTCCGAATACTGGTTGGTCTTTCGTGGAGCAGTGTTTGTGATATGAAGTCTTTATTTTCTGAGTTGTGTGTTTTCTGGGCATTATGGCCATATTCCAGAAGTATTCTCTCCTGATGTTTTGCCCACATCTATGGCAGGCATCCTCAGAGGTTGTGATGTATAACCTCACAACCTCTGAGGATGCCTACCATAGATGTGGGTGAAACATCAAGAGAGAATACTTCTGGAACATGGCCATACTGCCCAAAAACCACACAACAATCCTGTGATCCCGGCCATGAAAGCCTTCGACAACACATCATTATTTTCTCTTTGTTTTCTTATTTAAATATATTAAAATTGGTTGATAATGGACTATTGAGGGCATAGCTTAACTCAGATGAAGGTCTTCTCTCCCTTTTCAGAATGTCTTTGTACTTCTGGAATTTATTTTATTATTCATTATTTTATTATTTTATTATAACTTGTGAAACTTCATGATTGTTAATAAAAAGAATAATAAAAAATTTCAAATCTCTTTAAAATTTGTTCTGCTTCAGAGTAATTGTTTATCCATCTCCCAGGGGTGCTCTGTGCCTTTTTATTCTTTCTGAAATGGGAGCTGGACTAGATGCCCATCTGGAATCTCTCTCTAATAAAGGGTACAGGTTTTCCCCTGACGTTAAGTCCAGTCATGTCTGACTCTGGGGGTTGGTGCTCATCTCCATTTCTAAGCCGAAGAGCCGGCGTTGTCCGTAGACACCTCCAAGGTCATGTGGCCGGCATGACTGCATGGAGCACCATTACCTTCCCGCTGGAGCGGTACCTATTGATCTACTCACATTGGCATGTTTTCAAACTGCTAGGTTGGCAGGAGCTGGAGCTAACAGCAGCCACTCACTCCACTCCCCGGGTTTGAACCTGGGACCTTTCGGTCTGCAAGTTCAGCAGCTCAGTGCTCTCTCTAATAGGAAGGCAGAATTGCCATCTGTTGGGATTCAAACTATAGGAAAAGACAGTACACCTGAACATTAGGAAAGACCTCCTGACAGTAAGAGCTGTTTGACAGTGAAACATGCTTTCTGGGAGTCTGATGGAGTCTCCTTCTCTGGATGTTCTTAAACAGAGACTGGCTACCTCTTCAAACGAACAATTGGAAATGTGCCATTGCACCAGCAGTTGCCAAAGGCACGTGGGGTGCCTCATGGTGCCTCCATGCCCTCTCTCCTTCCCCCATCACATAGTGAGAATGGGCCAGGGCTCCTTCCTCATCATATGGGAGAAAGGGTGGAAATTCACATTGCCCCACTGCCATTACCCCCACCATGTGGGGAAAAGGGAGGAAAGTGCCGGTAGCTCCATCAGAGCTACCTGAAAAACACTTTCCTCTTTGTGGTATAGGAGGAAGCAACTTCTGGTGCTTCGCCTCCACTTCTGAAGGAATGTGTGCAGGGCCTGCCATGCATTGTTTGATAGCAGCCATCAGGCCCCATCCAAACCATGACTAAAAGCAGCAAAACGGGCTATTTTGCCCCATGTGAAGAGGTCCTGGAGCACCATCCTTCAGGAGTACTTCAATGTATATGGAGAGGGTTGGAATGGATAGCCCCCAGGAATCTCTTCCAGTCCTAGAATTCTATGATTCTAACTTTGGCAAACTTTTTGGCTGAGCTAGAAAGAATGAAACAGATGGAGCAATGGTATCATTCTGTGTAAAGCAGCTTGTTGTGTTTTTTTTTAAGATGGTGTAGACCTAAATAAATAGGGAGACCATCATTCAAAATCAGTTCACTGGTAATTTTTTTTTCTTTTTTAGATTTTCATTCAGGCAGATCACAAGATCTATTTCTCATTCTTCTACTAGTGAAAATACCACAATGAAGAGTTGGTAATAAAGCAAGAACTTCCAGGTCTTCAAGGAGAGATGTGGTACTAGGTGCTGCCCTTTCATCCAAATGCCTTATAATTGAGAGGTCTGGCATCTTCCAAGGAACGTTGAAAATTACAGAACAAATATTTGGCCATTTTCCATTTCTTCTAAAGAAGAGCTCTTCTAATGATTAGAACTGCTCTCAGCGTATTCCATGTATCACTTTTGGGTGACGACTGGCAAGAAAAATAAAGCAATATGTGGTCATTCAGGGTTAATTTATTACTAGCTAAGGCAATTGCAGAAGTAGGAGCTTACTATGAAATCAAAGGAGTCATAATTTTACCATTAAACTATAGCATATAAAGTAGTATGAAACTACATTAATGCAACAGTATAGATGTAGACCTGGAACAATGTTTATACAGGCAGGAAAACCCAGACTCACCATAAGTTAACTTCTGGTTGTTCCTATTTATTTATTTCTCGCCTCTCCTTATGGCTCGAGATGGGGCACAACATATTCCGGTAAGAATTGCAAGTTTTTCATGAATTAAATAAGCTTTGTTCCATTTGGGGCAAAGGCAAGGGATACAGTGTAGCTACACTCTAAGAGCCCTCTGATTCTTTTTAGGACCCATAATATCTAGTTATAGCAAGACCACTGATGAGGACAAGGGGAAATCAAACACATTTTGTTAATTTAAGAATCCAAAATGACCATAACAGATTAGAGAGCTGGGCCAAAACTAAAAAAGCAAATTTCAGTGGAGAGACATTCAGAGTGCTATAGGAAAAAATGTGCATATATAGAATGGGCAAAACATGGTTTGCCATTAGTATATATGTGAAAGGAATCCAGGAATCTTAGTAGATCACAAGCAGAACATGAATCAGCAGTGTTATGACTTAGTAGCTAAAAAAGCCAATGAGATTCTAAGCAGCATCAATGGGAGTCTAGTGTCTAGACTAAGGGAAGTAATTGTACACTATATTCTGCTTTTGCCAGACCACACCTGGAATACACTGTCCATTTCTGGGCACCATAATATAAGAAAGATTTTGACAAACTGGAACATGTTCTGGTGACAATCATGATCAAAGGTATGAAAGCCAAATCCAAATGGAGCAGCTTGGGGAGCTGGGTGTGTTTAGCTTGGAGAAAAGAAGGCTCCTAGGTGACATGATAGACATGTTTACATATTTGAAAGGAAGTAATACTATGTGCTTCATAGACAAGAACACAGAGCAATGGACTCATACTATAGAAAAATTCCATTAAGAACATTAAGATCTCAAGGGACATTATAAATAGTAATGGAGATAATGGGCAACCTTGTCTTGTTCCTTCACTAATTCTGAAATTTTCCAGTTCAAATCCATTTATTATAATCTTTGCTTCTTGTTGTTCGTATATTGATTTTATGGCTTTTGTAAAGAAATATCCCATATCTAATTCTTGCATAAGTAGTTAAAAAAACCCAATTCACATTGTCAAAAGCCTTTTGAGGGTCTCATGCTATCAGAGCACATTTCTTCTGATTATAGCATTCATAGTACTCAATTACATTAATTATTGTTCTTACGTTGTCTTTTATGTGACGTCGTGGGAGGAACCCTGCTTGTTCTTGTATCTAATCTAAGAAGAATGTCTTCAATCTATCGGCTAAAATATTAGCATAAATCTTATAGTCTGTATTTAGAAGTGAGATTGATCTATAATTTTTAACATCACTCGGGTCCGACCCTTCTTTATGTATCATTGTAATATTTGCTTTTTTCCAGGATTCTGGGATCTTTTGTTCCTGCATTGCTTGATTCATAACCTTCTTTAAAAATGGCATTAATTCTTTTTCAAAGATTTTATAGTAAATTGTTGTATTACTATTTATAATGTCTCTTGAAATATTACTGAAGAATATAAGAGAAGATAAAGAACTAAGCGGCATCAAATCCAATGGATACTATACAAAATTGGATAACGAAAATAGAAGAATTCAGAATGGTTTCGGGCATAAAAATAAACAAAATTAAAACAATGATTTTAACAAAAAACATAACAAAAAGAAACAAGAAGAACTACAAGAAAAAACAGGAATACAAGTTGTCAGTAAGAAAAAATATTTGGGAATAATCATTAGAGCCAAAAGTTCCCAACATCTAAAAATAATTATGAAGAACAATGGAAAAAAAATAGGAAAAGAATTGGAAAATGAAAAAAAAATCGCAGCTCTCTCTGATGGGAATAATATCAATTTTAAAAATGAATGTACTCCCAAAAATGCTCTTTGTTTTTCAAACAATTTTATTATAAGAAATAAAGAAATCTTCAGGAAATGGAATATGGCTATAAAGAAATTCATTTGGTAAAGGGAAAAATAGAATAAAGTTTTTAAATTTAACCAATGATAAGAAAAGTGGAGGCTTTGGACTCCCAGATCTGAAATTATATCATGATTCATGAGGATTACTCTGGCTGATAGATTGGTGTAATTTGGTTTAGACAAAAAAAATTAATACTTGAAGGTTTTGATTTAAGAAGCGGATGGTATGGTTATCTATGGTACGATAAGAGAAAAGTAGAAAAAATGGAAATCATTTCATAAGATCATCATTAATAAAAATTTGGAAAAACTATAAAAGAAGATTTAATTTAAAAAAACACCATTGTGGTTATCTCCTACGGAAGCCCAACAAAGAAGAGAATTAGAGTGGGACAATTGGCCAACCTATGAGGAAATCCTAAAAAAGCAATCGGACACTTACTTCCTAAAGTCACAAGAGGAATTAAAATCAAAATACAAAAATGTAGCCTGATTCCAATATATACAATTAAAAGACTATTTTAATAAAGACAAACAACTAGATTTCTCAGATAAGGACTCAATATGGGATAAAATAATAAGGAATTGACAAAAAATTGATTACAAAAATATATAAAACTCTACTGTAATGGTCAACAGAAATGGAGCAAGTAAAGGACTGGATGGTTGAATGGGCTGCCAATATCGAACATAATATAAAAATGGAAGATTGGGAAAAATGTTGGAATAAGAAATTAAAGTATACATACTCCTATGATTTAAAGGAAAATTGGTACAAGATGCAATATCAATAATATATGACACTGAACAAATTTGCAAAATATTATAAAAATGTACAACTGAATTGTTGGAAATGCGAAAAACATGTAGGCACTTTTTATCATATGTGGTGGACATGCAAAGAAGAAAATAAATTTTAAAAAATTAAAAATGAAATTCCCAATGAAACCAGAATACTTTTTATTAGATATGACAGATTTGACTTTTAATAAAAATCAAGATAAATTATTTACATATTTCACTACCACAGCAAGAATAGAATATGCAAAAAAATGGAAGAACAAAGAAAAACATAGTATGGAAGATTGGATTATAAAAATCACGGACATTATGAATATGGACATTTTAACATATCATTTAAAAATTATCAAGCTAGTCCAATTTTAAAAAATGGATTGGACATGTTTTAAAGACTGTACAAACTTATAAAACAGGAAAATGTTCATTTGAGTAAAGACAAATATAAAGAAGGTTAAGAAAGAAAGACAACTACCAAGGACTTATCCCAAGAGGAAGAGTTTAGAAGTCAACAATTACCCCTGTCTGTTAGATCCCATTTGTCTTTCCCTCTTTTTTTACCTTTCGTTCCCCCACATTCCATTTTTTAGATTAATTTAATAATATTTTATATAATCAGTTTTAAATAAATAAAGAAAAAAGTATTGTATCTCCCTCCTACAATACCCTCTTTCCTTTTTTCTCTTCTTTCTTTTTCTTCTCTTTTTCTTCTATGTGTTGTTTAATAAAAATATTTTAAAACATTAAAATCTGTTCAATAGTGGAATCTGTTACTTTGGAGTGTAGTGGCATCTGCTTTGGATGTTTTTAAACAGACTGGATGGCCATCTGTCAGGACTGCTTTGATTGGGCTTTCCTGCATGGTAGAATGGGATTGGACTGGATGACCCTTGGGTCCTTTCCAACTATGATTCCAAAATCTACATGTTCCTGTAGATATGTAACATTCCCTTTCCAACTAGGTCAGTGATTCTCAACCCGTGGGTCCCCAGATGTTTTGGCCTTCAACTCCCAGAAATCCTAACAGGTGGTAAATTCACTGGGATTTCTGGGAGTTGTAGACCAGAACACCTGGGACCTACAAGATGAGAAACACTGAGCTAGGTCATTTTTTTTTTTAAAAAAAGAAAACTCTCATCTAAAAATACCCAAGGATAAAAAGCAAATAAATTTTTGAAAAAAATGTTCCACTCCCCTACTTTCCCCTACTACTCCATTTCCCGGGCTGTGGCGCAGGCTGGTGAGCAGCCAGCTGCAGCCAGCTGCAGCCAGCTGCAACAAATCACTCTGACCAAGAGGTCATGAGTTCGAGGCCAGCTCTGAACCTGCGTTTGTCTCTGTCTTTGTTCTATGTCAAGGCACTGAATGTTTGCCTTATATGTGTAATGTGATCCGCCCTGAGTCCCCTTCGGGGTGAGAAGGGCGGAATATAAATACTGTAAATAAATAATAATAAATAAATAAATTTCCTTCCCAGGTGTTCTCCTGTTAAAATCTCAGATAGCAACTAAAATGTTAACCACTGCAAGAAGCTACTGCTCTCCCATGGCCGTCAAAATTAGGAACATCATCCTCACCGTTTCAGATATGAATATGCAGACAGTGTTGGTGTGCAGCAAGGTTTGTGTTTTGAACACCTTCCAGATCTATTGTAGACTAGGGGACAAAATAAAGTCTTACAGACCCCTCCAAGAAAAAGACATTCCTCTGGAGTTCTGGAATAGAATACTGTTTCTGTAATAAAAAGCACCACAAAAATAGACAAACTGAGAAATACACAAAACTAAAGATGGTGGAAATATTATTAATATCCCATTAAAAAGCATATTTTGTTGGTTCTATTACAGTTGGAAATAATGTTCCCCCACTATGCTGAGATATGTTGGTGGGATTGGAGACACCCTTAGAGGCAGCATGGTTTGGGTAGAAAGATCGTGGAGACAATGTGACCCAGGGACACAGAACTGTTCTTCTCCCCCACAGGGCTTCTCAAATGCTTTTCTTTGAATTATTGTTTCGGGGTGGGGGTGGGGGACTCAACCCAAATGCCCAAAATACACCTGGGGGTTGGGGCCATAGTCTAGTTTTGCCATGGTTCAATCTCCTAATGATACCATTTTAGGCTAAGAAAATTCCTTGTTTTTAAAAGGCCCGGGCTGTGGCGCAGGCTGGAGAGCAAGCCAGCTGAAACCAGCTGCAATGAATCACTCTGACCAGGAGGTCATGAGTTCGAGGCCCGCTCGGAGCCTATGTTTGTCTTGTCTTTGTTCTATGTTAAAAGGCATTGAATGTTTGCCTAAATGTGTAATGTGATCCGCCCTGAGTCCCCTTCGGGGTGAGAAGGGCGGAATATAAATACTGTAAATAAATAAATAAATAAATGTATGATCTGGAAGTTGACGGTAACATATTAGACTTTTACAATTTGAAAGTATTTCTTTAAATGCCAAAACAAAAGGGCATTTAATCAATCAGATGGAAAAGTGCATTGAATTCAGGGTTCAATTTTCACAGCTAAGATCCTCCAGTGTTTGCATTTCATCCGTCCAACCAATAAAGCTTGCTTCTGAACAGATGCACACAAATCATATTTTCAGAGGTTACAGGTACAGGACTCTCACAGGATCCTGAGAGAACTCCTTGCTGTTAACCTTCGGAGTCTCCAGTGCAAAACAAGTTGACTATATAGTCATGCTGTGGCCAGAATCGTGAAGCTGGAATATTAAATGCCTCTGTGTGTGTCTATACTGTATGTTTTTTGTCTGATGGCATTGAATGTTTGCCAAATATATGTTCATTGTAATCTGCCCTGAGTCCCCTTCGGGGTGAGAAGGGCGGAATAGAAATACTGTAAATAAATAAATTAATAATAATAATAATAATAATAATAGTTCAACTTGTGATTGTGTGATACGAAATCCAGCATATCTATCTTGTTTGCTGTGTCATAATAAAATAATAATCATAATCATAATCATGCTGGAGGACCTAGAGAGAACATTTTAGCAAATGTGTGTTTAAGTAAATACTCAGATTTCAACACACATCCTAATTTCATCACAATAATAATATTGAAATAATTAGGACTATTCTACATAAATGGGGCCCCTGGTGGCTCAGTGTGTTAAAGCGCTGAACTTGCGGACCAAAAGGTGCCAGGTTCAAATCCCAGGTGCGGAATGAGCACCCACTGTTAGCCCCAGCTCCTGCCAACCTAGCAGTTCAAAAACATGCCAATGTGAGTAGATCAATAGGTACCACTCTGGTGGGAAGGTAACGGCGCTCCATGCAGTCATGCCGGTCACATGACCTTGGAGGTGTCTATGGACGACGCCAGCTCTTCGGCTTAGAAATGGAGATGAGCACCAACCCCCAGAGTCAGACATGACTGGACTTAACGTCAGGGGAAACCTTTACCTTTATAATAATTGGTGGGAACAATCGGTTAATTGTAGCTATTTGTAAAAATCAGAGCTTTGGAGGGCAGGAAAAGTCCCTGATTGTCCTATAATACCCATATGCTAGCATTCTTTCTTTAAAAAAATCTTATTCTTACCCTCATTATGACAACTGTGGGCCCTTCCAGACAGGCCCCCTATCCCAGGATCTGATCCCAGGTTTTTTGTTTATCCCAGATGACCTGGCAGTGCTGACTCATATAATCCAGTTCAAAGCAGAAAACCTGGGATCAGATCCTGGGATATAGAACCTGTCTTGAAGGGTCTTTACATTGGGTTGTTGTATGTTTTCCAGGCTGTATGGCCATGTTCCAGAGGTATTCTCTCCTGTCGTTTTGACCACATCTATGGCAGGCATCCTCAGAGGTTGTACCTCACAACCTCTGAGGATGCCTGCCATAGATGTGGGCGAAACGCCAGGAGAGAATACTTCTGGAACATGGCCATACAGCCTGGAAAACATACAACAACCCTGTGATCCCAGCCATGAAAGCCTTTGACAACACACAGTCCTTACATTACAATATATAATCAGGTATATGCCTAGAAATTTAAGTTAAAACTCAGCCCAAGAAATCTGGAGCAACCTACCCATGAATCAATGTAAGTACTATATCTCAAATGTTATCAGAAAAGGAACCATCTCCTTCTCTATTAGTGTGATGAAAGAAGAGAGCTTAGTCTGTTCAAGGAGAACCCAGAAGAAGTACCCTCCACTCTTTCTACTGCATGATAGCTTCTGACCTTTTTGAATATCTGGCAGTAAAATGAATGTCGTAGCAGCTGGTGGAGGCTATTAGGAGCCCCCCGGGGCAACTGTACTGCTTTCCCTGTTATCTGGAATGATCCTAAGCTTATCTACATATCATATCAAAATCCATAATTTTTGCTACAGAACCTACCCTTGACTTATACCTGAGGTCAACATATACATGAATGTATACAGTAAAAGGTAAAGGTCCAGTCATGTCTGACATTAAGTCCAGTCATGTCTGACTCTGGGGGTTGGTGATCATTTCCATTTCTAAGCCGAAGAGCCGGCATTGTCCGTAGACACCTCCAAGGTCATGTGGCCAGCATGACTGCATGGAGTGCCATTACCTTCCTGCTGGAGCAGTACCTATTGATCTACTCACATTGGCATTTTTTTCAAACTGCTAGGTTGGCAGAAGCTGGAGCTAACAGCAGGCGCTCACTCCGCTCCTGGGGTTTGAACCTGGGACCTTTTGGTCTGCAAGTTCAGCAGCTCAGTGCTTTAACACATTTCGCCACCGGGGTGAAGTGTGTATTTCTCCTTTATTTTGAAATGATAAGGAAAAGTTACAAAGTATAAATATAGCAGATGTACCCTGGGAATTATCCGTAAAAGGCTGACTATATATTTAAAAAAACCTTCCTTTTTTATTGCAAATGTTCCTTTGCTTCTATTGACTTCCAGAAAGTCTCAAAGGAGAGGGAATGACTATTCTCTGGAAGCACATTGGTAGGTGATGTGTTGTGTAAAACACTAGTGGGATTCTGACAGGGCTATAGCCAGGAAAAAAATTTTGGGGATGGGTTGAAACCTTTTTTTTTAGCGAATTATGAAGAGTAGTTCCATAACACCAGGCTGTGGCGCAGGCTGGTAAACAGCTGCGGCAATAAATCACTCTGACCATGAGGTCATGAGTTCGAGGCCAGCCCGTGGCAGGGTGAGCACCCATCAATTAAAAATAAAATATAGCCCCTGCTCATTGCTGATCTAGCAACCCGAATGATAGTTGCATCTATCAAGTAGGAAATAAGGTACCACTTATAAAAAAAGTGGGGAGGCAAGTTTAACTAATTTACAATGTTGGAATGAGGAAGTGAGGAAGTGCCATCAGAGTGGATGATGAAGCAGCTGCTCCCCCCTGTGGCCAGAATCGAACTTCCCCTCGGGAGAAGGTTAAATTGCCTCTGCGTCTGTCTGTCTGTTGTCTCTGTCTCGATGTGTTTATGGGCATTGAATGTTTGCCCTATATGTACATAATGTGATCCGCCCTGAGTCCCCTTCGGGGTGAGAAGGGCGGAATCTAAATACTGTAAATAAATAAATAAACACAAAATAATTTAGAAATCAGGCTCCATCAAAACACTTCAATGGACACTCAAGACAGATAAACTTCAGTGGACACTCGTGAGGATTTGGCTAACCAGTTAAGATTTATGAGTAAATTTCTTTAAAAAAAACCCCTGAAATATTATTATTTGGGGGGGGGGGTTGAACCCCTAACCCCTCCTCCTTGTCTACAGCCCTCGACTCTGTCCATAATGTGCCATCAACCATCTATGGGAGATGACACCATATATGCAACTTCACTGTTACAATTGTGATGCCTGAAATTGACTTTATAGGTAATGCTCCATCTAGGATACCAGCAATTACTTACCTGAAGTAAAATTAAGTCCCAAAATTAGAATGATGGCAAATACATAGCAGGGCTTCATAGCACCAGAATGGGAAATAGTAGCATTTGTTCTGTCCCTGCAAGAAAAAACAGAGTGAGTGGGTAGAGACAGTATAACTGTGACTTTTCTATTCCTCAGAAGCTTTTTATATAATAATGAGGTGTTCCTCATAACATGAACATCAGAGTACAAAGAATTCCACCAATATTTTGATCAGGTCTGATCAGGTCTTGCATGGAAGAACAAAACTGATTAGATCATGGAATATGGAAAGCAGTGTTTCTTAAGTTATCTGATGTAGTTATTTGATCTTGGTACATTTGCTTCTCAGTGTACCAAGAATTAGTAACACATTTGTGACATATTTGCCTATTTTCTTGGAAAGTAGCCATGGAATGGGAACCAATGACTCTTCCCAAATATGACATTCACCCCTGCTTCGATTGCCAGAAAAATCGATTGCTTTCTCACCATAGAATAAAGTAGGTTGAGGTAAGCTACACAGCAATAGTCCCACGACCATAGAGGTCATGAGTATGGAACAATTAATGGATGAAGAAGGACATAGGTAACCAAATAATTCGGGTCTAGTTTGGTCACTAAGCATTATGTTGTGGGCTGAACCCATATCTACTATAATAGTGGCCACACGTACCAGGTTGAATCTCCTGTGATGCTTTGTTGATGTCCAGGCACTTCATCTGGGCTGAGACTACATCAGGCCTCCTTGCCCATCCCCTTAGCCTTGTATCACAATTGCCTCCTTCTTGTTGTATTCATTGCTGCCCTATTATGACCTCAGCTCATGGTTGCCCTGTTATGTCAGTTTGCACAATTGCTTTAATGTACAAGGGCTAAAGTTTAAGATCACAGTTCAAGAAGAATATTGACAAGATGCAACACATACAGAGGAGCAGGAACAAAATGGTAATAATAATAATAATAATAATAATAATAATAATAATAATAATAATAATAATATTGGGTGTTGTGCCAAAAGATCTCAGCCGGCATTGACAAAATTACAGACATTGACAAAATTACGATCTGCCAACTAAAAAAGGCCACCCTACTGGGATCTGTGCACATCATCCGAAAATACATCACACAGTCCTAGACACTTGGAAAGTGTTCGACTTGTGATTTTGTGATACGAAATCCAGCATATCTATCTTGTTTGCTGTGTCATAAAATATAACAACAACAACAACAACAACAACAACAACAACAACAACAACAACAACAATTTATTCTTATATCCTGCCCCATATCCCCAAGGGGACTCGGGGTGGCTTACAAAAGGGACCATGCCCAAACAATATAAAAATACAACAGTAAAAACAAATTCAAACACAGCAATAAATACATCAAAAAAAGCATACAACAACAACAATTAAAAAACAATTAAAACATGTTCAATGCCCTGAAGCGCTATAGTTGGTACTTCAATCTTCTGAATAAGGTTAACAAGGTGCAATGCATTATAACTTCTAGTGGAATGGTATAGCAATAAGGTGCAAAGTGTTGGAATAAAAAGCAGTAGGGGCTCACTTTGATGTTCTTCTTAATTAAAAATGGTTTGAGAAAAACAGGTTTTCAGATCTTTCCTGAAGGAGGTTCACGTGGGCACTAGTCTGATTTCTTTCGGAAGGGAGTTCCAGAGTCGGGGAGCCACAACTGAAAAGGCCCTTTTCTTCATGCCCACCAAACGCGTTTGAGACAATAGGGGGAGTGAGAGAAGGGCCTCCCCGGTGGATCGTAAAGTTCATGCTGGTACATAATAGGAGATGCGGTCACAAAGATAGGCAGGACCTGAACCGTTTAGGACTTTATAGGTAATAACCAGCACTTTGAATTGGGATCGGACATTTATCAGCAGCCAGTGGAGCTGTTTCAATAGAGGAGTAGTCCTCTCCTTATAATTTGCTCCAGATAACAACCTGGTCCGGAAAGTAAGCTCTATAAGGAGTGACTTAGGGAGGTGGCTACATATTAACTTCTAAATCGAAAATCAAATATTGTGTGAAATAACGTTTACAATAAACTGTAACATGATGTAATTTAAATACTGCCAAATGTACAACTAAATACATAACCAAATATGCCAGTACAGCCATGAACCATCAAAAGTTGAAAGAGGTCACAACGGTCATGCAGTCCAACTCCATTCTGCCATCCAGTTAAAGAACTCTTAACAGAGAGCCAACCAGCCTGTTAAAAAACTTCCAAAGAAGAATGTGTACTACATGGCGTTGATCTATGTGCAATGTGCAATTGTCTGGAAAAATACAACAGGTACAACTTTACTTTCTGCCTCATCACACTAGACCATGGACCCAGGTCCTGTCTGCCTGAGCAGTTTAAAGGCCCCTCCCTAAACTACAAGCCTCAGAATTCTGCAAGAGTCAAAAACTGGATTTAAAGTGGTTCTCAACCCTGGTGGCACAGTGCATTAAAGCGCTGAGCTGCTGAATTTGTGGACCAAAAGGTGCCAGGTTCAAATCCCAGGAGCGGAATGAGCACCTGCTGTTAGCCCCAGCTCCTGCCAACCTAACAGTTCGAAAACATGCAAATGTGAGTAGATCAATAGGGACCACTCCAGCGGGAAGGTAACGGCGCTCCAGGCAGTCATGCCGGCCACATGACCTTGGAGGTATTTATGCACAATGCCAGCTCTTTGGCTTAAAAATGAAGATGAGCATCAACCCCCAGAGTCGGATACAACTAGAATTAATGTCAGGGGAAAACCTTTACCTTTACCCTGGAACAGTCTTGCATATAATAAAAGGTGCTTGTTTAGGAAATAGGTCTGTTAGGATACAAATGATTGTTTTTCACTGCTATGATTTGAGATCTACAACAAAGTCCATATTTATATAATTCCCGTTTCTGTGGTGCCTCCAGCAGCAGCAATAACCCTGAGGGTTTGCCTCTTACCTTTTTGTCATGATATGTACAAGATGCTAGGATACATTCATTCATGTAGCATTTGAGTTCCAGGCACCAGTTCTGTCTTCTAATGAGATGTCATGTTTTTAAGAAAACAAAATGTCCTGTCATTTTCGCACCATGGCATTGGCATTAATTTTTCCCCATTGGTTTAGTGGAAATATGAACTCTGTCTACTTTTAGACACACACCATCTCTGCATGTGAGCAATTTTGTGAGCCCAGAGCCACTAGTCAGTGTTGATGTTTTGCTGCAATGTCTGGTGAATGACTTCTGGCACTATAAATCATTTTTCCTCCCAGTTGTTTGGATGTGAACAGAGTGTCCACCACCTCTTCTTTGGCTTTCATGTTGTGCTAATCTAGATAGGCTATCTGACAGAACATTCTTTCTTCTAGGGAAATGTTTTAGTTCAAAGTAAAATTCATAAAAGACTTTATCTACTGCAACTGTTTTTGGGTTGAGCATTCTTGGGGTCATTAGGACTTCAAAATTATGATGACCAGTGTAAACTTTAAACTTGCATGTCCTTCAAGAAAATTTCTCCAGATTTCTAGTGCAAATTTTATAGCTGTGGCTTACTTTTTCAGCCAGTTACATTCCATCATGGTAAATTTGCATGGCAGATAAACATAGAGCCATAAATCACCCTTTTCACCTCCCCCTCCCTGAATGTTAATCACATTCAGCTGAAAAACAAATGGTTGCTGAAGGTCACGGTGTTTTAAAATTGGCTCAGAACTAAATCACTAGGTTTTTGGACACCTACCATTTTTCTGTCATTCTAAATTTGGCATTTGGCAAACACTTACCCAAATAGTTCTATTTTTCTTTAGTATATATATATATATATATATATATATATATATATATAGAGAGAGAGAGAGAGAGAGAGAGAGAGAGGAATATTAATGGAGCCCTCCATGGAGGCATCTATGGACAACGCCGGTTCTTTGGCTTAGAAATGGAGATGAGCACCAACCCCCAGATTTGGACATGACTACACTTAATGTCAGGGGACAACCTTTATCTTTATATATATTAGCATTCAGTTTGTTGTGTAACATATTTTTCAGAACTCTTCTCAGTCAATTCATGTTTTTTGAATAAATGAGAATGTCATCAAGGCACACCATTACTCCCTGATACAAGCATTCTCTCAGTACTTTGTTGACGGGATTACTAAAAAAATTGTTGGGCTCCCACCAACGCAAAAGGCATGCCACAAGACATATATTGTACAAAAGCTTAGTATTCAAACATTTCATGTATGTTTTTTTAAACCCAGCATGGAGCCGAGAAGAGGTGTTTTTAGACCAGGGGCCACAGAAGGGGACCTCCTGCTTTTGACTTTGGATTAAGAGGAGTATTTTTACATCTTTGCCCCTTCATGTAGATAGAAACAACCTAAATTTATTTATTTATTTATTTACAGTATTTATATTCTGCCCTTATCACCACAAAGGGGACTCAGGGCGGATCACATTATATACATATAGGGCAAACATGCAATGCCCATATACACATAGAACTGAGACAGAGACAGACGCAGAGGCAAGTTAACCTTCTCCTGAGAGGATGTTTGATTCTGGCCACAGGGGGGAGCAGCTGCTTCATCATCCACTGTGACGGCACTTCCTCATCCCAATCTCATAAATTAGTTAAACTTTGCCTCCCCACTTTATAAGTGGTACCTTATTTCTTACTTGATAGATGCAACTATCTTTCGGGTTGCTAGGTCAGCAACGAGCAGGGGCTATTTTTTTATTTTTAATTGACGGCTGCTCACCCCGCCACGGGCTGGCCTCGAACTCATGACTCATGGTCAGAGTGATTTAGTGTAGCAGGCTGCTCACCAGCCTGCACCACAGCCCAGCCCCATGGTCTTGGTTTTTTATGGAAGAAAGAAAAACTAGAAAAACTGCTAAATCAATAACAAATCCACATATCTCTTCTTCAGGAAACACATAAAAGGAAGAATATTACTATATTGCTTCATTTTAAGAAGTGGAAAACTCAGATAAAATGCAGGGGCTCAAACAAATCTTGAGGAGTGGCTATCCTTATTTAAAAAAGGAACTAAATTTGGAAATAGGGAAAATAATAAGGGATGCAGAGGGTAGGTTCCTAATGATATGAGGAAAGGTTAATAATGTTAAAATCTAAATAATTGCCTTTAATCTCCAAATCAGAAGCAAAAAAAGATTCATTAATAAAACCCTTAAGAAAATTGACAAGGAGGCAGACAGGGAGATCCATTCCTTGGATGGAATGAACATTAAAAAATTGGATGTGCAAAAACAGCAAGAATATTTATATTTATGCTTCAAGATTACATCATGACAGGAAAAATAAATATACCAATGGATACCCCAACGGGAAATGGGAAAGAAAATGGGAAAAACTGATAGCCAAGGCAAAGGGCAACAGAAAATATAAGGAATTGAACGAAACTATCCTTAAGATCCAAAAAAAAAAAAAACAGATTGAAAGATAAGGAAAATGTATTTATTATTTATTTATTTTAAACATTTATATTCCTCCCTTTTCACTCCAAAGGTGACTCAGGACAAAGCACAACATATATAGGATGTGTTGGTAGAATCTAATGTTTACTAAGAGAGAGAATTTGATAATTTGATCCCATCATGTAAAGAACGTTGATGCTTTCCACTGTTTAGCCACCTACAGCATAACTTAACTCCAAAACAGCTTATTATTATTATTATTATTATTATTATTATTATTATTATTATTATTATTAAATTATTTATTTATTGGTATTTATTTTGTTTTACCCCATTCCCATCCTCCCATTGTACAGTTTATACAATAAACTAAAGAAATTACATTTGAAATATTAGTCTTAATCTCAATTTTTCCACTCTTAATATATTCTCTAAGTAATTCCTAATTGGATCCCACATACTCTTCATTATTATAACATTTTCTATTTTATCTATATTCTTCAATTTACAATTTGTTATTTCCACATTTAACATATTAACTATATAATTTGTCAAAGTCCACTTTGTTTTACATTTGTAACTTCTCAGTAAAACAATTTGCGCACACGCTATTAATTTGTCAACTACTCTTTCCTTCTGCCCATTATACACTCCTGGTATCCTTGCATGTAATACATTTCTATTGGCCATTATTATTTGAAGATTTAACATTCTATTAATTTCTCCATCAATCATTCTCCAGTGCCTGTACTCTTTCACATTCCCATAAAATGTGATTAAAGACACCTCTTTGTGTACAATCATGCCAACACCTGTCCTTTACCCCGGTAAAAAAAAAAATATGTAAGTTATGCACGAGTCCTGAACATCCTTTGTAGCATTTTCCTTCTTACTTCCCTTAGTACGTTTTTTTTTCCCTTTACTATATTACTTATTTCCCTTTGGATATCTTCCCTCTCCATTTCCAAATCCGTTTTCCCATAGATCATTTCATAGGCTCCATTGTTTTGAATGTGCATTTCCTCGATGGAAAAAAAAATTATTCTTGTTTCTGTTCTGTTAGAATAACTTGAAGCCTCTAAACAGCAGACACCCAACTGCTTCCATCAGTCTCCTCCCTCAACAATATTGGGATCTTCGATTCCTTTGACAAAAATATATTATTAGTGACAATATGGTATCATATCTCTTTGTCAAAGAAACTGAATGAGTGACTGACTACTGGTGATGATGAGAATGTGCATCCTGTTAAATTTTTAAACAAAGAGACAGAAACTGTTGCTCTATTGTATGCTGGCATTTATTGTTATTGAAGGAAGATGTTTCAGCAGTCAAACTTCAAGATGCTTTGGCGTGTTTTTCGGGCTTGAAAAACAGTAACATCACAGCAGACTTGCAGTCAGAAAAGCAGGGAGGGCTGTTCTTCAGAATGAGGCAGGATGTCCTCCTATATAACAGAGAAGTTCAATTTCCCCTCATCTAGCAGAAAGAAATATAAAGCATCAAGAATTATCCTTAGGTGGGATTTATGGACAAAAATAATGTATGGGATAGAATATTATTTACAGAAGAAAGAACCATTTCAAGCATATATAAAATGTTGTTAGAATGGAATACGGAAATTGAGTTGGTTAAAAATTGCATGATCAAATGGTCTAATGATATAGGCAGACCAATTCTAATGGAGGAATGGGAAGCCTGCTGGGGCAAGAAACTTAAATTTAAATATGCTAATCAACTAAAAGAAAATTGGATGAAAATGTTTTATAGGTGGCACATCACCCCTAAAAAATTAGCAATTATAAACAAAAGAAATAATTATAAATGTTGGAAATGTGGAGAAGAAGAGGGCACCTACCACCACATATGGTGGGGATGCAAAAAAGCAAAAGAATTTTGGTCAATAATTCATGAATGTGTTCAGACAATTATAGATATTAAGTTTATTTAAAAAAACCTCTACTTACTGGGAATTTTTAAACCCCACCTAAATCTAAATGAAGAAAAATTAATGACCTACTTAATAACAGCGGCCAGGATTACCTACGCTAGATACTGAAGGCAAAAAGAAATCCCTACCAAGGAAGAATGCCTAATCAAAATACTAGAAATAAAAAATATGGATAGACTAACCGATCTAATAGCAAAGAATCAGGGAAAACCAAGGAAGGAAACGAATTGGCAACAAGTAGAGAGATATTTAAATACTAGAAAGATTACTAAATAAAAAGAAGAACAGAGTAAAATCTTAAGAATGGAGACCCCAGCATGTCTTATCTGCGATAAGAAGAAAGAACAAGAAATCTGAAGAAGCGGATGAAGATAGAGGATGAAGAAAAGGACTGTGGGAAACTTTCCTCTCCGGAACTGAAGTGGAAGTCAAACCACCCAATTTTTAACTTTCCCTTTGAACAACCCCATCCCCACTACCCCTCCCTGCTCTACGCCCCTCCCTTTTTACCCACAATTCTCCCTACCCCTCCCTACCCTTCCAGCACAATCTCTTCCCACTTCCGCCCTCCCTCTGATTTTATATAATGTAATAAAGGAAAAAATCTTTAATAAAGATCATTAAAAATTATCCTTAAGTGAATGTGGGTACTGTCTTTAACTCTTATCAAAAAGAGAAGCATCTTTTCTGAGTGTCAAGAACCTAAAAGAAACACTCCTCCACCCCATACTTTCATTGCCATGTCAAAACTTCTGGCCTTTTGGAATGGGAAAATATGTTGGCTATGGCTCCATATCGTGCTTTAAACTTCTGTGGTTCTCTTTTCATTCCATGAAATCACGCTTGACTTATACATGGATCAAATCAAAATACATAATTATTAGCCCACAAAACCTTCCTTTAGATTACACCTGAGGTCAGCTTCTACATGAGTATATAGAAGAAGAAGCAGAAGTGAAAGTGGAAGCAGAAGCTGAAGGAGAAGCTGAAGCCAAAACCAAAACCAAAGCATAAGGAGAAGGAGATGGAGAAAGAGGAGACGGTGACGGAGACGGAGACAGAGATGGAGAAGAGAGGAAGAAGAAGGAGAAGGAGAAGATGCCAGCATTCTTACCAGAGGTATTATTCTTATCCTGATTTCATTATTTGCAGCATGGCCGAAATGGTGAACATCTTCGAAAGGCAGTCGTACCCTAAGGGAAATGATTTTGTAAACTTCTTATTCTTGATCATTCCAGGTTCTCACCTGAATTTTCCTCTCTTTCTCCATTTTCATGAGGTTGTGAGAACTTGGACTAAACCCTACTAATACCAACTAGTGGAGATCCATTAAAGCAGTGATGCTGGCACACTGATCAACAGTTGGTTCTATTGGTCTGTTCTTATTGGGACCACTTACAGAGTTCAGACATTTTCTTTTTCTTTTTTCATTCTGGAATGCACTGTGCACTTTCAAGACTTTCTGACTTATGGCTTAGGTGAACCTATCCTGGCGTTTGCTTGGCAGAACTTGTTCAGAAGGGTTTACTCGTCACTTTCTTTTGTGGCTAGGGCTTCTTGTCCAAAGATCACATAATATGCTTGCATGGCCAAGCAGGGATTTGAGTCTGGCTTCCACTAGTCCACAAGTTTCTGCTTTCCTCATTTTGACACATGCTTGGTTTCTTTAGCATAGGTCAAAATTGTGTGACATGTACAGAATTGCTAGTTATGTCTGTTTTACATCAATGGCTGGGGAAGGGGTATATAAACAACATGCAGTTGTGATCCTGCAAATAAATACATTAAGATGCAGACATTGTCCTGAATCTCTAAGATGTCATAGAATTTTAGAATCCATATAGTTGATAGAAACCACAAGGGCACTCCCAACAAATGTATATCCAGCCTGTTTAAAAACCTCCAAAGAAGAAGTCTCCATTAAACTCTGAAGCAGTGTCTTCACTCTCAAACAGCTCTTACTATCAAGAAATTCTCCCTAATGTTTAGATGGAATCTTTCCCCTGCTATTTGAATCCATTGCTCCATGTCATTAAGGACACAATCTGTATTCACTTAGAAAAAAATGTTGTGATCATTAAAAGTCAACGTGGATTTTCCAAAAACGAATCATGACAGACTTTTTATAGCGTTACAAGCATGGTTGATATTGGGAATGCTGTGAATGTAGCATATCTTGATGGTACTCCATTATCTTCTTGCAAACAAAGTAGTAAAATGTAGGCTAGACAATACTACCAATAGGTGGATTTGTAACTGATTAAGCAACCAAACCCAAAGGGTGCTCATCAGTTATTCCTCCATTTACCAGGACATATTGACAAGGCAATATGGTGGCAGATAATGTACCTGGGGAAAGGAGGAGGAAGTAGAATCATTTGTAGAGGAGTTGTAAACCCTTTTCGAGCTTGGAACTCACTTAGGTTAATGCAGGTAGATGAGAGCCATGGATTTAATTGTTGAATGGTGAGTCAACATATTGGTAGATCTTGCTTGTCAAATAAATTGTTTTCCTCTAGTTAAGACTGATAGCAGTATTTTGATTGTAGCTTTCCAATTTTCCATCTTGCATTGTTTACTGAACTATGGATTAAAACATGCTTCCATTGTATCTTCTTCTATCATGCAGAGGTTAGAATTTGCCTTTTTAGGAAGGCTTGGTGCTTGATTTAATGCTCAGAATGCCATGTAAGGATCACCAGTGATGCATTTACACTGTAGAATTACTGCGGGTTTGACACCACTTTAGCTGTCATGGCTCCATCCTTTAGAATCTTGGGATTTATATTTTTGCGAATGATAAAATTACAACTCTTATGCTTCCATAGCATTAATAGTGATGTCAAACTGCATTAATGCTACAGTGTAGGTGCACCTTAAAGGAGCCATCCCAAAGACCCAGGATGTGTATTCCCAATCAATGTGTAGGGAGGAAGACACAAAACAATGCAGCTTTGCACAAGTGCAATTTCTTTTCTTCCATACCGTAGGGCAAGTCAAGTAGTAACAACTGCCTCCAGCACGATGACACCGCATAACATTTACAACACGGAAAAGTCCTGTTCAAAAGAATAAAAAAAAAAAAAGGCACGTAGTGACGTAAAATAGAGAAAACAGTACAAATACATTTTGAAGGCCAAACCGTTCACGTCCCATTACAATTGGTATCGTGTGTTTTTGAGAGGGAGGTGCTGAGGAATGGGAAGTCTTTAAGGAATTACTGTAACAGAATGGACTAACTTTTAATATATTTGTTCAGTCATTTTTCTTACTTTTTAGTTACTACAACTTGATTGAATGTAGTATACAATAGCAACTTTAAATTAGAAAACAAAATTACACCTGTTGTGTTAAACTATATTCGTGCTACATGGAATGTATGAGAAGGTAAAATTGTTGTGACCTATGTCCTTTAGATTTGGCTAATTGGTGCCAGGTTGATTTTTATATTTTAATGCCACCACAAATGAGGTTGGATTGCTGAAGATTGGGTTGCAGCTCCAGCTCCATGCAGGAACATGAGAGAAGCCTCCCATAAGCATGGTAAAAATATCAAAACATCCAGGTGTCCTCTGGGCAATATCCTTGCAGACGGCCAATTCTCTCATGGCAGAAGTGACTTGCAGTTTTTCAGGTCACCCCTGACATGAAAGAAATGGGTTGATTATTTTTCCAATTCTTTCTCTACTGCTAACCGTTCCCAACCTGGCATTGGATCTTACCTGCATTAGGAAGGAGCACCAGGAGAAGGAATAGTGAGAGAAAATATCTGTTCATCATAGTATTGCAGGCATAGATGGTTGGCTGTAGATTTTGTATTCCTAGAGAAAAGGCATAGGATGCTCATTAAGGGTGTGAAGATACTCACATCATAGATTCATAGAATCATAGAACTGTAAGAGATCATAAAGCCAGCCAGTCCAACCCCTGCCACATAGGAATATACAATTAATGCTCCCTTGACAATGACCATACACCATCTGCTGAAAAACTTTCCAAGATGGATTTTCCATCACACTTTGAGGCAGAATATTCCACTGCTGAACAGCTCTTACCATCAGGAAGGTTTTTCTAGTGTTTAGGTGCGAGCTCTTTTCCTGTAATTTGATTCTATTGCTGCATGTCCAACTCTCTAGAGAAGCCAAAAACAATCTTGTCCACTCGTCAATGTGACATCCTTTCAAGTATTTAAAAATGACTATCATGCTCCATCTTGACCTTCTCTTCTCCAGGCGCTCCTCATATACTCAGAAAGACCTGCCTGAGAATGGAGGTACAGTAGAGTCTCACTTATCCAACATAAACGGGCCGGCATAACGTTGGATAAGCGAATATGTTGGATAATAAGGAGGCATTAAGGAAAAGGCTATTAAACATCAAATTAGTTTATGATTTTACAAATTAATTACATGTTATACAACAAATTTGACAGAAAAAGTAGTTCAATACGTAGTAATGCCATGTAGTAATTACTTATTTATGAATTTAGCACCAAAATATCACGATATATTGAAAACATTGACTACAAAAATGCGTTGGATAATCCAGAATGTTGGATAAGCAAGTGTTGGATAAGTGAGACTCTACTGCACTGCTTTTATTTTATTATTTTGGAATGTCTTTTAATGCTGTTTTAACTAGTGCTTGAAAATAAAAATAGTTTGATTTTATTTTAACTTTTGTCTTCAGAGGGATCTTTCTAAAAATTATTGTGTTTTCATGGTGTTGTGTATTACCATGGGTCCCATATTGGGAAAAAGGCAGGATACAGACTAAGTAAATAAATACCAGTAAATATTCATTATATAGAAAATATATTAAACATGTGCTCCCCGAAGCCTGTGCATTCATGCTCCCAGTTCCAAAAACTGTGTTCAGACTTTCAGTGCATTTACCCTGTAAAACGTTTAACACCTGAACTGCTATGGCTGAATGCTATAGAATCCTTGCAGTTGTACTTTGTACCTTTAGGCAGAAAAGACTAAGGGTTTCGTCAAACTACAATTCCCAGTAAAGGCCTTGGAAGAAAAGAAATTTTAGTTAAGCTAGGAGTCACATGCAAGAAAACTGAGAAGGTATGTATTGTTCACTGGCTGGAGAGTGAATGAGTGGGTGGGGACAGGACCCAAAAAGGAAATATCTTTTTGAAAAATGCCAGCCCCTGGAAATTGGGAAATAAATATATAAGAATATGAATTCTTTATTCATCAGGACTTTTGAATTGATTGATTATACTACATGTCCCCATTTTGCGAAGCCCCGGTGGCGAAGTGTGTTAAAGCACTGAGCTGCTGAACTTGCAGACCAAAAGGTCCCAGGTTCAAATCCAGGAGCGGAGTGAGCACCTGCTATTAGTTCCAGCTTCTGCCAACCTAGCAGTTCGAAAACATGCCAATGTTAGTAGATCAATAGGTACCGCTCTGGCAGGAAGATAATGGCGCTCCATGCAGTCATGCTGGCCACAGAACCTTGGAGGTGTTTACGGACAGCGCCGGCTCTTCGACTTGGAAATAGAGATGGGCACCAGAGTCAGACATGACTGGACTTAACGTCAGGGGAAAACTTTACCTTTACCTCATTTTGCACACAGTTTTCTAATAAATCCTTGCTTTCTAGCTTTCCCAACCTCTGTCTGTTTTTGGCTAGTGAGATTGGCAAAAATGGGACAACTCTAGTTTGGACGAAAAAATGGATAACTCATGTAGTAAAGGTTTATTGATATTAGAAGGGCGTGATTTAAGATATGGATGGGGCCGGGCTGTTGCGCAGCTGGCTAGTAACCAGCTGCTATAAATCACTACTGACCGAGTGGTCATGAGTTCGAAGCCCGGGTCGGGTTAAGCCTCCGACCATAAAAAAAAAATAGCCCCGGCTTGCTGTTGACCTAGCAGCCCCGAAAGACAGTTGCATCTGTCAAGTAGGGAAAATTTAGGTACGCTTTATGCGGGAGGCTAATTTAACTAATCTACAACACCATAAAACTGCTCACGAGGAAAAGAAGAGGAAGAACAGCCACCAATGGACGGTGAAGCAACAGCTCCCCCTGTGGCCGGAAATTGTGAAGCTGGAAAGATGTTAAAAATGCCTCTGTGTCTGTCTAAAACTGAATGTTGTTTGTCTGTTGGCATTGAATGTTTGCTATATATGTGTTCATTGTAATCCGCCCTGAGTCCCCTTCGGGGTGAGAAGGGCGGAATATAAATACTGTAAATAATAATAATAATAAATAATATATAGAAAAAAACATTAATGGGTTTATTTTAAGAGCCACTTGCTAAGAAATACACTATACAGAGCATGGAAAAAGTACCTACTTAAAAATATCTTTGTGAACATATATCGAAGAAGTCTTTCATTGGTCAGAGATGTGGGAGAGAGTAATGGCCCATCTATAAACAAGTATTATTTGGACAACAAAATGAAGCTCATCTAAAAACTTCAAGCCAACTACAAGAGGACATACAATATTAAACGTTTTACTATAGACAACTACAAGAAAGATACCAAATGGATAAGAAAATAGGCAATGATTGGAAAGTATAATAATAATAATAATAATAATAATAATAATAATAATAATAATAATAATAATAATTAACTAAATATTTTATTTATAGTCTGCCTTATCTCCCCAGAGGCACAACTACCCTGGGTACCTCTGTGTTCCATAAGTCTGCCAGAGCTTCAACAGAATCGCCTACCAAAGAGGCAGGAATATCCCCAAGAGACACTAGGAATCCATCTGGATCCATAAGCCTCCTGGGGTGGACCTTCTTAATCAGTCCTCCATCCCTGCAGAGGTTTCGAGTCACAGTGAGTCTAAACCTGACCAGATAGTGATCAGTCCATGACAAAAGGAACTGTGGATAGTTCCTCCACAATAACGTCACCATCATCCCACCCTGAACAGAAGACCAGATCTAGAGTGTGTCCAGCACAATGGGTGGGGCCAGAAACCATTTGGGTCAGACCCATAGTTGTCATGGCGGCCATGAAGTCCTGAGTTGCTCCCGACAGGGCGATCTCAGCATGGATGGAAATATGGAACTCCCTCTGGAACTCCATCCCTAAAAAATTTAGAACAGCCCCCTCACTCCTCTCCATTAAGAAAGAATTAAAAACCGATTCTGTTCACTGTCTTATGGAGAAATAAATAATATCACTGATTCCATCCTGGTGGACAGTTCACAATGATCATGTAACTTATCGAAGAACTATATATTTTATATTTTATACGGATTCTAACTACAGTAGAGTCTCACTTGTCCAAGCTAAACGGGCCGGCAGAAGCTTGGATAAGCGAATATCTTGGATAATAAGGAGGGATTAAGGAAAAGCCTATTAAACATCAAATTAGGTTATGATTTTACAAATGAAGCACCAAAACATCATGCTATACAACAAATTTGACAGAAAAAGTAGTTCAATACGCAGTAATGTTATGTTGTAATTACTGTAGTTACGAATTTAGCACCAAAATAACACGATATATTGAAAACATTGACTACAAAAATGGCTTGGATAATCCAGAGGCTTGGATAAGCAAGGCTTGGATAAGTGAGACTCTACTATATTTAATTGTACCATCTATAATGATTGACTGATCAATTTACATCTTTTTAGCCAAAGTTGTTTAATCTGTTTTAACTGTATTTGTAAATGTTTAATTTATTATTGTACATAGCATTGAATGTTTGCCTTTTTGTTTTTGGAAGTTGCCCTTAGACCCTTCAAGGAGTGAGGGCAGATTAAAAATAAAGATTATTATTATTATTATTATTATTATTATTATTATTATTATTATTATTATTATTATTTGACATACAATAAAATTAGTACACAGCAAACAATATCACTATGCTGGCTGTTGTATTGGATTGCATGTCGGACACTTCCCAAGTGTCTAGGAATATGTGATGCATTGGTGAATAATACATGCGGATCCAAAAAGGGTGGCCTTTGCAGCTGACAGATGGTAATAGTGCTGATTTTTTTTTAAAGTTCTGGCCAAGATTTTTAGGAACTGCACCCAGTGTGCCGATCACCACTGGGACCACCTTTACTGGCTTGTGCCAAAGTCTTTGCAGATCGATCTTTAAATCCTCGTATCATGTCAGTTGCTTCTCATCAGTTCTGCTGTCGCTTGGGACTACAACATTGATGATCTGTACATTTTTTCCCCAACAATCATGGGGTCAGGAGTATTGTGCTCCAAAACTCTGTCAATCTGAATTCGGAAGTCCCAGAGTAGTTTTACGTGTTCATTTTCTGTAACATTTTCAGGCTTGTGATCCTGCCAGTTCTTTGTCACTGGCAGATTGTATTTGTGGCACAAGTGCCAATGGTTCATTGGAGCAACAATATTATGTCTTTGCTTGTAGTCTGTCTGTATGATGTTCTTGCAGCAGCTGAGTATGTGATCCATTGTTTCAGCTGCTTCCTTGCAGAGTCTACACCTGGAATCCGTACTTGACTTTTCAATTCTGGCATTATTATTATTATTATTATTATTATTATTATTATTATTATTATTATTATTATTTTATTGTATGACACAGCAAACAAGATAGATATGCTGGATTTTGTTTCACAAAATCACAAGTCGAACACTTCTCAAGTGTCTAGGACTGTGTGATATATTTTTGGATGATGCGTGCAGATCCCAGTAGGGTGGCCTTTTGCAGTTGACAGATCGTAATTTTGTCAATGTCTATTGTTTCCAAATGCTGGCTGAGATCTTTTGGCACAGCACCCAATGTGCCGATCACCACCGGGACCATTTGTACTGGTTTCTGCCAAAGTCTTTGAAGTTCAATCTTGAGGTCCTGATAGCGGCTGAGTTTTTCCTGTTGTTTTTTTGACATTATTATTATTATTATTATTATTATTATTATTATTATTATTATTATTATCTCTTTTTGGCTAGGCAGCCACAAGATCCAGGAAGATCTGGTCAATTGGTGGCAATGGGGAATTTACTAAGTTCCCCTTTCTGTTCCTGGGATCCTTTCCTTTCTTCCTTTCAAGGGAGTCTGAGTTTGAGCAACGGGGTTAAGAGAGTACCCTTCCTGGGACTATTTCCTTTCTTGTCTTTATGGGACTCTGGGTTTCAGCTAGGAGGTTAAGAAAGCACCCTTCCTGGGACCCTTTTCTTTTTCTTTCTTTCTTTCTTTCTTTCTTTCTTTCTTTCTTTCTTTCTTTCTTTCTTTCTTTCTGGAAGTCTGGTTTTGAGCAAAGGGGTTAAGAAAGCAGTGTGTAAGATACGTCACAGCCTTCTTATATTCAGATTGATCCAACAGGCAGGGCTCATAGGGACACCCTGTGCGAGCAGCACTGAGCAGCTTCTTTGTGCACCGCATGATGGCAAATAAGGGAGGAAGAGCTGTGATTGGCTGCCACGTGGTCTTGTAATGGACAAAAAATGTGATGGCTGAGCCCTTACCATTACAGCCATACACCCAAGTCAAAAAAGCCGAATTGGCCGAAGGGAACTGACCACTTCGAAACCTTTCACAAGCCTAATATTTTCACTGTTGTAGATGAACTCCCAGTAAATCAAAGAGATAAATTAAAGGCACTTGCACCATTCACAAATTCACAACTGCATACAAAATCCTTAGATTTCTGAAACACTGCTTATGCAACTGTGAATTAAAAACATTCCTTGCATAGTAGCTGCGGAAGTATAACCTGCAAGGAAACAAACTTGTGACTATTTCTGCATACATCTATGTGTGTCATTTGGGAAGTTTCAAGCCGTGCTGTGCTTTTAGGCTTATCAGTTTCATCAGTTTAGCTCCTTTGATAAGATAGCATGTGGGCTAAGATCTACTTGTTCTAAGAGTCTTAATTTTCTTATGTACTTAGTAGATCAGCAGTTAAAGTAAAAAAAAAAGTAGTCTGCATTGCAGGCAGGTGTAATGTGAACAGTTCATTTTCCCCTGTGTTTAGTGAGTCAGGGAGCAAAACAATGAGTTCAAAGGAATTGCAATGAACATGATATTCTGAAAATAATGAATTCAGTACTCAAAACTCACCAACCCTGAAATATGTGAACAATGAGGATCAGGATGAACTACCAAGCCTCCTGTTCCATCCGAGATTAATTAAGCTTTAGCCTAATAGAAGAGGAAATGGGAAGAACAAGAAAAAATAAAAAAACAAATTCAACTCTCACACACAAACTACCCTTCAAGTAGCCTTTGATTTATGTGAACCCTAGAACCAACCTATTGTAGGGTTTGCTTGATAAAATTTGTTCAGAGAGGGTTTGCTTATTGTCTCTTTCTTTGACTGAGAGAGTGTGATTTCTTCGAACTCACCAGTGAGTTTCCATGGCTAATGGGAATTTGAACATTGCTTCCAGAGTTCTAATTCAGCACTCAAGCCACTACACCATATATAGATACATTTTGATCTCAATGGAGAAACCGAAGAAAGAGAGTTTTTCCTCTTCTTCGCACCATAAAAGTTCACACCAGAAGATTCTCAGTCAACTTTCAGTCATGAGTTTTGATTTGCATTCTATTACTACTATATGCCAATTTTATAGCTGTGTTTGATATACACAGCTATAATTTTATTGTATTTTGGTATTTTATTGTATTTTGATGTTCATTTGTTTTTGAATTTGTTGTAGTCTGCCTCGAGCCATCAGGAGAGGCGAGTAATAAATGAAATGTATTCTTATCATCATCATCATCATCATCATCATCATCATCATCATCATCATCATCATCACATTTGTCCCACTCCTGCAATATGCACATTTTCCCATTCAGAAATTATAAATACAGTAGAGTCTCACTTATCCAACATAAACGGGCCTGCAGAACGTTGGATAAGTGAATATGTTGGATAATAAGGAGAGATTCAGAAAAAGCCTATTAAACATCAAAATAGGTTATGATTTTACAAATTAAGCACCAAAATATCATGTTATACAACAAATTTGACAGAAAAAGTACTTCATTACACGTTAATGCTATTTAGTAATTACTGTATTTATGAATTTAGTACCAAAATATCATGATATATTGAAAACATTGACTACAAAAATGCATTGGATAATCCAGAACGTTGGATAAGTGAGACTCTACTGTACATTTATTGTAGTTGTATGCTTTCAACACTTATATTGACTTATACTGACCCTAAGGTGATCCTATGGTAGGGTATTATTGGCAAAAGCTATTGTCCTCCTTTGTGGTCACTCATTATGTCACCCACTGGGTGTCCACAAACAAGTGGGACTTGAACCTTGGTTTTCCAGGATTCTTGGGTGCATCTATACTGTAAAATTAATGCAATTTGACACTACTGCAACTGTCATGGGCCATTGGTATGAATCATGGGGATTGTAGTCTTACAAGGTCTTTAGCCTTCTCTGTCCAGGAGTGCTTCAACTACTTATCCCAGGGTTGTTGTCCCAAAATTCCATATTTATGAGCTATGACAATTAAAGTGTGGTCAAACATTGAAACCTCTATACCACATGGACTCTTTCAAACTTTGATTAATAAAATTGAAATAGAGATGTGGAATCTTGGAAGTTAGGCAGGTTCAACCCTGATTAGTACTTGGATGGAAGACCTCTAATGGATAACAGGTGCTGTCAGCTATATTTAAGAGGAAGAAACTGGCAAAACCACCTCTAAATATTAATTGCTTAGGGAAACCTTTTTATGGGCTCACTGTAAATTGACTGACAACTGGAATGCATATGCAGGACAAAAACAAAAAAAAAACCCCTCACATTCGATTCACTCACCACTTTGACTAAAGATCTCAGACTGGAGAAGATCAGAACTGATATGTTCAAGGAAGATCTTGACATGAATACTTTGATCACTCGGGATGAGGAAATGTTTCTCCTTTATCAGGCACAGCTCTTCCTTCTCCACTCGTGTGGAACGTACTCTTCTATCTCCATGGGGGTGGAGACTGTTCTTTTCAGAGTTTCCTAACAGCAGTAAACACATAGTTGGATATTTCCCTAATTGTACAAAGAATTTGATGACCCTTCAGGCAAGACACCTGTTGTGCTCCAACTTTACCTGCAGAGGGTTGAGCCAAAGAGGACTTGAATATCAATGAGCCAATGATATAAGAAGAGTATGGTTTTTATGCAAGTAGAACCTAAGAAACTTGGGGTGTCCCTCTAAAATAGGAGTGGAAATAATTATTTGTTTTATTCAGATGTGAAGAGGGTAAAACTTAAATTTGGGAAAGACTTTAAAAATTGGATGAATCCATTTCAGGACTTGAAGTGAACATTTTGTGAAGGGTTTCTTTTGTCCATAACCAAAGATGGGTTTTGCAAAAGCTAGAACATGCAAACTGCATCACACAAAATACTATTTTATGCAAACATATTTGTTTTAAACAAAGACTCATTTACATACCAAAACAACACTCAGATATGCAGAAGGCTGAGATAAATCTGTTTAACCATATACAGTTTGGATTATAACCCCATTGACATGAATAGATTAATATTGAACTACTTTAAATGCTCTTGATTTTCTTGACTCTAAGCCTCAGCTATTAGGCTTGTGCAATTTGGCTGGAGGGTGATCCATTTTTAGTATCCAAATTTCATTGGTACCCAGATCCATTTTTGGGAGTAAATACTTCTGCTAAAAACGTAATCAAAGATTATTATGAAAAAATATGGAAGGAGATAAAAAAGATTTGTATAAAGGGAAGGGTCTACAGTTATTTCTTATGAGCAGAATCTCAGTTATAAAGATAAATGTATTACCTAAGATGCTGTTTCATTTCAAACTTTACCAGTCTTAATGAATGACATTGCATTCAAACAGTGGCAAAAAGACCCTTCTATTTATGTCTGGCAAAGAAAGAGATCCAGGATTAGACCCAGCCAGTTTTAATCATGAATTTTAAACTTGTGTCAGGTTATTCTTTGTTGAGTTATGGACAGATTGACACTATTGACAGCAAAATAATTAAGAAATGGGACAGGAGGAAATAAAAATAGAATTGCCAATTCAGTATTTTATTCCCCAGAACAAAATGGAGGATGGGGGGCACCTAATCTACAAGACTATTTTGAAGCCTGCCAATTAACAAGATTGTTAGAATTAGATTTTGATGACTCAAGAAGATGGGTCAGAATTGAAAAAACAATAAACGGATGGCATAGTTGCCTGTGTTTAAAGGGATGGATGGATGATAAAACTCTAAAAGAAATCAAAGGGGGACCAATGATTTCTTCCATGGAGTGCTGGAAAAAATGGCAAGGTAAATTACCAATAAATAAAGTAGATATACCCCCAATAGGGTTTTTAGACAATAAAAAGGAACAGGTATTTGGTAAAGTGATAACAAATTTCAAACAAAATAGAATAGAATTGATAAAAAAACCTCCTAAATCCAGATGGGACAATTAAGGAGTGGAAAATGATAAAAGACAATTGTGGTCAATGTAACTGGCTTCTTTGGAACAGATTGAAACAAAGGATTATGAATTGGAAGAAAAAGGATGGTCCAGAAACAGATTTTGACCAAATTTTAAAGTGGAAATTAGAAAAGGAGAAAGGCCTGATGGGTTTTATATACAAGAAATTAGTTGAAAAACAATATAAATTGAAACAAACATTGGCTGAGATATGGAAAGAGGACTTGAATATCAATGACTCAGATGATGAATACTGGATCAATTCTATCAAAAAAATCAAGCACATAAGGATTAGAGAAACACAAAGGAAAATACTGACTAAATGGTATGGAAACCCAATTCATTTTGCTAATATAACTAAATCAACTACAAAATTGTGTTGCCACGGATGTGGAAAAATTGGCTCATATATGCATATGTGGTGGGAATGTGACAAAGTACAAAAATTGGGGGGAAATTACATTATAGTTGCCGCTCAAGCAACTGTTGCCTTTGGTTGGAAAGAGCAAAGAACGTGGGAAGTTAAAAAAAATGGTATGGATACCTAGCTGATTTTATGCTCCAGGATTACAAAATATACATCAGGCCAAATAAAAAAGAACTGGGATCTAAAATGGGGAAGATTGATAGATAAAGTCAAAGGAAAAAGAAAATACGAAGAACTGAACCATTCTCTTTTTACAATTGATCAATTAAAATAATATCTGAATGAAAGAAAGTACTATTCCCAGAGGGCGGGAGGAGGGGTGAAAAACCGATAGACACAAGTGGGAGATAAAGGTGGAATTAGCAAGGATAATGTTACTAAAATATATCATTTGACATGTATGTTGAAATGGTGATGGATTTTGATATTATTCTACCTGTGTTTACAATAAAAACATTTTTAAAAAAGACATCCTCTTTGACCATTGAAGAAAGCACTCCAAAAAGCTGACATGCTGCAGTAGTGAACACAGAGCATTTTTATTTCATTTTTACAGCTATTCAAGAAATTTGTGCCAGTTCCTGATTGGTTTAGAAAGTGTCTAGCTATAATCTGTGACCTGAGTGGCCCAGGACTCCATCCCATGTCATCACTGGTTAGCTCTTTGAGGAGGTGGAAAATTTAATAAAGTTATCATTGGAATATTTGAAGTGTCCATCCACTTCTTTGATTTGCATAGAAGAGAGGCATAACCAGGAAGGAAAGTGACGTGTCAATTGCCAATGGGTTTATGATGGGCTTCATGGTTTTCCTCTAATGGACACAATGGGGTTAGTCCAAAGTACACAATAGGCAATTGAAGGTGATGGCCATTTCAATGGGTGCTGAAAGGGTGAGACTAGCTTGGGGCATAAGAGACAGATAATTCCTACAAATAGCTCCAATCATAGGGTTGTTGTATGTTTTCCGGGCTGTATGGCCGTGTTCCAGAGGTATTATGTAAATAGGATGAGCCTGTGGTGTTTTGAAAGTCCTTTTGGCTGCGAGAAATTGTGGGATGGTATCTGTGTCTCTGCAACATAGAAAGAAGGTCAGGGAGGACAGCAGACGTGCTTTCCTGGTCCTTAGTTTTTCCAATCTCCGTGTGTCTTGGAACAATTTCTCCCTGTAGAGATGTTCAATGTGATGTCGAAGGCTTTCATGGCCGGGATCACAGGGTTGTTGTAAGTTTTCCGGGCTGTATGGCCATGTTCCAGAAGTATGCTCCAATCATATCAAGGAGAAACAGGAAGAGGACACAGCAGTTCTGACACAAATTCATTGTGTGTTCCCCTCACATTTCCCAGTTCATTGTAAGAGGATTATGGAAATTTTAAGAATTGTTTCTTGGGATATGGGGGTGATAGGCAACATTGCAAAGGGGATTAATGAAAAGGGTTACTATAGGATAAAGGTACATTCGCTCGCTGTATGCCCCAAAGGAGTGTCTTCTCACAATTCAAACGCTTTATGTAATTCATAATTTGGGGGGCTGATTTCTCAATAAAACCCCAGTCCTTCAACCTTTCCTCATATATATTGTCGAAGACTTTCATGGCCAGGATCACAGGGTTGTTGCATGTTTTTCGGGCTGTATGGCCATGTTCCAGAAGTATTCTCTCCTGACGTTTCGCCCACATCTATGGCAGGCATCCTCAGAGGTTGTGAGGTATGGAGAAAACAACCTCACAACCTCTGAGGATGCCTGCCATAGATGTGGGCGAAACGTCAGGAGAGAATACTTCTGGAACATGGCCATACAGTCCGGAAAACATGCAACAACCCTGTCTTTCCTCATATATTTTTCTCTCCATACCTCTTATCATCTTTGTTGCCTTTTTCTTAACCCACTTTCCTTTCTCTTAATCAAACTTGTTACCAAATTTCTGGCCACCCTCTAATTTATATGCAGGTGAGCCACATTTTTGGAATTAGGAAATGAACATGCTCCTTCTAATTCAAATTCCTGCTTAAAAAAAAAAACCTCCCTTGGGACTAAAATTGCCCAAGCGATTCCAAAAAGAAGGCAAAATTTCATCCATTCCCCATAAGGCATGTTTTGGGGTCACCTGGGATGAAACATTTTTTGCAAGTTGTCTCCTAGGAGTTAATGTGATCCTCTAGTTACTGTTGTCCACCCTGATGTTTTAAAATTCCTTCCTGCTCCAATGTCTTATAAGTAGACAAAGCTTGAGACTGCTAAAACAGAGTGCAACCACAACTCAAATAAGGGAAGAATTAATAGGAAGGTAGAGCTAGCTAATATAAAGCAGGGATTGACAACTGTGAAAGGCTAGGTAACCACTAGGCTTGCTCAAATAATTCGTTTTCCCCGTTAACCGTTATTAATTCGTTATTTTCGTTTGTTTTGAAGCAATTTTGAAGCATTGGTTGTCCACACGTCTGGATATCGCGGTTTCGAATCGCGAGAGGCCGTTTTTCGTTATGTCGTCGTTTTTTTCGTTAGGAAAAAACAGCTTTTGCAAATCACCCAAACTCCCACCATTCAGGCCCTTTCCTTTTGCCCCTCAGCAAAAGGGGCGTCACGGGCTCAGCCAATGGGAGGGGGCGAGGGGGAAGGAGGCCGAGGAGGAGGAGGAAGACGGAGGGGGGAAATGGCCGCCGCCGCCTCGCCTCAGCTCAGGCCTGGTGTCTCTCTGTGAGGCGGGAAGGCGGCGGATGGAGCCGGGAATGGAGAGACCGAGAGAGACAGAGAGGGGCCCGGCGGTGAGGTTTTGACGTCTGTGCGAAGCTAGGCAAGTGGGGTTTATATATCTGTGGAAGGTCCAGGGTGGGAGAAAGAACTCTTGTCTGTGGGAGGCAAGTGTGAATGTTGCAATTGGTCACCTTGATTAGCATTGAATAGCCTTGCAGCTTCAAAGCCTGGCTGCTTCCTACCTGGGGGAATCCTTTGTTGGGAGGTATTAGCTGGCCCTGATTGTTTCCTGTCTGGAATTCCCATTTTCTGGGTGTTATTCTTTTACTGTCCTGATTTTAGCTTTTCTGTAGCTAAAAATGCATATAAAATTGATTCTATAGGGAGGATAAATGATTGGATTTCAACTCCTACAGCTTAGCTTTCTCTGCCAATAATGGTACCATATCAAACTAAACCTCCCAAGATTCTGTAGCAGTGAGCCATCTTGGATATTTTAAGGGATTTATTATTATTATTATTATTATTATTATTATTATTATTATTATTATTAGTATTATTATTATTAGACCTTGCTCCCAGGAAGGTGCCTTCGCTGTGGCTCCCAACTTATCTATCTACCTTTCCACATATTCTCCACATTGTGTGTATGTGTATGTATATTATATATACATGAGCCCCGATGGCGAAGTGTGTTAAAGCACTGAGCTGCTGAACTTGCAGACCGAAAGGTCCCAGGTTCAAATCCCGGGAGCAGAGTGAGTGCCTGCTGTTAGCTCCAGCTTCTGCCAACCTAGCAGCTTGAAAACATGCCAATGTGAGTAGATCAATAGGTACCGCTCTGGCGGGAAGGTAATGGCACTCCATGTAGTCATGCCGGCCACATGACCTTGGAGGTGTCTATGGACAACACTGGCTCTTGGGCTTAGAAATGGAGATGAGCACCAACCCCCAGAGTCAGACATGACTGAACTTAACGTCAAGGGATACCTTTACCTTTACCTATATACACACACACACACACACACACTTTCACAGTAAAGACAACCCAATTTAACAGGAAATAAGACTTTCAAACCAGGAACAGTTTTCTGCAATTATTAAAAAATGGTTTATTATAAAAGCTATGAAAATTCGCCAAAAATCAGAGGATAAGGGAAACGTTCCAAATTTTGGTGAGCTATCAGTGTTAAATGTGTTCTACCACTGTACCAAGTTGGAAGAAGATCACTCAAAAAATGAGGGTGGGAGAGTCCTGTAAAGTCCTCTCCCTCTGTGCTGTTTTTGGGAATTGCGCATGCGCGTCCGCCATTAACGAATTAATTTAGAAAATAACGAATTTTCGTTAATTTCGAATTTTTTGGGGGGCCAAATTTGGAAATACCATCAGAAACGAAAAGCTGCCCCCCTCTAGTTTTGAAACGAGTTTAGAATCAAATTTTTCGTGGATCGATCAAGCCTAGTAACCACATTAGTTCCCCAGGGGACCTTGGTGGACTGGATCTCCTTACTTTTCCTCCATAAAGCTTTGCAAATCTCTCAAGGGAAATATGCCTCCATTACCCCATTTTGGGTGCAAAAATGCAATTTTAGCAACAACAAAAATAAAAAAACCCTCTGGTATCCTCATGCAAGGCAACAAAGTATATTTAATGCTGAATTATACATCACTTGTTTGATGGAGAATTCAACATTGGCATTCATGGAATCTCTCAATGATGGAGGCTCCTTCTTTGGAGGCTTTTAAGCAGAGGCTGAATGGCCATCTGTCGGGGGTGCTTTGAATGAGATTTTCCTGCTTCTTGCAGGGGGTTGGACTGGATGGCCCATGAGGTCTCTTCCAACTCTACGATTCTATGATTCTATGATTCTATGAAAGTATCTCTTTTCTATGGGAAACTTGCTTTTCACACACTATCTATCTGAATACAAACATTGCCATAAGAATTTCAGAGGAACCAGAAATATAGTTGATGTCCAGTAACATGAAATTTATAATTGCAAATGATGTCTGTTTCAATTGAATTGCCAAGAGGGAATGCATGGGAGAAACTGGAATAGTAGCAGAAAATGTGGTCCATGGAAACATCAAAAGAAATCAAACCTTAGCTCACATTCACTGCCCCAGAATTTTATTTTTTTCAGAGTTATGGACAGCCTAGGAAAAATATTTCTCCAAGCATCTCCATCCTATTCAATATTGGTGCAGTCTTGTGCGCTGGTCATCCTTTCCTAAGTTGGAGAAGAGAATAAAGATACATTTTTGTTCATTAAAGTTTTGATGATATTAATAATAACAATGATTTTCCTCTCACCACCACCACTACTAACTTCCTCCCCTTGATGATATGATTATTTGCACTCTTAGCACTTTGGCCTAGATTCTTTGAACCTAATCCATGATTTTAACATTTTATCTTGTATGTGCTTTTTATGACTTGTTTTTATGGTTTGATTATTGCTTTTATTGGTTTTCTTGTCTTGTTTTTATTGTTCTGTTTGGGCTTGGCCCCATGTAAGCCGCCCCGAGTCCCTTCGGGGAGATGGGGCGGGGTATAAGAATAGAATTATTATTATTATTATATCACTACTACCAATATTAAATACAACCATTTTATTACGTTATAACACTATTATTTGAGAAATAAAGTTGAAATGTTCTAGTAACAAAAAAAGATGCGAAAGAGCACAACTCCTCAGCTACAGCTGAGAGTCATTATGTGTTACAATGGCACCCAACCTCAAATTGACTGAGTAAACTTATTAGGAACTTGTAATACATCATACTGTAACACGTATCTCTGCATTTGTGCATTGAAACGGTGACTTGTAGCAGCAACAAGGTTATATGTAAGAACAGAACAACAAATGTTTATACAACGCTGATCCATTACCAAACTCATTTGGTGTGCTTTAAAAGACTTCTGAAGTTTCAGTTCTTTCCGGCGATGGTGGGATAAAAGAAACTAACATATACAACACAGACAAAAGACACATGACTGTGCTACATTTGATTTACTCATTCATGTTGTGACACAAACAAAAGGCACATTCAGAAATAATAATAATAATAATCATCATCATCATCTGTATTTTTACCCCACCTTCTCTCCCCAGAGGGACTCAAGGCGGTTCCTGAGTTCCTATGTTTTCATAGAGTTGCTTTTCTCACCTATAAGCAGCAAGGATATAAGTAAGACAATTATTTTTCTGTACCTAGAATTCTGTTGATGACTTAGGGATGTGTTAATTTCCTACACAGATGCAACTGAATGCTTTCGTACTGTGTACAGAATCTGCATTCAGTTTGTGAAAACCAAGCTATGGATGTGCACAAGTGAATGCACATTTTCATCTGATGCAGATCTATTTATTATGGAAAAACTATCAGCGGTGATGAAATCTATGAGATAAATATGGGAGACTTTTGCTTGTGCTCTCGGTTTTAAATTTGATTAGTCGACACTACAATTCCATTCAAAGGCAGAATATTACATTCAACAGGTTTTATACTTCACAGCCTAAGTATAGAAGTGTGAGAAGTGGATGAAATCAGATTAGTAATTTGTTTTGGAGATTTGGATGCCCCCCCTAAAGATTCTGAGGGGTCCTGTTCTGTTTAGTAAACTGAATCTCCTTAGCTTTGTAATTGTTTTGTTAAGGGTTGTTGTGTGTTTTCCAGGCTGTATGGCCATGTTCCAGAAGTATTCTCTCCTGACGATTCGCCCACATCTATGGCAGGCATCCTCAGAGGTTGTGAGGTTACCTCACAACCTCTGAGGAGGCCTCCCATAGATGTGGGTGAAATGTCAGGAGAGAATACTTCTGAAACATGGCCATATAGCCCAGAAAACACACAACAACACTGTGATCCCGGCCATGAAAGCCTTCGAAAACACAATGTTTTGTTAAGATTTGTTCCACTGATGGCAATGGGGACAATTTCAAGTCTTGTTCCTCTTTCATTTTTATGGCTATCTGGATGAAACTTGGCACACTTGTAGGCAACATTTACAACCTTCAGCATGCCAAATTTCAGAGCATTTAGGTTAGCAACTGATTTTTAGAAAATTTCCAAAGTTTTTACAAATAAATATTTTTAAAAACTACAAGAGATATCCCCTCAAATTGTGGCACTGTAGGAAAACATGGGTAGGGAAGCAAGCCTGCCAAATTTCAGAAAAACCAGTTTATCCTCCGATTTTAAAGACTTTTTTCAATTTAAGGACATGTCATTAACCTAAATCCCTTTTATATCAATCAGACTTAACTCCTTATCACACTGTGGCTTTAACAAGGGCAACCCCATTCTTCTGGCATAAGCAGATTTCTGGAAAATGTAGTTAGGGCAGAGCCTTTTAAATACTTTGTGACAGAGATCCTCACCTTCCCCAATTACATGTCTCGAAATTCTGCTCATGCTTGAAGAAAGGGACTGCCCACGTTACAGCCCCAGTTTGATAAGGATGTTATAAGCAATTAGCATAATTTAAAATGAAATGTTGGCCCTGTCAGAGGAAGCAGGCAAGTAAGTAGGATCTTGCAGATCTGAGAGAATTTTCGAAAAGCTCCAAACTACAGAATGAGCACAGAATGACTTTGTCTCTCTAATGTTACAAAGAATTAGAGAGAAACACTCTTTTCAGCTTTGCAGAAAGCCACATGATTGGCTTTCCTCTTGGGTTTTTTTCTGACTGGCTGACAAGGAAAAAACAGCATGTAGCTGCCCTTGTCAATCATCTCATCCCGCTCAGCCCCTCCCACCCCATACAATAACAACTTGGAGTATGTTACATTGAAAAAACGCTGCTTGGAACTCTGCGAAACAACAAATCTTTACCAATCTCTCTGAAATGTTTCAGAGGCTTATGTTTTGATTCATAATGCTTTGGGGGGATCCCTATCCAATTAGTAATTTAGATATAAGTATTAACGAATCATACACATTAGGGATGTGTGATCTATTAAAAATGGTTCAAAAGTCATTACAAAACTGGGAGGCATGGTGTTTTGTTTCTAAAGTATTTCTAAAGTATAGTAAGTGAAAAATTCATTACTATAACAAGCGTAATGAAATTTTGTTACAGTAATTGCACATAATTACTATAATTGGGGAAATTTCAGGGGCTCCTTTCTCTGTCATTTTTACAACTATTGGGGTGAAACTCACTACAATGGTAGAACATATTTACCACTCTTAGCACACAAAATTTTGGAACTTTCATATCCAAAGTTTTTATTTCAAAGTTTTTATAAACAACATTTTTAATAATAAAGAAAATATGTTCCTTTTATTGGCAGTTGCTAATGCATGCTGTATTACCGGTGAAGGTGAAGATCTTGGCTCTACAGCATGTCCACTGGCCAGAAACTATTGTACTTTACCTGGGTCATGTAAACATCTGTGCTGTATAATCAGGTTTGTGTACCAATGGTATTGCTTAACTTAAATCTAATAAAGTTAGTGGACCTATGCTAAAAAAGCAAAGAAAATACAATATGTTCCTAGTTTGAAAGTATTATTTCCTGTTTAATGGTGTAGTCCTTACTTTAAAAGTAGTGAATTCTCTGGAATAGGGCTCCTCCCTTCCCAAACTACATTTGCCAGAGTTCTGTGCTGTTCCCAGAAAACATTGCTCCCTCTTTTCCCTGCTCCTAATGCCAAGACTTCATTAATTTACAGAGGAAAGGCAAGGCACTAAGACAGCCTTTGGCTTTCCTTTCAGCGTTGCTTCCTTGCACTGAATATGAAACTGACTTCCGGGATTTACAAAACTAAAATGAAAAAGTATGGAGTAAGTTTCAATTCTTAAATTTTTGGCATGGGCCATGCCCACATATTGGATATTACCTCGTAAGTACAAATTTAACAAAATTGTCTGAATTACAAGGACTAACAAAAATGTACACCTCAAATCAGATCAAAATCTTTATTACAGTCATTACCAGTACAATACACATCTCCAAATGAAAAAAGCTTTGCACAGCCTTACCTAGGTACATGATTTTGTGTTTACATCTGCCTTTGTGTCACTTGTCAA
This sequence comes from Anolis carolinensis, assembly GCF_035594765.1. Classification (NCBI taxonomy): domain Eukaryota; kingdom Metazoa; phylum Chordata; class Lepidosauria; order Squamata; family Anolidae; genus Anolis; species Anolis carolinensis. Next base: position 8,100,278 of record NC_085841.1, read on the forward strand.
TTTACAGCTATCTTCACAAATATCATAGTATTTTCTTAGGCAAGGAATACTTAGAGATGGTTTGTTACAAAATATGTGCTCATTGCATCATTCCAACAAATATACATTCATGAGATCATTGTTTTTTGGGGAAATATTATTCTCACCTTACGCAGCAAGCAACATCTAGCCGACAGGATCCAATCTCCACATAGTTTGAATCACATTGCTGCGGTTGACAAAGGCCATCAAAAAATTTACATGCTGCTTCAGCTCTTAGTTCATCAATATTTAGTTCTGCAAAAAAACATACCCAATATGGCATCATAATATATGATATATGACTCCCTAAACTCTAACTCTCATTCTGGATTGCAGTATACTCTACAACATTTCACAGATGAAATCTGGAATGCATGTGTTCAAGCAACGTAAGAGTGTGGTCAAGGGGACAAATGACTGCTGTAGCCTGATCAGATTCTGAGTGATCAGAATATGAGGAAGGGGATGCTGGGAGAGATTGAGAGGGTCTTGAGAAAAATGTTTTGGAACCTCCTGGCAGTTCCCAAGATAATGGTGAAGGCAAGTTCCAGTCCCATGGGAACCTGCCAGAAGTGCAGACTGTGGGAGACAAATATTTCTTGGGGTCAGAGAGATTGCAGCTAAGACAACAGGGCCTGCAATTAGAAATAAAGAACAGGGCCTGCAAGAAAATTATGAATAAAGAATGGGAATCCAGGTGCAAAAGAAATGATCTCATGGGAGGGATTTTGGCTTCTTAAAAGTGTTTCATGCTGGCATGCTCTTTATGAGAGCAATGCTGCAATCAGGTCAAGAACTCTCAGTGTCATGGGCCTTACAATTCATGTAATCAAGTCTTCAAGCTGTTTCTGTGTTCTGGTCTTGTAAGATATAGTTTTGCCTGCCTTAGATTTATTTGCCTTATCTTGGAATATCTCAATAGAATTGTTTTAGACACTTTCTCTGTATGGATTTTTAGACTTTGATTCATTTTTTATTCTTGCTTTCATTTCATATAACCAGCTTTTATTAAAATCTTATTTTAATAAACTTTTACATTAGATCATCTGGACAGTGTGTGGTTTGTGATGAAAAGAGGCTTCAGGGCCATAGTGCAACAATGACCACCTTAACCACTTATTTAACATATATGTGTATCAATTTTCAAATTCTTAGTCATCAGGTTTAAGATAAAATTATGATTCTGTATGACTGTCTATATATACAGTAGAGTCTCACTTATCCAAGCTAAACGGGCCAGCAGAAGCTTGGATAAGCGAATATCTTGGATAATAAGGAGGGATTAAAGAAAAGCCTATTAAACATCAAATTAGGTTATGATTTTACAAATTAAGCACCAAAACATCATGTTATACAACAAATTTGACCGAAAAAGCAGTTTAATACGCAGTAATGCTATGTAGTAATTACTGTATTTACGAATTTAGCACCAAAATATCATGATATATTGAAAACATTGACTACACAAATTATTATTATTTATTATTTAAAGCATTTATATTCCGCCCTTCTCACCCCGAAGGGGACTCAGGGCGGATCACATTACACATATAGGCAAACATTCAATGCCTTTTAACATAGAACAAAGACATGACAAACATAGGCTCCGAGCGGGCCTCGAACTCATGACCTCCTGGTCAGAGTGATTCATTGCAGTGATTCATGGCTTGCGCTCCAGCCTGCGCCACAGCCCAGGCCCAAAAATGGCTTGGATAATCCAAGAACTTGGATAAGCGAAGCTTGGATAAGTGAGACTCTACTGTGTATGTACGTATGTATGGATATATATATATATATATATATATATATATATATATATATATAATCTGTTTTCAAAATTATGTTCACCAAGTTTAACACAGTTTTCTTTATAACATTTAGCATTCTTTTTAAAAAAAAATTTAAATGGCCAAATAGCTTATCTCCCCTGGCATTTTTCCCTTTCAGATGGTTATTGTGGTCAAACCCCTCATAGAAGAGAGACTGGGTAGAAAAAAGATAAAGATGTATAGTAGATATAATAGATTTTTGGTAAAATTGGTGACAAAAAATTTGAAAACAGGTGTGTGTGTGTGTGTGTGTGTGTGTGTGTGTGTGTGTGTGTGTTAAACAGATTCAGAATGTTATCTTAAAACTGATGACAAAGAATTTGAAAATAGATACACATATATGTTAAATATGTGGTTAAGGTGGTTAATGTGGTTCAAACCCATCATAGAAAAGAAACTGGGTAGTAGAAGGATAAAGATATATAGTAGATATAATAGATTTTTGATTGATTAAGTATATATAACACTAATGTACTAACAAACAGATTTAGAAAATATTTTCCTAAGACTGGTTCAGTAACAAAAAGAAGTAACCCAACAGGTAAAACTAAAAAGGATGTCTAAGAAGAACAACAAGATTCCTCCTTTATACAGAAAAAAACATTAATTTTTCAATAACGTTAGTAGTTAAAATAAAGGATGTCAAGATAATAAAGAGAAAAAAGAGGACAAATGGCAATAAAGGGAAGAGCACACAAGTTGGGAGATCCTTCAAGCTTTTGCCTGAGTTTGTCCTTCCTTCTCCATTAATAGAATACACCAAATGAAACAAACAAGGGATGGGGAGGGGGAATGAGGGAAGAGATAGAAGCTAAAGGCAGCTGAATCAGTGAGCAAACAGGAAGAATAATCTGAACTATCTCTTCCAAAGAAGAACAGTTGGGAGATACGTTACTCTGAAGACTGTGAATGGCTCTACACTGAGATTTGTCTGGAGTGGTCAGTGTAGAATAATACTCTGAGGTGATGAGAATGAAAGAAAAATGGGAAGAGGGATTACAGCCACACATTTACCCTAGCAACCAACATTTCTAGGACACAGTGCCCATTGGATCAATATCCTGTTTTTATTTATCCATGCCTTAAATATGTCAACCCTAGGCATTTTCTTCGTCTTCTAGTGTAACTCTAGGGTAATCTTGTGATAGAAGTCCTACATGTCAATAGGGTTTTCTATTATTTATTTATTTACAAAATTTATATCCCGCCCTTCTCATCCGAGGGAACTCACGGCGGCTTACAAAAATTGGCAAAATTTAATGCCCAAAAATGCAATCATAAAAACAAAACAATACATACAGATCCATTAATAAGATTATTATCCATAATTTTTCCTATTCACCTGAAATCTGGAAATGTATTTGATATGAACAACATACCTGCATTAGAAAAAAGAACTGCAGCAAACATAAGGAGTAGCAGACAGAAAATCTTCATCATTACAAGTAGGAAAAGACTCCTTTAAATATGTTCAACTGGTACTTCCTTATTCCTAAAATGAGAGACATCAAGAGTGATACTATAGAGGTGCCAATATTTTCTATGTTGTTTGTAACCAACTGTTGTTTAATCTGAAGCAAAGGTCATGGATTGTAAAGTGTTGGACACGATTATCCCCCCAAAAAGAGTGTTCCATCTCTTCTTGGGGCATACCAGCTACAGTCGTGTGTGGATTCCATTTTCTTCCATACTTCTGGTACTCTTGGTACGTTCAGTGCCCCTGGGAACCTGTAACGGTAAGGGCCCTCCCGGTATGAAAACCCACCCAACACAAAAGCAAGTGGGAACCTGTCTCAGCTCCTCCTCCCCTATTCAGCATCACAGTTGAATCTTTTTGATTTTCCTTTATTTTCCTGATTCTGATTGGGAGTTGGGGACCTGAGGGATGGTGGGTAGGGTGTGGACACACGTGTTTGGGGGCTTTCACTCTTTTAGCTTCTTTTTCTCCTCCTCTTCCTCTCCTTCAGAAAACACTTCAAAAAGATAATAATAATTATTAATAATAGTAACCCCAGCAAACAGAGTAGAAAGTAGAAACAGCTTCATGGAAGCAAAACCCCAAGCAGAGAGGAGATTGCAGCCTTGCAGGCAAGAGAAGGGATTTTTAAGGTAGTCTAGGGAGGATAGCTCCACAGTTTGCTCTTCCTTCCCCGGACCTCCTTAAAATTCCTTGGAAAGCTGGGTAGCATGCTGCTGGTGTTGGGAGGGAAGAAAGTGTGTGCTCCTGTCTCTTCTCTAGAATAGAATAGCTTTAAGAAACATTAAACCCATACCAAAAACTTAAGAGTGGTAACTCTGATGCTTTTTTAAATCCAGGTCTTAATGAAGGATATGGAAAGGGAGTCTGTGGGAAGTCTTCCCCCCCCCCCCCCCAATAATAAGCTTGATATATAGGGTGCTTTCTTAACCTTCCTGATACCCAGGTTCCTTTGAAGGGAAGAAAAGAAAGGCTCCCAGGGGAAAGTAGAGTCTCGTAAGTTCCCCATTGTCACCAATGGGGAGAAAAGAGCCACCTTCTTCAGATGTGGAACAAAAATGCCCATTTGGCAGCATGCACGTTTTCAGGAGGCAATGGAAAAAAGGATATGAGGGGCTTCCAGTTTCCGGCAAGCAGAAATGGATAGCGATTCACCTGAAATGCCTAATACCAGCTGGTCTTTGGACATAATAATGGGCTTTTTGTGTTAAACAGTGTGAAGAACAGCAGAGAACACTACTGGCTTACTCTTACTGAGCATGTAAACTTCTTGTTTTAGAATACTGAAGAGAATGACAGTTTATAAGAGTGAATTTTATAAGAATGAAGTTTTAAGAAATTTGAAAAAGGAAGATTGAGACAGTAGTGAGGGGGAACATTGGAGGATTTGAAAGAAGATTTTAAGTTCACTCTGCCAGTCTGCTAGCCAAAACAGAGCACAGTATGAGTTTTGGAAAGGCAATTGCGGAGATGAAAGTGAGGAAAAGGTTCAAGAGGAGGGCTTGATGACTTGCAAGGATGAGCGTCTTGAAGGGAAAAATACCAGCTGGAAACTGAGAGCTCAGCAGGAAGGGGGAGAGGGGGAGGGAATGTGAGTTACTGAAAATGAATACAAGTTGCTAATAAACCCTTGTGCCTGCTGATAAGAGAGAACAAAAAGAAAGAAAAAGTTCAAATGCTCAATAAGTTCTGTCTCAGTCTCGTGGCACTAATTTTTCTTTGCTGGTCACCCTCAATTTTGTGCCGCAGTAATAAAGCTATAGTTTGAATCTTGTGTCTCTAGTGTGTAAGAAAAGATACTAGGGAGTAGGAACTCACAAAGCCCCAACAATATTGTGCCCATCTTAATTTCATTTCCACTGAAATCACTCAAGACAGCAAAATTAAGTTTGTGATTTTTCTTTGTTTTTAAAACCTCCATAATCAAGGGAAGAAGACTATCCCATAATAGCAAAACTGTTACAGATGGGTGTCTTCTACATCTTCCAGGTAGGACAGATTGGTTTCTTCCATTCCATCATTCTATGTCCATTTTTTAAAAAAAATACAATTTGGATAAACTATTCTTTAAGTCAGAGCATCCAAAAGCATGACTTGTTTTTTTAATTTTTTTATTTGAACTTTTATTATTTGTTTAGATATTTTTATTATACCAATCAGCAAAAAAGCCTCATAATGGATTACAGATACAATTAATCCTATCAAGTAAAAACAATAAAATAGATGTACTGTCCTTCTCTATCATAAGTTCCAGTTTTGGGATATGGCATGCAAATAAATATAATAACAATAATCAAAACATAATTTTAATTTATCTAAAGCATGTCAAGCATGAGTCCAAATGAGGTATTAAAAATCAAATTGACCCCTTTGGGGCATGTGCCCAACTCTGGGAACCAGGGATTTAAAGTATACATTAAATATAAATGAATTCCATGTTTTGTAGATTTGAGCTCCATCTCCAAAATATCTCTTAATTAGGTATGTGTGGGCCATTAAAATGCTTATAAACTGTGTTCAAAAGTAGGTGGTGTTGCCTCTTTGTTTCTAAAGTTCTTTCCAAATTTTTGGGATCAAAGTTTCGGAACTTTATTACACTGCCAGAACTTTGTCTTTGCGCAAGGGACATTGTGTTATGATAGCACATTATGGTTTGCTGGGCAACTCCAGTTGCTCCTGACACGGAAAAAAAAATGGTTTGCTGGGTGTCCACCAATTTAACAGAGTTTCAGCCACAAAAACAAAGTTTCTGAAGTAGAACAATGACTTTCAAAGGAAAGACAACCGAATGAAACAGGAAATAAGACTTTCAAACCAGGAACAGTTTTCTGCAATTATTAAAAATGTTTTATATAAAAATGAAAATACGCCAAAAATCAGGGGATAAGGGAAATGTTCTGAAATTTGATGAATTAGCAGTAGTAAATGTGTTCTACCAGTGTAGCAAGTTATATCAAGATACCTCAAAATTGAGGGTGGGAGAGTCCCCCAAATGTCCCCCCCCCCGTGCTGTTTTTTGCTATTGCACATGTGTGTCCGCCATTAATGAATTAATTACAAATATTTGGAAGTTTCGGAAAGTTTCAAATTTTTTGCTTCAAAATTCGGAAATGACTTTAGAAATGAAGCACCAGCTCCTTCTACTTTCGAACAGAGTTTAGAGCCATTTTTTTCCTGGATCACACATGCCTAATCATTCCTTTTTTTATAGCCCAGCACAGAGATTGGCATAGAGGAAATCAATCAATTATCCCCCCCCCCCCCAAAAAAAAAGCTGGTTCCCAAAATGCCTTCCTCATGGCAATCGGGCCAAAGTAAAGGTACTGTTTTTTTCACACAGTTTATGTTCTCTTGGCTTGCAAAATTTGCTTAATGCTTGCTTACTTTAGACCTCTTTGAAGATTCAATCAGATTATTTATTTTATATTTAAACTAACTATAAATTACGACTTCTACAGCCAGTGATTTGGGTCCTTCAGCCATCATTAGGCTACTGAGCAGGTTTGCATTCTGGGAAATGTAGTTTACAGCTGGGCCTTTTGCAATCTCTACCATTGGGGGCCTGGCCTTTCCAAACTACAGTTAAGGTAGATGTGATTAACCATGACTACCGTCTCTCATCTGACGATGCCAGCAAAAAGGAGGCCAAAAGAATGAGATTTTAAAAGCACTTTCAGTTCCCTTGGCTTTACTAAAGTTGCTTAATGGTTATAGTGAAAATCAAACTTGGAAGACATCCAAATGTTACAGAACATTTCCGAAAAAATGGGTATGTTTTCCAAATTCTAAAACCCCACACACATTTCCTGCATGCCTCATAACCCACTTTCTTATGCCAAAATTTAACAAATCAGATCCGAGTTCTGATGTAATCCAAAATTATGCTCAAGCCTGCTCTTTATGGATATAAATGCTAATGTAGGTATTCCAAAATCTTAAAAAATCCAAAATAGTGTAAGTCACTTGAAGCATGTGTACCTTATACACTTATCCTGAAGGTAATTTAATATACTGTATTTTAATATATTTGTGCATACAACAAAGTCTATGTACATTAATCTACCAGAAAGCAAAAGTGTCACTATGTCAACTAACTATGGGGACAATTTTTTTAATTTTTGAGTATTTTTACTCTCAGTATAAAAAATTCTCAGCCTGGGTTATGCACATAAACGTATAGAAACAATGTAAATGTATATTCTCATAAAACTGTAATCCATATTCTCATAAAAACCGTGTCCATTTACATTAAACTTTCCATAAAGAGATTTTTATTTTTTGATCTTTGAATCTTTGCTTCACCATACCATCAGTGAAAAGTACAAGCAGCTGAAAACTGGATTAACATAGTTAAACCATAATATTGCTCTTTGGTGAAAGTATTAATGTGAAGCATTTAGAAAAAAAACAGAGAGGGCACAATTTTTGGAATTCAGTTTACTCACCAGTTTTGTAGAGAAGATAAATTGGTTCTTGTCTGGTTTCAGTGAATGGACAAAGATTTTTTTTTCTATATACGGCCAAATAACCATTGTACATACACTTGCTATTTATAAACATTTCATATTAGTTCCATCCCTCTTTGAATATTTTAGTTCCACCCAACCATCTTTCAGGAAAATTTGATTACTGCGTCAGCACAAGACCTGGAAGTAATATGCTAAATTTAGACTGCTTTACTAAAATTCAGATTTTCCTCCAGAGTGCAATTCACAACCTGAAAACCTATATTAAGAAAGATAATGCTGGCCAACACACATTTTGGTGCCTCAGCTGTTAATTCTGTTACTGTGTATATTTGACCCATGGAAAACCATGATAACCATATCTATAACCTTCACATTAGTTTGCAACCATCCCTGCCCAACCCTAGTTTGGAAACAATCCAGTTTCCCAGCACTATATTCCCAGCCGTTGTTCTATTGTTCTGCAGTTTGCACATGCCTTGCCCTTCCCTCGCAAATGTTCACATTTTGGTTTTATCATATGGACTGATATATTTTATGATGCTTTTATTCTCTTGGTTTTAAATATTTTAATTATATTGTTTTTTGTTATGTGTTTTAATTTTGTACTTTGAATGCTATGTTTATGCTGGGCCTGGTCCCCATGTAAGCCTCCCGAGTTCGAGGTTAAAAGAATAAAGTTATTATTATTACTGACACAAAGACAGAGTAAAACACAGCAAGCGAGATTTATATGCTGGATTTCATATCACAAAATCACAAGTCGAACAATTCCCAAGTGTTTAGGACTGTGTGATGTATTTTCAGATGATGCGTGCAGATCCCAGTAAGGTGGCCTTTTTCAGTTGTGATTTTGTCAATGTGTATTGTTTCCAAATGCTGGCTGAGATCTTTTGGCACGGTACCCAGTGTGCTGATTTCCACCAATTACCACCGGGACCACCCGTACTGGTTTCTGTGTGTTGTGTGTTGTGTTCCAAAACTTTGTCAGTCTGGATTCGGAAGTCCCAAAGTATATTTGCATGCTCATTTTCCACTACCTTTGCAGGTTTGTGATCTCACCAGGACTTTGCTGCTGGGAGGTAGTACTTGTGACATAAATTCCAATGAATCATTTGGGCCACATAGTTGTGCCTCTGTTTGTAGTCTGTCTGTGCGATTTTCTTACAGAAGCTGAGGATATGATCAATAGTTTCGTCAGCTTCCTTGCACAGTCTGCATTTTGGGTCACTGACTGATTTTTCGATCTTGGCTTTGATTGCATTTGTTCTGATGGCTTGCTCCTGGGCTGCAAGAATCAGGCCTTCTGTCTCCTTCTTCCATTGGTGAACCATAGCCAGGTCTTCTCCTTATCAACTTTTCCTTCATTTTTGTCAAGGAACATTCCATGCAATGTTGTGCTAGCTGTCAGCTCTAGTTTGTAGTGCGGTTTTCTTGTACTGGTTTTTTGTCTGCTGTGCTTTGAGGAGTTTCTGATTTTTGATTTCAATCAAAGCAGGTTCTTCACTTTACTTTACATATTCTGCCAGGGCGTGTTCTTCTTCTTTGACTGCTTGTTTTACTTGTTTTGCTTGTTTTAGCCCCTCAATGGGTGTCCCCTTGTTGTGGTAGGGGGGTTTAACTGCTCCAAGTATGCTGAGAGCTGTGCTGGTGGTAGTGTAACTACCGGAAAGTCCCACCAAGCCAGAGAGGTCTCAGATGAGGAGTGGAACTAAGAACACTCAACCCATTTGCATTATGGAGAAACAAACCAAAATGAAGTCTATACTGGCTCGGTTGTCACCCAGAATAAAAAGAACTGCGGTGGATGCTAGTGATTCTGGACATCCATTGACAAGTGGGCTACAGAATCAAAATACAAATGAACAGACACAGAAGCGGCAGAAATATACAATGACAGAAAACCGCACAGTTATGAAATGCTATTACAAATAGAACCTCTGAAGCGTGGCTACCAAAAAAAGGTTGTTGTTGTTGTTGTTGTTGTTGTTGTTGTTATTATTATTATTATTATTATTATTATTATTATTATTATTATTATTTCGAAGAAACCAGAGCGAATGTGGCCTATTCAATTCAATTTCATGAATTAATGCAGGCCAGCTTCTTGGCACTGGCCATTCAGAGAGATGGGAGGGAATTTTGAACCATAGCAATGTTAATGCATAAAAACTCTTATGTATAAAGATGTGTGCCTTTTGCTTATTTTTTGCACTTGTACCCTTTGAGCACCCTTTGCTGTACAAGTGTTGCTTCTGTGCAGATTCAAAAAATGCTTCTGTTGTTTGCCTTCAACTTGATGAGATTCCTGATTCCTGACTCGAAACATTTGCAGTTAGCAAAGCTTGCCAGGCATCCCTCAATATCTGCAGGTCCTTGAAAAACTACAAATTTCTGGCGTCACTGCCCTCAAAAATCCAAGCATGAGCTTAAAGCCTGATCATGAGGCCTGAAACCAAAGGGAAGCCCTCTAAATATGTTGGTGAAGGCTTAAAGTCTGATCATGTGACCTGAAACCAAATGGAGGCAAGTATATTGGGGCAAAGGATTAAAGCTTGGTCTGCTACTTTTTTAAAGCAAGGACTAAATGAGGCTTATGGAGGTCCACAAAAGGCCTCTTTCACAAACAGAAAGAGGCAAGCACAGGGAACAGCAATGCTTATATAGAGCATTGCTGCCCCTTGTCACGTGACAAAGGAAAGAGGCTTCAAGGCAACCTTTCTCTATTAGCTCATACTGTCTCTATTCAAGTGAGGGTGCAAATTCCCTCGCTTGTTTCAGACTTCACCTTTGGAACTTTGGGTGGGGAATTTGGCAAAGGCAAGTTTGAACATGTTCAACAGGTATCTCTGTATTCCTAAAATAAGAGACTCCAAGAGTCATAATATACCAGTGTCAACATTTCTTAAGTTCTTCGTAACAATTTAAAGCAAATGTCATGATATGTACAGTGTTAGACATGAGACATCCCAAAACTGAGAGTTCCCGCTTGGATTATATTACCAACTGGTTTTTGGATACAATAATGGAATGGTTTTTTGTGTTCAATAGTGTGAAGAACATTCTAATAGAGCAGAACAGCAGAACACATTACTGTCTTACACTTCATGAAGCACGTCAACAGGTTCATTGGGTTTTATACAATGTACTTTTTATTATAGAACAATGTGCTCTTTAAAAGTCAATTTCCCTTGAAATCATTCAAGAGAGCAAAATCAAGCCTGTGGGGTTTTTTTCTTTGTTTGTAATGCCCCCGCTATTGAGGGTAAGATGATTATGCCACAATTCCAAAATGTTTACTCGTGGAGCCTTTCTAGTTCTTCCATGGTTACAACAATAAAACAGTTGCCATCTAAAGAGAAATCCTTTTGTTTTAGGGACCTTGTTTATGTCAACTTCCTTTCCAGATACTTCAAAAAGAAATCCAGATGGAAAGGTTTGGGTTAGATGGGCTATAATTGAATGAGGAGTATAAGTTACTACTTACCTCCTCCTTCTGGAGGCCACTTATTGAAAATCTCATAACTAAACCAGGTTCTCACCATCTAAAATCACTGCATAATCTCCACTTCACTCTGTTGCATTGCAGTCACTCTTTGTCACAACCAGAACCCAGAAAAACAATAATTCATTATGCCTTCAAAAGTCTTGCCTATACCTTACAAATAATAATAATAATAATAATAATAATAATAATAATAATAATAATAATAATAAAACTTTATTTATACCCTGCCACCATCTCCCCAACGGGGACTCGGGGCGGCTAACATGGGGCCATGCCCAGAGCAATACAATATAACAAAATATAAAACAACATATCATAGCACCATTAAAAATACAATAAATGATAATAGGCATTACATCAAAAAATCAAAAAACAGTAAAACAAGGGCAGGCCACGTGAACACAAAGATAAAACCTGGAGTGAGAGGGACATAGGGGTACTCCACTGCGGGCAGGGACATATGGAAGTGGGGTAATCTAGAGGATAGATGTTCGGGGTGGGAGTAACACAGAAATAGCAGAAATTACTCACCAAAGGCACAGCGGAAGAGCCATGTTTTCAAGTCTTTCCTAAAAGCTAACAGCGTGGGAGCTTGCCTAATTTCAGTAGGTAGTGAGTTCCACAATCGGGGGGCCACAGCAGAAAAGGCCCTCTCCCTTGTACTCACAAGGCGGGCCTGGGATAAAGACAGTGGTGATTAAATGGCCTCCCCGGATGATCGTAAAGATCGGGTAGGTTTATGGAAGGAGATACGGTCACGGAGGTAGGTGGGTCCCAAACCGTTTAGGGCTTTATAGATGATAGTCTGCACCTTGAATTGGGACCGGAAGATGAACGGCAGCCAGTGGAGCTCCTTAAACAGGGGAGTGGATCTCTCCCTGCAACTTGCCCCCGTTATTAATCTGGCAGCCGAGCGTTGGACCAATTGTAATTTTCGGGCCGTCTTCAAGGGAAGCCCCACGTAGAGCGCATTACAGTAGTCCAGTCTAGAGGCAACTAAGGCATGGACCACCGTGGTCAAATCAGACTTCACGAGGTATGGTCGCAGTTGGCGCACAAGCTTGAGTTGTACAAAGGCCCTTCCGGCCACCGCCGACACCTGTGCTTCAAGAGTCAACGCTGAATCCAGGAGGACCCCCAAACTGCGGACCTGTGATTTCAGGGGGAGTGCAACCCCGTCCAGCACAGGTTGCCACCCAATACCCCGATCCGACGCACGATTAACCAGGAGGGCCTCTGTCTTGTCAGGATTGATCCTCAGCTTGTTCCTCCTCATCCAGTCTGCCACAGCAGCCAGGCACTGGTTCAGCACCCGAGGGGCTTCCTTGGAGTCAGATGGAAAGGAGTAGTGGATTTGCGTGTCATCTGCGTAGAGATGGCAACGCCCTCCAAAACTCCGGATGACCTCTCCCAGCGGTTTCATGTAGATGTTAAATAGCATGGGGAATAAAATAGACCCCTGCGGAACCCCACAGGTCAATGGCCAGGGGTCTGAGCCGGTGTCCCCCAGCTTCACCATCTGGGAACGACCCTCCAGGAAGGACTGGAGCCACAGCAGAACCGTGCCCCCGAGCCCCATCCCGGAGAGCCTCAGAACCTTAGTTAACTTGTCCTCTTTGACAACGCACCGTTTCGGCTTAATCCACACTGCCATATAATATGGTTTGAACTGCATTATAATGGCCAGCATAGACTCATACAACACAGATAAGTGTCGCATCTCAGAATAATTCACCTTGCTGTTGACACCAAATCACACACAGAAGATAGTCTTTTGTAATTTTATTGAGCGAAAGCAAATATATATCAAAGCAGGCAGAAATAAGTTCCCAAAGTAGCTGTAAAAAGAGTCAGTAAATCCAATAGTCCATAGGCAGAACAAGAGTCATTTCCCAAAAGAACAAAGGTCCATAGGTTACAAAGATCCAGGAACAGGAAAATCTCTAAGGCAGGAAAACATAGACATCCACTCTGATGAAGCGAGAATTTGCTTTGGCAAACACAGTTTTAAAAGCAACCCAAAAATGCATTTCTCTTTCCTTCAGAGGCCTCCCACTTTCCTGCTAATCTCAGGCTGCAGCGAGGCTGAGGCAATCTTTTCCATTGCAAACTATCTGCTCTAGATAGCAATGGCACTTCCTCAAGGCCAAGTAAATCATTATCTTGAACCTGAACAGGGGCCTGAGATGAATCCAGCTCATTAGTTCCCATGGGAATGTCTCCCTGGTTGTTATCTATGACAGGCTGGTTCAAGAGTTCATCCACAAGCTGTGTTTCTTGCTTTTCTGAACCAGCCTGTATAATTCCCATCCCCATGCCATCATCCTGAAATTCATCCTGCATCCCATCATCTGACTCCTGCATCTGAAACCCAGAATCCCCTTCCTCATCTTCAGTCTGGCTCTGCTGCTGCTGAGTCACAACAATAAGACTGCACTGAGTTTGATTATATGAGTCTACACTGCCATACAATACACTTCAATGCAGTTAATCTGAATTCTGAAATTGCATTAGATGGTAGTGTAGATGGGGCCTCGGTCCAACAGGACCAAGTGGAGTAACATCCAACACCTCTTCAATCTATTTTTCAGGAAGTAATTTCCCAGAACACCTTCCAAATCAGAATTTCTGTCTGGAAGGCTTAGAGCAAGTATTATGTCACTCTCCTTTCTAGAGGTGCTTTAAAAATCCAGAATGAAAGGTTTGGGATGAGTGGGCTGTTCTTGATTGAGGAAAGTAAGCTAGTAACCTCCTCCTTCTGGAGGTCACCTACTAAAAACCACAGAACTAGTCTAGGTCCTGATCTTCTGAAATCATTCCATAATCTCAGCTTTACTCTGCTGTACTACAATCACTCTTTGTCACAACCAGAATCTCAAATGTTGGTCAGAGAAATGTACTAACTTATTATGTTTCTCAAAGTCCAACAATCTTTCAGGAATCATTCTGTCTGCACATTACAGCTCCCCAGAACTGCTTCCAAAACAGACTCTGTGTGTGGCTTAAAGCAAGTACCACATTGCTCTTACTTTTTGAACTTCTTTTCTTCTCTTAATTCCAGTTTCTCTCAGGCTTGTAAAACCAATGTTGGCTTTGAACTTTAAAATCCTAAATGGTTTGAGTCCAGGTCATATACAGGATCACCTTCTCCCATACAATCTACCCCGACAATTAGGTCCTCTGGGTGTGCCTACTCCAGCCACCCAGAACTCAATTGGCAATGTCACTCAAAGGTTGTTTTCATTTTCATGACTATGAAATGATGCTCGGGAAGAAATTTGTCACTACATCAGCTGTCAGAACTGGAGACTGATCTCTTATGGCAGACCTACACAGTCAATTCTGAACTATGAATTCTAAATTGATGTCCTGTGTCTATGGTATTTTAATGTTTGTTCTGTGTATTTTTATACTTATAGAAGTACATCTTAGGAGCCTCCGGTGGCTCAATGTGTTAAAGCGCTGAGCTGCTGAACTTGCAGACCGAAAGGTCCCAGGTTCAAACCCAGGGAGCGGAGTGAGCACCCGCTGTTAGCTCCAGCTTCTGCCAACCTAGCAGTTTGAAAACATGCAAATGTGAGTAGATCAATAGGTACCGCTCCAGCGGGAAGGTAACGCCGTTCCATGGAGTCATGCCAGCCACATGACCTTGGAGGTGTCTAGGGACAACGCCAGCTCTTCGGCTTAGAAATGGAGATGAGCACCAACCCCCAGAGTCAGACATGACTGGACTTAACATCAGGAGAAACCTTTACCTTTACCTAGAAGTATATCTTAATATATGTATTTTGGTGAATGTTTTTATGATGGTGTGTTTTTAGGTATCCAGGCTATCTGGCAGACTTCATCTTTCCATATGAGCTGGTCTGGGCACTTAAATCATCAGGAGCGGCCCTTGTTTCAGTCCCATCATAATCATGACTACAGTTGGTGATACCATGAGAGACGGCCTTTTCAGTGGCTACCGCTGGACTGTGAAATTCCTTTCAAAAGGAAGTCCGAATGTCTCACCCTTCATTGTCTTTCCTTCAGCAGACAAACACTTTATATTTCAACAGATTGATCATACAGAATGTTTTCAAAGAATGTCTTCAAAGAAAAGTACTGGGTTGTTTTAAACTCAACTGTTTTTAATAGCTTTCTGTTTTTTAACTTGTATTTTACTCTTTGAAGTGTAGAATTGAACTGTTTTAATACCACAACTACAATAGTTTTACACTATTTTAATGTTCATTTTTTTAAAAGGTTTTCAATTGTGAACTGCCTTGATTCCCAATTTTAGAAGAGATAATAACAAATATGTATAAAACAATAACAATATTTTATTGCCTTACATTCTCTTATTTTATTTATATTTTTGAGTAGCAGAGGCACATGTTTATCTGTGTATCATGGGTTCTTCTGAAAGCTGTTCTATTCTATGGACTCACTTTCAGTTTCATTTTGAATCTACTCATCCTCGTTCTCTTCCTTTTCATCTCCCTTTTTCTTTTCATCTTCCTTTTCATATTCCACTTCATCTTCAGCTGCCTCTTCCTTTTTCTTGCCCTTTTTCTTGCCCTTTTTCTTGCCCTTGTTCTTGTTCTTGTTCTTGTTCTTGTTCTTGTTGCTGTTCCTGTTCCTGTTCCTGTTCTTGTTCTCTTCCTCTTCATCTTCGTCTTCGTTTTCATCTTCGTCTTCGTCTTCCTTTTCATCTTCATCATCATCATCATCATCATCATCATCATCATATTTCATGTTCTACATTTGTGAAGGAAGAAGAATAGCATTTAATTAATTACAAATTGAATGATAACAGTTCTAGTGCAACAATCTTATGTAGAGGTTAAGATTGTAGATAACAATATAGAACTTCATCAAGGCAGATAAAAAGCATCTGTACTGAGTAATTTTCAGGATATTCACTTATCCAATTGAAATTCTATTGCACTAAGGAACATAAAAATGCACTGCAATGACAGGAATGTTTTTTTTTTCCAAACAACCATAGGATATTATTTGGATACTCCAGTGGTTCGTGCTAATGCTCCATTTTTTCACCCATAGTAGGCCAGTTGATGTCTACAGCGCTAACATTTTTTGCATTTTACATTTTGTGAAAAAATGGTAATATGAGATGAGATTGCACAAAACACCATTAAAAACCTCAAACCCACTATAATCTAACATTTTCAGTACTTATAGAATTGCCAAACTAAATTAATGGCTCCAAAAATTCATGGAGAACCAAGTAAGAGGAAAAGGTAAGGTCAGGTCAGTAAAAATGAGACTCCAATGACAACAGGAAGGATATGTGCTTAAACTCCTAAAGAGAGGCATAGTAACAGATTAATATGGGCCAGCAAAGCATGTTGATTCCACCAGTATAAATCTAGAATTTTGATACATTACCCTTCCACGTCCACAGTTTGAGTTTCCAAAGTTTAAATCAAGATTGAAGAGAGGTATACCCAAGCTAATACATGGACCGTCACTCATTGCTAGAAGAGGAAATATAAGAGATCCCATTAACTGAAACTGGCCAAAAAAACAGAACTTTATACACTGGTATTACCATTTGGGACAATAAGTCAAAGTTCTTGCAGGAAAAATGCATAAGAGAAAACTAGTGAAACGACCTGAGGATTTTGGGTGCAAACAACCCATGTTTACATAGTCTTGAAGTTAAAGAACCCATCTGTTCTGGAATTGATGAGACTCCAGCAGGTCTGGGCTGAATGACAGAAGTTATCTAAACTACTAAATAATGGATAACAATATTTCTGCATAAAAGACTGCCTTCATTCTCAAATGTTTGCAAGATCTGCAAGGATGAAGCTCTGTTCATCCACTCTCTGCCTGGAGTGTGGTGGAGTCTCCTTCTTTGGAGGTTTTTAAACAGAGGCTGGATGGACATCTGTCAGGGGTTCTTTGAATGCGATTTTCCTGCTTCTTGGCAGAATGGGGTTGGACTGGATGGCCCACCAGGTCTCTTCCAACTCTAGGATTCTATGATTCTACCTCTTTTCTCCCAGCAGCACGCCTGAATGGAGGAGGGATGCTGAGTACGAATGCTGGATGAATCCTGGAAACATGTTATGTTTCCCCTTTGGTCTGTGTAACCAATACACTGTAGATATTCTAAAACCAGTACCTGGAGTCTGTGTGTTTACTTCCTTCTCTGAAAGTGCCTGATGCCCTCTGTCCCACTGAGAATCGATTAAAGAACCTTTTTAAGGTTCAAAAAGAATTCATGGCATTTATAGGAATGACATGAAGTTTAGAGCAATGGACAGCTATCTAGGAATTTTTTTGCTTATATATGTGCATTCCACTCCAGACTTGAGAACGGAAGAGGGAAAATAGTGCCATGCACGATTTTATGTAGAAGCAGACAATTGTCATTTTTGTTTCACCTGGGCATGTACTTACCTTCCTCAGGAAGAAGAGTCAAAGCAGATAGAAGAACAAGAAGGTAACAAGTCTTCATTGTTGTGTGTTTAAATATTTGAGAGGGATTTCCGTACTCCTAAGATGATAAAAAGCAAAAGTAATAGAGGAAACTGTATATCTGATGTCCTTTGCACTTATGTCTGCCCCACAGCTATTTCACTAGAATTTGAAGAATAGGCGGAGAGTATGTAATCCTTTGAATCCATCTGAAATCCTGTGGTTGCCTTTTGCAGAATTTTGGATCTTTAATTTTTGTGAGATCCAAAGGAAAGCCCTTCAACTAAGCTACAACCACCATAACTCTGCAGGAGGCAGTCTCAGGATTTCAGATGGGATGCATACTCTTTGCCTACGCTTTAAGCTCTAGTGTGATTATAAAATGATAGAACCTTAGCACTTGGAAGGTGCACATTCCCAGATTTAGACATCTACACAGTCTTGCTTCATACATGTTTTCCCCCTACGCAGCCTAAACTTGCTGGGTTTGTTTATGTCCAAGGCACTGCACAAGTGCCGTTTGTAAGCCACCCTGAGTCCCCTCGGGGTAGAGGAAGGCGGGATATTAATTTGGTAAAATAAATAATAAATAAATTGTCCTATTTCCTTTTCTTCCCTGATTTTGCAGTTGCATATTTTCTGTGTTCTTGTGAGACCTTCCTCCACTTTGCAATATTAAGACTGCAGTGGAAGGACATTGCGGCACCAGGGTGAGTGATGGGGTCCAATGATGTTGGATTCATGGATGGTTTTTTTCCCATCAATGTCTCATCTCAACCTTCTCTTCTGCAGGCTTAACATACACAGCTTTTAAAATGACTCCTCACAGGGCATGCTTTCTAGACCTTTAAACCTTAGACATACAGAATCCTCGTTCCATATTCCAAATACAGTAGACCAAATCTAATGAAGTGTTGAATGGTGATTCAACACATACAACTAATGTATGTTAATACTCACCTCTTTGGCTCAAGCTGAGGGAATCAGCTTAGCTGTTCTCAAGTTACAGTGAAATCTTAGATGGGTTCTCTTTATAAGCAACTCGTGGCATTTCCTGCTGCCATGGTTTTCACTCTGTCCAATAATCTTTGATGTAGATTGAGTCATTTGGCCGTTATAGGATATTAGTTGTTACAATCAGCCCATTAAGCCAAACAGTTGGGTATAATCTCTAAAGCTTTATATGGATATATCCCAAGCATTCTGAAAGATAATCTCTTCTCAAAGTATCGTCCTTCATCTAGAGGTCTATAAATATCTGGGCATATTACAGCTGGACAACATCAAGCATGAACATATGAAAACTGTGGTCAGCAAAGAATACACACAAAGGGTCAGAAAAATTCTCAAAAGCAAGCTCAATGGAGGCAACACCATCAAGGCCATAAATACCTGGGCCATACCTGTCATAAGATATACTGCTGGCATTATAAATTGGACACAGGCTGAGCTGGACAATTTGGACAGAAAAACAAGAAAACTCATGACCATTCATCATTCCCTGCACCCCTGCAGTGATGTTGACCGGCTATATCTGCCTAGAAGATCAGGAAGCAGAGGACTCTTACAAGTAAAACAAGCAGTCAAAGAAGAAGAACATGCCCTGGCAGAATATGTAAAGCAAAATGAAGAACCTGCTTTGATTGAAATCAAAAATCAGAAACTCCTCAAAGCACAGCAGACAAAAAATCAGTACAAGAAAACCACACTACAAACTAGAGCTGACAGCTGGCACAACAAAACATTGCATGGAAAATTCCTTGACAAAATTGAAGGAAAAGCTGACAAGGAGAAGACCTGGCTATGGCTCACAAATGGGACACTGAAGAAGGAGACAGAAAGCCTGATCCTTGCAGACCAGGAGCAAGCCATCAGAACAAAGGCAATCAAGGCCAAGATTGAAAAATCAGCTGATGACCCAAAATGCAGACTGTGCAAGGAAGCTGATGAAACCATTGACCATATCCTTAATTGCTGTAAGAAAATCACACAGACAGATTACAAACAGAGGCACAACTATGTGGCCCAAATGATTCATTGGAACTTATGCCTCAAGTACCACCTCCCAGCAGTAAAGAACTGGTGGGATCAGAAACCTGCAAAAGAATTGGAAAATGAGCACGCAAAGATACTGTGGGACTTCCGAATCCAGACTGACAAAGTTCTGGAACACAACACACCAGACATCACAGTTGTGGAAAAGAGAAAGGTTTGGATCATTGATGTTGCCCTCCCAGGTGACAGTCGCATTGACGAAAAACAACAGGAAAAACTCAGCTGCTATCAGGATCTCATGATTGAACTTCAAAGATTCTGGCAGAAACCAGTACAGGTGGTCCCAGTGGTGATCGGCACACTGGGTGCCATGCAAAAAGATCTCAGCTGGCATTTGGAAATAATAGACATTGACAAAATTACAATCTGCTAGCTGTAAAAGGCCACCCTACTGGGATCTGTACGCATCATCCGAAAATACATCACACAGTCCTAAACACTTTGGAAGCGTTCGACTTGTGATTTTGTGATACGAAATCCAGTATATCTATCTTGTTTGCTGTGTCATACAACGTCGTTGTGTCAATAATAATACTTTATTTCTATCCTGCCCTATCTCCCCATGGGGACTCAGGGTGGTTTCTAGGATACAGTACCTGTAGGACCAATATCCCCACTTTTAATTATCCATGCCTGATGAAATATGTCATCTTCTGGCATTTTCTTTGTCCTCCAAACTACTCTATAGTAGTCTCATGCCAAAAGGTCTTCATGGAATGGCTTTTTGTGTTAACTAGTGTGGAAATCATTCTAATAGAGCAGAACAGCTGAGCACAATGCTGACTTACTTTTAATGAATTGTGTAACCTGGGTCATTCATTTTCTATGTACTGTACTTCTTGTTTTAGAATAATGTGCCCATCATAATTCCGTTTTCATTTAAATCACCTGAGAGCAAAATCAAGTTGATGTATTGTCGAAGGCTTTCATAGCTGGAATCACTGGGTTGCTGTGGATCTTTCGGGCTGTATGGCCATGTTTCAGAAGCTTTCTCTCCTGACGTTTTGCCCACATCTATGGCAGGCATCCCACATCTATGGTAGGCATCCCTACCATAGATGTGGGCAAAATGTCAGGAGAGAATGTTTCTGGAACATGACCATACAGCCTGAAAGACCCACAGCAACACGATGTGTTTTTGTTGTTTGTAATACCCCCTCAATCAAGGGAAAGAAGACTATTCTACGCAACTGGTATTGTGGGATGTTTTCTGTTTCTTCCAAGCACGTTAAACTGAATTTCTTCCATTCGGTCATTCTGTTGTCATTATTAAATTTAAATAGTACTACTTGGATGGACTTTTATTTTTAAGTAAGAGCAAAAAACTCAAAGTTTTTAAGCAGAGGCCTTATGACCATCTGTTCAGAATGGTTTGACATGTGTTTGACTGCTTAGTGCTTACTCATGACTATCTAGGGGTTGAGGTAAGCTTGTCTCATATCTAGACTTAGCTTCTCTTGGAGCTTTCCTTGGTCTCATTCCACTTCCTTCCAGGGACATGTGACTTCCAGATGGTTAGAATTCAACAGAATGCGACTTGCTTGAAATATGAAAATATTTCTCTCCAACATATAGGGTGAAACAGAATAGTACCAGTTTTGAAATCCCGTTATTTATTTCGTGTCAAAAGCATTGCACGACAAATACTTTGAAATACATTTCAAATACATTTGAAATCCTGTAACAAAGCAGGAAGTCTGGTTGCCACAGGCAGAAATCCCGGGACCAACGGGTCTGTATGTGGACCTGCTCTCAGGTCCAGGGTTTTTTGCCCCTCATGGAAAACCAACGATTTTGTGCTGTCTGGAAGTGCCCCATCCAGAACTGATTGGCACACCTCCATCTCTCAGTTAGAACCCATATTGGCAGACACCTCTATTTTGTCTAAAAATGTGTGGACAAATGAGATAAAATTTCATTTGGGGATTCCAGTACAGGGAAATTTAATCTTCTGTATAATACAACTTTTTGTACATCTTCTTTGACTCAAAGGTACAAGATGTTCACATTAGGCTGACGTCCTAATACATGCATGCATAAGTCATGCTATTAAGACACACTAGTTATATTCTGTTGACTGTGGTAGAAGCATATTGTGGGAGAAGGTAGAGGCAGGCGGTGGATGAGGGGGCTTTGGAGCTCCCTTGATCCCCACCAGCCTCCTCCCCCCGGGCCAGGTTTCTCCTGGCATCAAGATGGGGCCATGCTTCTCCTGATGCTGGGGAAAAAGCAGAGGCAGGTGGGGGGGAGGGGGCTTTGGAGCTTCCTTGGCCCCTGCCTGCCTCCGTTTCCGGGCTGTGCTTCTCCCAGCATCAGGGCATCCTAATGGTGGGAGGTGGGCTCGAAGAAGGTACAAAGCGGGCTGAGAGTACTCCAGAGGGCTCCCAGACACTGCATGCCTTCCTCTCTCATACTTTCGGCATCAGAACGTGGTGAACTACCACATCCTTATGCCCTTAGGATGGGGAAAATTTGGAGGGCTTGGCATAAGTGATCAGAGGGCTGTATCCAATCCGCCTTAGTTTGCCCATGCCTGATTTGGATGCATCCCAGGGTTAGATTCCAGTTAGACATGGAAACTCCACTGAGTGACCTAGAGCAAGTCACACACCATGAATCCCTGAAAACCCAGTGATGAGTTTGTATTAGGGACACCATAAATCAGAAATGGTGTGAAAGTACACTACTACCACAATGACATCAACATATGAGTACATTTAATTAATTTAAAGTATCATTGTAATGTGGTTGTTGGAGTGCTGAACTACAACACCGGGGAACTAGGGTTTGAATTTTTCAGGGTCATGAAAATCTACTGTGTGTCTTTGGGCAAAATCCACTTTCTCAGCCTCAGAGTATGAGCAACCTTCTTCTGAACAAATCCTGCCAAGGAAACTCAGTGATAGGGGCTTTACAGTTGCCCTGAGTAAGAAATGGACCAACACAGCACTTTCTGGACTTCCGTTCCAACTGGAATAACATCAGTTGCTCACTCATCAATGCAATAACAAGACAACACAACATTATGGGATAACTATGGACAACTTTATTTATTAAGGGATAGGCTGAGACAATGGCCCTCTCCAATCATCTTCTCAGCCAGTTTGGGTGAAATACCTGATTCCCCTGAATGCCCACCAGGATTTTTCAGGGCAAACCTTTAGGGAAGCTGCATAAAGTATTCCATGCCCAAACTGTGAAGTTTCATTGGAGACAGAAATCCCCTGCAGCTCCAAGGCCATTCCCATTCTCCCCCACTTCTGCTGTCCAAGCTCACAGGTCGAGTTTCTTATTCCTAGCCTTTGCCAAAACATGGTACCATAGGCTCACAACAGGAAAGATTTCCAGTCCAGCTTTCTGCTGACAACTTATTTAAATCCACCTCTGAGTTAATTCTCCATTTTTTGACAGTGTAGGGTAGACAACCCCCTCCCACAAAAGAGGGGGGAAAGTGACCCAATTAAGGTGGGACAGCATCTTTAGACTACGAGGAACAAATAGGCTGCCTGCACCCAGCCTTAAAAGGGGAGCCCTACCCACAATTAAAATAATGTTTAAATATACCTCAGTTTTCCCGCAAAACAGCGAGTCCGCGAAAAGCGAACCGCGAAAAGCGAACCGCGAAAAGCGAACCGCGAAGTAGCGAGGGAACACTGTATATAATTAAGATGCAAAGACTAGAATGACAATGAGAACCAAACTAACGCCCCATTTCATTTTGCACCATGCCTTTTTCTTGTTGCTTCCTTTTCACTTTCGTTCTTCAATCCAAAAACTGTCCCACCATGCTAGTTCATAGTGAACTTCGTGTGTGCCAAGCTGTTCCTATTAAAG
Organism: Anolis carolinensis; assembly: GCF_035594765.1. NCBI lineage: Eukaryota > Metazoa > Chordata > Lepidosauria > Squamata > Anolidae > Anolis > Anolis carolinensis. The sequence goes on from NC_085841.1 coordinate 8,123,897, forward strand.
TGAACACAAGCTTCTTCTAAACAATACATGGCATATTGCCCAGGTGTTGGGTTTTTTTTAAGAATACATTTTATAACCAAATGTGCATTTCTGGGGCTTGAAGAGATAACATTGTTAGCAGAATGTACGTATCCTAGTGCTTAAACAGACAGTGCACATAAATTTGGAATGCCATCTCTTGATAGTATACTTGTATTTTCTTGAAGGAAGGGGAGGATCAACTTATAGTAACAAAGACCTGTAATATTTTGTACATTTTTGTTACCTTGATGCTAATTTCAAATTTAGGTAAGCAACTTCAGCAGTTTTAGTGTAAACATCATGCAAGGGACATTACTTTTTAGACTGCAGCTCCCCCAAATTCCTCAGCCAAAAGCAATTCTGACTCGGTTTGGACTCTCACCCATCTCTGCCCTCTCCCTTCACCTTTTTAATGTTATTTTTTTTACTTTGACAAGAAGACATAGTTCAGTTCCATCTGCAATTGGTGCAGAAGTAGTGGGAGGTGGCAGGAGACCTGAAGAATGTGGAGATAAAATATCATTTTAGGGTAGTAGTAGCCAATCAGATGTATTTGGAATGCACAAAAGTAGGGCATGAAAACATTAGTCCACCTCCATGTTCTTCATTCCTTTTATCCAGTATTCAAAGATATACTGCCTCTGAAAATGAAAGTTCTATTTAGGTGTCAGAGATAAGTAATAATGATAGTAATAAAGAGTAATAATAATGTACTGGCTATTGACTATAGTATAGACTCTTGATCCTTGGACTTTAATCGCTGAACTCTCGGAGTTTGACTACTAGACTGGACATTTGACTATGGTGTTCATCTGAACCTGCACCGGCATTTGCTATCAGTCTTTGTTTTATATTTTGTGGCTGAGTGTTATCTTTGTTTTATATTTGGACTATGACAACAGTCAGACAGAAAGTGCTGCTTTAATTAAACTGTTTGACACAAGCTGGGCGTTGGTTTTGGTTCACCTCTGCCTGTGTACCGGCAGAGCCCTGGCATCGTGACACTTCCAACTCCATGATTCTATGATTTTATAATAATAATAACAACAACTACAACTTTATTTTTGTACCCTGACTCCATCTCCCTGCAGGAACTTGGGGCGGCTAACATGGGGCCACGCCCAAATTTCCACAATAAACAAGATAAAATACATTCACAACAAATCAAACATCATCGACATTTAAAATTAGACAGATTAAACCACCATTTTAAACAATAATGTAATGGTAAATAAAACCGCCAAATAAGTGATTAAAATAGTAAAAGGCTGGGCAGTGGTGCAAGGAGTGCATAATTAAAGTCTGATGCGGTAGATAAAAGTGCTGTAGTATAAAAGGAGAATTCAGGTGGGGTAACCAAGGAGAATAATTACCAAATAAGGTCAAGAAAAATAATACATCAGGCCCGGTAATAATCAATACTGTAATAATCAATACTTGTAATCGGTTATTGAAGGTACACTGGAAGAGCCAGGTTTTTAAATCTTTCTTAAAAGCTGTCAGGGTGGGTGCCTACCTGATCTCCCTAGGGAGGGAGTTCCAGAGCCAAGGGGCCACCACGGAGAAGGCCTTCTCCCTCGTCCCCACAAGCCACGCTTGTGATGGGGGTGGGAGCGAGAGGAGGGCCTCCCCAACCATTGAAGAGATCACGTGGGTTCATAGGGAGAAACGTGATCACGAAGGTAGGTGGGTCCCAAACCATTCAGGGATTTGTAGGTGATAGATAACCTGCACTTTGAATTGGGACCGGAAAATGATCGGTAGCCAATAGAGTTCCTTAAACAGGAGGGTTGACCGCTCTCTGTAATTTCTTCCAGTTAGTCGCCTGGCAGCCGATTGTTGGACCAGTTGTAGTTTCCGGGCCATCTTCAAGGGCAGCTCCACATAGAGCGCGTTGCAATAGTCCAATCTGGAGGTAACTAAGGGGTGGACAAGTCCAGGGGTGGACCACCCTGGACAAGTCAGACTTCATGATATACAGTCGCAGCTGGCGCACAAGTTTTAATTGCGCAAAGGCTCTCCTGGCCACTGCCGACACCTGAGCATCAAGTGTTAGCGCTGAATCCAGAAGGACCCCCAGACTGCGGACCTGTGTCTTCAGGGGGAGTGCAGGTTTCCACTCTATATCAAGATCTGACATGCAACTGACCTGGAGGACCTCTGTCTTGTCAGAAGTAAACTTCAGTTTGTTCGCTCTCATCCAGCACATCACAGCAGCCAGGCACCAGTCCAGTATCCGGGAGGCTTCCTTGGAGTTTGGTGGAAAAGAGTAGTAGAGTTGAGTGCCATCTGCATAGCGGTAGCACTGAACTCCAAAACACAGGATGACCTCTCCCAGCAGTTTCATGTAGATATTGAATAGCATGGGGGACAGAATGGAACCTTATGGGACCCCACAGGTAAATGGCCAGGGGTCCGAGCAGGTGTCTCCCTGCTTCACTGACAGGGAACAGTCCTCCAGGAAGGACCGGAGCCACATCAATGCCATGACCCCAAGACCCAACTTGGAAATCCGACCCAGAAGGATACCATGGTCGATGGTATCAAAAGCCGCTGAGATATCCAAGAGAACCAGCAGGGTCACACTCTCCCTGTCTAGCTCTCTGTGGAGGTCATCGACCAAGGTGACCAAAGCTGTCTTGGTACTGAACCCAGGCCTGAAACTGGACTGTGATTGGTCTAGAGAATTGGTGTCATGCAGGAATCCCTGGAGCTGGGATGCAACCACTCGACCTTGCCCAAGAAGGGGAGGTTGGAGATCGGTCTGTAGTTGTTTAATATTGAGGGATCCATGGACTCCATTTTCAGTATTGGCTTCACTATCACCTATTTAAGGCTAGATGGAAATGTCCCCTGTACCAACAATAAGTTTATTATCTTCGCAAACCAATCTCCAAGTCCTCCACTGGCTAATTTAATTAGCCAGGAAGGGCAAGGATCCAGAGCGCACATGGTCGCTCTCACCACTCCGAGGATCCTGTCCATGTCATCAGGCTGCACAAACTCATATCTCCTCCACCATTAGCTAGGAAGTCCAATTTACTACAGTATGCCAATTGGCAGATCCGCTGGAACAATATAGGGTGGGCAGGAAAAAACTTTATGAGGAGAAAAACACTCCTATTCAATTATTATTATTATTATTATTATTATTATTATTATTATTATTATTATTATTATTGACACAACGACGTTGTATGACACAGCAAACAAGATAGATATGCTGGGTTTCGTTTCACAAAATCACAAGTCGAACACTTCCCAAGTGTCTAGGATTGTGTGATGTATTTTCGGATGATGCGCGCAGATCCCAGCAGGGTGGCCTTTTGCAGTTGGGAGATTGTGATTTTGTCAATGTCTATTGTTTCCAAATGCCGGCTGAGATCTTTCGGCACGGCACCCAGTGTGCCCATCACCACCGGGACCACCTGCACTGGTTTCTGTCAGAGTCTTTGCAGTTCAATCTTGAGGTCCTGATAACGGCTGAGTTTTTCCTGTTGTTTTTCGTCAATGCGACTGTCACCTAGGATGGCAACATCAATGATCCAAACCTTGTTCTTGTCCACAACTGTGATGTCTGGTGTATTGTGTTCCAGAACTTTGTCAGTCTGGATTCGGAAGTCCCACAGTATCTTTGCATGCTCATTTTCCAATACTTTTGCAGGTTTGTGATCCCACCAGTTCTTTGCTGCTGGCAGGTGGTACTTGAGGCATAGGTTCCAATGAATCATTTGGGCCACATAGTTGTGCCTCTGTTTGTAGTCTGTCTGTGCAATTTTCTTACAGCAGCTGAGGATATGATCAATGGTTTCATGGGTTTCCTTATTATCCAACATATTTGCTTATCCAACGTTCTGTCGGCCCGTTTACGTTGGATAAGCGAGGCTCTACTGGATTATTTTCCTGTTATTATTATTATTATTATTATTATTATTATTATTATTATTACATGTATTATTTTACTCTATTATTATTAAAAGGATACATAAGCACATTTACATTGAAGAAGATGAGAATAATGATTTGATCAGAGTTGGACAGTCTTATCTTAAATTTGAGCTTTATGTAAATATTCAAAAACATTTAACCTACTGATTCCTCAATTAATGTGATTTTATTGGTATCTATTTTGATTTCTGAAATTTACCACCCTCAGCTTATACTGGAGTCAATGTTTTCCCAGTTTTTGGGTGATAAAATTAGGTACCTCGGCTTATATTCGGGTTGGCTTATACTCGAGTATATACGGTAATATTAGCACAGAGAGGAACACTGACATTAACACTCCCAGTTTCATAACACTAGTCTTCTCTGGTAGCCAGCTTCTCCACCCTTCTCTTCTATTTCTCCCCTTTTCTTAATCTATCCCATCTGAATATACTGGTTGCTTTATTTGTCTTACTCTCCATCTTCAGCCTCCTTCTTTGCTTCTGTCAATTTCTTTCCCATTCAAATTCTTCAGTCTTTAAAGAATTCCCCCCTCATTTCTTTGATATCTCCCCGCACAAGGGCTAAAGCATACAAATGTTCCAAAGCATTCACCTTAATGGAACACTAAGAGAATCCACCCACAGATACATTTGTTTCTCTCGACTGCAAGTGTTCTATTTCTTTATAAGCAATATGTGATTCATAATAGACTGTGGTACTCCTCCATTATTGGAAGTGTTCTCTTTGTTCATTTGACATGTGATCTTTGTCCTGATTTCTCAATTGTTTCAGATCTTTCAACAAAGTAAAGGGCAAAGGACAAAGAATCCTGTGAATGTGCCATACATGGCATTGCTCCATTAGCAGATCATGGCATCCAAGCATCCAGAATTGCCCCTTCTCTACTTTCTTCCTTTCCTTTTTATTCAGGCAGAAATAAAGAAAAGAGCTTTTAAGACCAAGTTAGGGGTGTTGTATTTTAAATTGGTTATTCATTTCTAGATAATCCTAGGTTTAGTAAAGATAAAGGTTTTCCTCTGACGTTAAGTCTAGTATGTCCGACTCTGGGGGTTGGTACTCATCTCCATGTCTAAGCAGAAGAGCTGGCTTTGTCCATAGACACCTCCAAGGTCATGTGACTGGCATGACTGCATGAAGTGCCATTACTTTCCTGCTGGAGCAGTACCTATTGATCTACTCCCATTTGCATGTTTTCAAACTGCTGGGTTGGCAGAAGCTGGAACTAACAGCGGGAGCTCACCCCACTCCCCAACCTTTTGGTCAGCAAGTTTAGCAGCTCAGTGGTTTAATTTGCTGCACCACCATGGGCTCCAATTCTAAGCTTAATTCTATTTTAATATTTTATAGAATTTAGGTTTAAAATTGTATTGTTTTTAGCATTGTTACCACTTTGAATCTGTAAGAGAAAAAAGTAGTGTATAAATAAAGAAAATCACCATCATCAGCTATGATGCCTTATTAGTTGGAGGCAAGTTTATGATTTAAAAAATAATTTCTTCCTAAATGTATTGATACGTTGAGTTCTTGCATACACAGGGTGCACTTTCTCCCAGTGAGAGGATAGGGAAACGATGGTTTTCTTCATCTTATTCATTTCTGTTTCTTACATGGAAAAAGATGATAAGTGGACATGCATCCTCCCTTATTTGCAGTTCTCACGTCCTTCTCTGTCCTTTCTATTCAGGGGAAAGTGAAAATACTCCCACCAGGCCAAATAATCTCACATACAATTTATCAGCTGTGTTGTCGAAGGTTTTCATGGCCGGGATCACAGGGTTGTTGTATGTTTTTTGGCCTGTATGGCCATGTTCCAGAAGTAATCTCTCCTGACGTTTCACCCACATCTGTGGCAGGCATCCTCAGAGGTTGTGAGGTATGGAGAAAACTAAGCAAACAGGTTAATATATATCTGTGAAAAGACCCACAAATAAAATTCAACAAATGCTATGGTCTGCGAAAGACAAGAGGGATCCTCTCCCCTCTGCAGGAGTCTACCGGATACCATGCAACTGTGGACAAGTCTACATAGGGACCACCAAACGCAGCATTGCCCAAACACGAGTCAAAGAACATGAAAGGCACTGCAGACTAACTCAACCAGAGAAATCAGCCATAGCAGGGCACTTGATGAACCAACCTGGACACAGTATATTATTTGAGAACACAGAAATGCTGGACCACTCCAACAACTATCATGTCAGACTACATAGAGAAGCCATTGAAATTCACAAGCATGTGGACAACTCCCAACAGAAAGGAGGAAACCATGAAAATGAACAAAATCTGGCTAACAGTATTAAAAAACTCAAAAATCAGAACAGTAAATAAAGAGCAACACTCTGAAAACAGAGGATTTCCATACATGAATCAACCAAGGGCAGTGAAGAACTCTAAACAAAGGATGTCCTGGAGGCAGGAAGAAGACAGCAGATAAGCTTTTCAATGCTAATTAAGGTGATTAACAACATTAACACTGGCCTCTCTCTCCCTGGACTTTTCACAGGTATATATTAACCTCTTTGCTTAGTTTTCTCCATACCTCACAACTTCTGAGGATGCCTGCCATAGATGTGGGCGAAACGTCAGGAAAGATTACTTCTGGAACATGGCCATACAGCCCGAAAAACATACAGTAACCCAATTTATCAGCTTACCTATTTAGAAGAAGCAGAGATCCATCATGTCGAGTTCAGAAATATTTATGAGGGAAAGTGAGGGCACTTGGGGAATGGAGGTAAAGTGAAAGAGAGGAGTGGAGATGGGCAGAAGAAGAACACAATGGATGTAGGATGAAGCCGGAAGGGCTGCTGCTATGCTTTCACTCAATGGTCCACATGTGAAGGATCATGAGTACATATCACCCAGTAGATATGTTCAACAATGTAGGTAGGGAATGAAGGAAGGATTCCCCTAGAGAAGCTAGAATATCATCAATGTATGGGGAACAGACAGATTATGGGATAGCAAAACATGTGCCCCAATGAAGTGACTGCAGTTGGGTATTGTCAATTTTTGTCATGAAAATGAAAAGGTGCCAGTGATGGCAGAAGGCCACAGGAAAGGTTACTGATAATTTCAGTTGTTTGTACAACTTGCAAACCTACTTTATGTTTTAGAATGAACTATAAAGGAACTGGGAGCTCCTGGTGGTGCAACAGGTTAAGCTTGCTGAGTGAAAGGTCGCCAGTTCTAATTCTGGGATCAGGGTGAGCTCCCACCGTTAGCCTCAGCTTCTGCCAACCTAGCAGTTCAAAAACATGCAAATGTGAGTAGATCAATAGGTACTGCTCCAGTGCAGTCATGCCAGTGGCAACATGACCTTGGAGGTGTATATATACATAATAATATGTATATTATTATTTATTGTATTTTGAATGGTGCTATGATATGTTGTTTTTATATTTTATTATATTGTATTTCTCTGGGCATGGCCCCATGTTAGCCGCCCCGAGTCCCCGTTGGGGAGATGGTGGCGGGGTATAAATAAAGTTTTATTATTATTATTATTATTATTATTATTATTATTATTATTATTATTATTATTATATGGACTATGTTGGCTCTCTGACTTAGAAATGGAGATGAGCACCAAACCCCAGAGTCAGACATGACTAGAATTAATGTCAGGGGAAAACCTTTACCTTTTATAAAGGAACTACAGTAGAGTCTCGCTTATCCAACACTCGCTTATCCAACGTTCTGGATTATTCAACACATTTTTTTAGTCAATGTTTTCAATACATCATGATATTTTGGTGCTAAATTCGTAAATACAGTAATTACTACATAGCATTACTGCATATTGAACTACTTTTTCTGTAAAATTTGTTGTATAACATGATGTTTTGGTGCTTAATTTGTAAAATCATAATCTAATTTGATGTTAAGTAGGCTTTTCCTTAATCTCTCCTTATTATCCAACACATTCGCTTATCCAACATTCTGTCAGCCCGTTTACGTTGGATAAGCGAGACTCTACTCTATATGACCCTAATGAAATCAGCTCAGCATCTTGGATAATTCCTTCCAAGTACAGACTACAGGCCAGAAGTAATTCAGTTTATTACTGAGAGAGATTCATTGAATCATAGAGTTGAAAGAGAGAACAAGGGCCATCTGGTCCACTTGCATTCTGCCATACAGAAGAAACAATCCAAGAACTCCCAACAGTCTCTGTTTATAAACCTCCAGAGAAGGAGACTCCACCACACACTCTCGGGAAGCAGCAAATTCCACTATCGAAAAACTCTTACGATTAGGAAGATTTTCCTAAAGCTTAGGTGGAATTTTTTTCCAGTAGTTTAAATCCTTGGAGCAGCAGACAACATGCAGGCTCCATCTTCACTAGGACATCTCTTCAAAATTTGCAAATGGCTATTTTGTCATACTCACTCTACATGGGGCTTGGCTATCAAACTTTTTATTGGTATGGACGCCCTTCTCCAAACATGTTCCAGCTTGCCAATATCCTTCTTTAACTGTGTGTAAGGATGTTATGAGTTGACACAAATTATTGATATGATTTTATTTGTTTGTTATAGGAAAAAGAAGGAATTATATTAGCAAAGGCAAGCCTCACATGGAAGCCAACAATATTCAACAGGTTGCCATGGCAACGTAACCTCTCTCTCTGGAGGAGAAGGGGGCGTGGCTTAGTTGGCAGTTGAAGCCTGTGCCTTTTGAAAAAACAGTTGCTGTTAGACTTCTGAGGAAGTTAGGAGCTGTGGGGAATCAGCAAAAGAGACGCTGCTCTTGGACAGTTTTAGGTAGTTAGGAATTAGAGGCTTGGACACACATGCAGACAGCAGCTTATGGTCACTCAGGGGAAAGGCTGAGAATATAAGTTGACCGGGAGTTTTATTTACTGTTCTTTGAAGAGAAGTTATTTAAGAAATATCCATTCAAACAAGACTGCGCTGTAACTTAAGATCCTGAACCGTTTATTTATTGCAACCACACGCTTATGTACAAATAAACTTTGAATTTTGTTGTTCATAAAGATCAGTCTCCTTGCCTCACTCTAAGCCTGAGGGAAAGTCATTACCATTCATCATATACGTTAAAAGACATTACCTCACGTTGGTGGCAGTTACCATACCTATAGTATCTATATAAGTTACCATACTTCCTTATATAAGTTACCATATTTACTCATTTAAATCCATCAGTTCTGTTATCCTTCCTTATCCACCAAATCCTCCTGATATATATATATATATATACACTCCCAACATATCTTCCCTCCATATTTGAAAGGCTGTTCACAATTTAGTGGCAAGAGGTGGGATAGAAAAGGATTCCTCTCTGTCACACATCCGTCTTCGCAAATTGGTGGCAGCGGTGGGATTCAGAAAGGATTTCCCCCTGCCTGAGTTGGTTCACAGATTAAAGTTTATTTGCACTGTGGTGTCCAAAACTGTACACAGCATTCCAGGTGAGGTCTGGCCAAAGAAGACACTAGCAACCATGAGTCTTTGTTACATTCGTGTTACTGAACAAATGACAAGGCACAGTTACTTACAATTTCATTACAATTTTGTGTAGCTTGATACATCCAACAACCCCTGATTTATTGTCTGTTAAAGTCTTTTCAAACAAGGCGGCAGGAACTCGACACTCTCATCTTTGAGTACACTTACTGGAGCCTTAAAATCTTCTTTTTCAGGGTGCTGTTGTTGTGGGCCTTTTGGCTAATCATCGCCCCCACCTAAGACAATTTTATCAGATCTATGAAATACAGTAGAAAAAATACTGTGGTTAAAAGATTTAATACCTCAAATAAATCAGAAGGTGTTTTCTGAGAGTGCCAATTTTTCATTGGGTGTATCTTCAGTTACTATCAGGAAAGAACAAGATTTGATACAGTGGCCCAGCATGAAAGAGGCACCAAGGAGATAGAGTGGATCCTCAATATCCATTGGGATTTGGTTCTAGAATTGCAGTCTTGTGGTCTTCAACCTTCCACTGCAGTGCATTCAGCAGGGTATGTATACCCACCTATGCAGTCAGTCTAAAGCAGTCCAGCACAACTTGTGAGGATTAAGTGGGTGAAATTTGACAGGTACAAATAGGTTGGATGAACAGTGCTTGGTGGACCACACCAACGACCTCCATATGTTGTGCAGGCCTGATTTAATGCATTTCTGTTATGGCCTGGACCTGGATTTACCAGCCAATGTAGAATCACTGTTAGTCTGATCACTAAAGAAGTTAGCAACATAATTTCAGGGAAGGGTTCAGTTAGTATGATGACTGAAAATCATCTACAGACTGGATAAAATGCCTTTGTGTACCATGTTAATGTTTAGAGGTGTGTAAAATGGTAAAAATCAATTTTGGTTTCAAAATTCAGGTGGCCCTCATTTCATTTCGGAGAGATTCAAGAATGGGAACTTTTCGATTTGTAATCCAAATTCCAAAGTTTTGTTTGTTCCATTAGCAGCAATGAGGAAACTTTCAAAACTTGTTTCTCTGACATTTTGTGGGTAATGTGATGAACACTTGTAGGCCACATTTAGGACTGTATGCCTTGCCAAGTTTCAGAACATTTCAGTCATCTACTGATTTATAGGACATTTTTAAATTTTTTACAAATAGTTTTTAAACTTGTGTCCCTTTGAATTTCTGCATGATGAGATATCATAAGCAGGGCATAAATCCTGCTAAGTTTCAGAATTTTTCACCATCCACTGATTTTTAGAAAACTAATAAAGAACATACATACATACATACACACACACACACATATATACACTCACACACTAAAAGTGGTATCCCCTCGAATTTCTGCACTATGGGAAAACATAAGCAGGGCATCAATCCTACAAAGTTTCATAAAGAGCTGGTGATCCACAATTTTTTAGATTTTTTTTTTTCAATTTAAGCATCTTGGGCAAATCACACTCTCTCAGCCTAGAAGCTTGAAAAATTAAAATATTTTATGGCTATCAGGATGAAACTTGTCACAGTTGTAAGCCACATTGACCACTTTATGCCTGCCAAGTTTCAGAACATTTGGATTATCCATTGATTTTAAGGAAATTGGTACAAAAAAAATAAAAGAGAGGAATCTTTTTGAATTTCTGCTTAATGATGCAACATAAGCAGGACATCAATCTTGCCAAGTTTCAGAACGTTTTGGTCATCCACTAATTTTTAGGAAATTTTAAAAGTTTTACAAAGAATTAAGAAAAACCAATAGAGGTATCCCCTTGAATATTTGTACAACGAAACAGCATAAGCAGAGCATCAATCCTGCAAGGTTTCAGAAAAATTCATTCATCTACTGATTTTTAGGATTTTTTCAATTTAAGCACATGTGACAGGGGATGGGTTTTTAAGTAGAGGTTGGATGGCCTTCTGCCAGGAGGGCTTGGATTGTGTCCCACGGCTGTTGAGTAGAGTTGGACTGAATGATCTTTGGGGGTCCTTTTAAACTCCCAGCATTCTATGTTTCTATAAACAGAGTCTGGAATCCACCTGTCAGGAAGAATTTAATAGGGTTTTCCTCTTGGGCAGAAGGGATTCAGAATGGGTGGCCTTTGAGTTCTCTTCTAACTCTATGAGTCCAATAATAATAATAGTTATTATTATTATTATTATTATTATTATTATTATTATTATTATTATTACAATAACAACAACAACAACAACAGCAACAGCAGCAGCAACAACAACAATGGATAATAATGGATAATAATATGAGTAATTTCATCTTCCTGCTTGGCAGAATAGGGTAAGACTGGATGGCCTTTGGGTGTCTCTTCCAACTGTATGAGTCTAATAATTAATTAATTAATTAATTAATAATGAATAAAAATAATATAGTAATGTTATCTTCCTGCTAGGACTAGGGAAAGAGGAGTATAATTTTAAACTACTAAGATCTCCAATCCAAGGGCTAGGGAAAAAGGAATGCTATTTTAAATCACTTTCTAACTAACACAGAACAGATCTCAAGTACTACTACTACTACTACTACTACTACTAATAATAATAATAATAATAATAATAATAATAATAATAATAATAATAATAATAAAGCTATATATAACCTGATTCCATCTCCCTGAGGGGACTAGGGGTGGTTCATGTGGGGACGAAGCATAATCAGCAGATAAAACAATATGACGATAGCATAAATAATTAAAACAATAACTGTAAAATAACATTCATAAAATAAATAGTGAGCATCAGGACTAAATGGTCGGGCTATTAAGAAATTACAGGGAAGGCAGGCATGTGCAAAAATGCAAGACAATGAGATTCAGGAATAGGGCAAAGTGCTGGCCTATAGTGACTCCCCAGCTAATGCAGCATCCAGAGGGAATGCAGCATTTTGAGATCTTTCACTGAAGGGAGGAAACTAGCTTTGCAGCTGCCATGTTCAGCGCTCTCCTTTCCTCCCACCCCAGGAAATTTTGTTACATTGTAAAAAATGCTCCAAGTCAATGAATCTTTTTCCCCAAAACTTTTGGAACTGTAGTTTCATTTTGGAAAGATTCGGAGACTGGTTTGCCAGTTTATATTTCAGTGATTTGTTACTCCGAATCTTCCGAAATACAAAAGGACTCCGAAATTTTGCACACCCCTATTAGTTTTTTTTTTTTCATTTGGAACACACAGAGAAGAAAACATTTTCTTTAACCTTCATTCCTTGGAATGAAATTATATGAGGTTTGGTTTGCATCCATTCCATTTTTCACAATTCCTTTGTGTGGTTCAAAATTATATTTCCTGCTTTCTTCTGAATTCTTATAGACACATGTTTTTTGCTTTCCTAATACTTCTTTGCATCACTGTTTTTCTTTGCTTTTGAATTTGAGTATTTTTCTCCTTTTGAACTACACTCCTTTTTTGTTGAAATTACAGTGTTCCCTCACTTATCGCAGGGGTTACGTTCCAGGACCACCTGCAATAAGTGAAAATCCATGAAGTAGGGATGCTATATTTATTTTAATATTTATACATTATGTTAGTAGTTATACACTATTTTAAGTCTTTATCAACCAATCGTATGTTGATAAATTGCCTCCTTCTCCTCCCATTGCTGCTTGGGCTCCCTTTCTCTCCCTTTGGCTTCTCCTTCCTTCCTTAGGCTGTAAATTGTATTTTTTTATTATTTATAATAGACTTTTAAAGTTTATTGAAAAACCGCAAAACAGCGAATCCGCAAAAAGTGAACCACAAAGCAGTGAGGGAACACTGTACTATAGTTATTGAGCTGGGGTCAATTCCTTTGACATCCCAAGGATGCCAACTTTGTTCAGTTCATGCATTCCCTTTGACAGGAAAATGCAAATAAGAATGGGTTGAAGAGGACTTACCTTAAACAACAAGTCCAGGCATTATGACAATATCCAACAGCCGTATGTGTTGGAGGACATTTCTTGTGTTCACAGGAGCCATCAAAACTGATACAGAGGGCATGATTTGCTATATAAGCAATGCCTGTTCCAAAAAAAAGCCAAACAAAAATGCAGTAAGTGGAGAATAAGTAAAAGCATAATACTAAATGATTCAAACCAAGGGTGGGCAAAATGTGACCTGTAGTGATTCCCCAGCATTTGAGGGCATGCACCATTTAGAAATCTTGATTTAAGGAGCAAACACACCAATAGTTTGGAGAAAATAAGCCATATTCTAAGATATAAATTTATTCAGAGTGCCAATCTATTCTAGCTACATTTTGGATGGTCAAGAGAGGAGTCATGGGAACAAAAGGTGGAGAACCATCCCAAGGAGTATCTGTTACATCATAGCGGGTTCAGGATAGGTAGATATGAAGGAATGATGCTTCAGGTCACTCAAACTATCTAACCCTTTTATTTCTGCCCGCTGTGAGGCATTTTTCACTCTTCCGTGCTAAAATGACCAGTGGGGAGAGAAAGCATGAGGGTTCTTGAGGGCTAATATTGGGGTGTTTCCTTGCAAGGGTGTTTCAGGGGGTGGAGAGCAGGCTTCCATGATCTTCAAGGGCCCCAATCCTCTAAGGGATGCCAACCCTGATATAATGTAAAAGCTAGTGACTAATAAAAAAAATGTAAATCTCTCCATCCGTAAAGTTTCTCTCCATCACTTCAACCCTTTCAGGATTGTGAAGAACGAGACCATGTTTACCACCAGTGAAGAAATTGCAGCTATGTAAACATTCTACTAATTTTGTCCTATGAAATTCTGGGAGTTGTCACTTAGAGCCATTTTGAATTATGGCACTACAGCTCTCAAAAGGAATCACCTGTAGAAGATTCTGTCACTAAACTACAATTCCCAGGACTCTGTGGAACAGTCATGTCAATTAGAGTGCTATGAAATGGATATAACTGTGTATTGCAAATGTATTTAAGAACTAAAATAGAATGAAATATACATATGCAATGGAATTAAAAGAGAATTGGTACAAAATGATGTATTGATGGTACATGACTCCACAAAAATTAGAGACCAGGTACAAGAACACATAGAATAAATGCTGGAAGTGAGTTTTACAAGAAGGTACATTCTATCATATGTAGTGGACTTGTAAAAAAGCAACCAACTATTGGGAAATGATACAGGAGACATGCCAAAAAATTCAAAAATAAAAATCCAAATGAAGCCAGAATATTTTTATGGAGTTTGACCGATATAGAAATTGACTTGGACACAAATAAAGACATTTTGTTTATATACTTGACTACAGCACCAAGAATGGTCTATGCTAAATATTGGAAAACAGATGAAGTCCCATCAAAAGATCAATGGTTAGACAAAGCCATGGAATTTATGAACATGGATAGATTAACATTCTTAATGAAGAGACATACAGGGAGACCAATTACACCTACTGACTAGCGGCCCCTCAAGGAGTATATGAAAATATAGTAGAAAGAGACAATGTAACCAAACTATTCTTCTTCTTCTTCATTCACACAGTCTTTTCCAACTCTTTGTGACTTCATGGACCAGTCCACGCCAGAACTCCCTGTCAGCCGTCGCTGCCCCAGTTCGTTCAAGTTCATGCCAGTCCCTTCAAGGATACCATCCATCCATCTCACCCTTGCTCGGCCTCTCTTCCTTTTTCCTTCCATTATCCCCAGCATCATGATCTTTTCCAAGCTTTCCTGTCTCCTCATGATGTGGCCAAAGTCCTTCATCTTTGCCTCCAGTATCTTTCCCTCCAGTGAGCAGCCACTGGGCATTATTTCCTGGAGGATGGACTGGTTGGATCTTCTTGCGGCCCAAGGCACTCTCAGGATTTTCCTCCAGCAGCAAAATCCAAAGGCATCTATCTTCCTTCGCTCAGCCTTCCTTATGGTCCAGCTCTTGCATCCATAGGTTACTACGGGGAATGCCATTGCTTTCACTCTGCAGACCTTCATTGCCAGTGTGATGTCTCTGCTTTTCACTATTTTTCAACCAAACTATACTTGGACATATAAGAAGGAAAGGTCCCGATACTTAAGTGAAGAAAAGGGGATAAGACAAATACAACAAATAAGTAGAACAAGAACAACATTGTAATGCAAAGAGGAAGAATGAAAATACACTTCTCCCCCACTTTCCCTTCTCCCTTTACCCCTTTTTCTTTTTTAAACCCTACTTCTTTTTTCCTTCTCCCACATCCCTGCACTCTTTTCCCAATTCCCCAAGTCCTTTTAACTATATTTCTTTATGATAATTTTCAATAAATATGTTTTTTTAAAAAGAACTAAAATAGAAAAGAGTAACCTAAAAGTTGGATAAAGTGTTTTGTTTTGTTACTTTTTCTGGGATCAGAGAAGAAATAGTGTGTTGGCATAACACAGCGATTCTTTGGCAGTTAAGTAGTTAGTGTTATTAGCACTGGGAAAGCTATGATAGAAGGGAAAAAACATGTTCAGAAAAATATGTTTTCAGCACAGAAAACGCTGTTTCCTGCACAGAAAATGTCGCATGAAAGCCAAAACTTACCCTGATTTAGCATCTAGCTGTCTTCTGGAGTACATCACAGGTTTTAACAGGTTAATCCAATTTTTTCCTCTTTCAGACAAATTATGGGGATCATTCAGAAACTTTAGTTGAAACTCTGAAGTATCCCATAGTTTTAGAGCAATGTGGACCTCTGGATTGGGTAGGCAAAAGCCTACACTCCATAAAGGAAATTCCAATTACTTTCTCACAATACAGGGGGAATGGCAAATATAAGCATTATAACCAAAGAAAATGAACCTCTTGAAGATTTACATTTACATATATATATATATATATATATATATTCCGCTTTTCTCCCTGTAGGGTCTCAGGGTGGCTAACATGTTCTCTCTGTGAAAAATGTGGGCTTTCTAAAGTATTTCTGTGTAAACAAATTATTTACATAAAAAATTTTAAATGCAAATAAATCCTCAAAAAATTTCTGTAATCATACCCATTGGGGAAAAAACTTTTAAAACTTTTCATTCTCGTGTCAAAGAACAAAATAAGATTTGAGTTTATTGGAAATGAAAAATCATTTACCTGGATCAGGAAGGATAGCCAAAGAAATAAACAGAAGAAGATAGCAAATCTTCATAGCTATTGAACAGCAAGGGCAGATATTGAATGGGAAATCCTGTATAGCTAAAACATTAACAACACTAAGCATAATAAACTGTTCTAATTTTATACTATTACATGGATTTTAAGATGTCAAACTCTTCAAATCATAAGATATGTCACAAGTATGTTCTACCAAATAATTAAGTTAATATTAAACTGTAGAAGACTGTTGACCTTGGACCTAGGATACCTCAACAGAGAAAATTTATAAATGGCTCTGAACATAGTGTGCGTCCTTGGAATTGATGGGAAAACTTCAAAGGCTTCTTTCTTCCTCATTTTCAGAGTTATTGGCATGAAGCTTTCTATGATTATCGAACACATTTGCCAATCTTAGCCCATCAAGTCTCAGAACATTTCACTCATCCATGGATTTTTGGGGAATTTTAGAAATTTTTGCAAACAACATTTTTAAAAAGAAAACTACAAAAGCTATCTCTTTGAATTTTCTATACAATAACAAAAGATAACAGAGGATCATTCCCCCCAAGTTTCAGAAATATTCATACATCTATTGAGTTTGGGAATTTTTTAAAAGTTTTGACCAAAACTTTTTTTTTTAAAGCCACAACAGAGAAATGTAGTTTAAGGCAGGGCCTTCTGAATTTTCTGCCATAGCGCTCCTTGCCTTCCTAAACTACATTTACCAGAATTCTGTGCTCTCTCAATCTCTTTCCCAGCTCACTCAGCTCATCCTATTCTGCTTCTTTCCTCTCATGGCAAGGCTGAATCTACACTGCTACATAATGCAGTTTAAAACAGCCTAGAGAAGAATTATTTTTCACCTGTTAAATTTCATTGATCCAATGAGTTTGGTTAGGATTAAGAGAGGAATTCAGCCTTGGAAGTGATTTTTATCTAGAACAGCATTTTCTTAGGTCTTGTATTTGTTACCATGTATGTACAGTTGATTGGAGCCCCTGGTGGCACAGCAGGATAAACCATTGAGCTGCTGAACTTGCTGAACAAAAGATCCAGGGAGTGGGGTGAGCTCTTGCTGTTAGCCCCAGCTTCTGCCAACCAAGCAATTCGAAAGCATGCAAATGTGAGTAAATCAGTAGGTACCCCTCCAGTGGGAAGGTAACAGCACTCGATGCAGTCATGCTGGCCACATGACCTTGGAGGTGTCTACGGACAATGCCAGCTCTTCGACTTAGAAATGGAGATGAGCACCAACCCCCAGAGTCGGACACGACTGGACTTAATGTCAGGGGAAAAACCTTTACCTTTACTACAATTGATGAGATCTAATTTTTCTATGTTGCACTGCAAATGCTTTTTGTTGTCTGGGATTATCTCTTGATACATCCTCAATGGAATATTGGTTTTAATTGCATAGTGCGCAATAATCAATCAACATGCTTCCTCCTTTTTGAAAACAAAAGAAAGCACCACTAAAGGTGTCACATCATCATTTTTATTAAGATAAAAATATCTGAAGCTTTCAAAGAAAAGATTTCATTGAAGTTCTTGAACTCAGGAGAAGCATTTTTCAGGCCGGCATTCTATCTCTTGCAGCTGAAATGCAGTACAAATGAGATGTCTCCATCAATATGAAATATGTGTTTAATGTGACATAGTTTGAGATTCTGCATTTTTCACCTCTGAATTTGGTTCTAACCAGGGAAAATATGATGGTAGAGTGAGCATTTTATCAACTTATATGTGAGCTTGATTTTTCAAGAACAATGTCAAGGCACATAATTTGACTTCTATTGTCACATTTGCCTGTGACATCTAAAAGTATCTCAAGATAGGAAGACAGGGAAAGGTGAGCACAGAAAGTCACAGGAATTAATTATTTGCAAGGACACTTTTATTTTCTTTGGTGGAAGCTTCCCCCAGGATTCATGGTGGAATTATTTTGTGATTTTTCAGTGAAAATACCAAAATCCATTGATCATCTGTAAACCTGGAATTGATGC
The DNA here is from genome assembly GCF_035594765.1 of Anolis carolinensis. Lineage (NCBI taxonomy): Eukaryota > Metazoa > Chordata > Lepidosauria > Squamata > Anolidae > Anolis > Anolis carolinensis. The sequence continues at coordinate 8,142,349 of NC_085841.1, forward strand.
AGCATGTGGTCATTCTTCAAGTCCTGAAAAGGTAAAAGGTTCTCAGTTAATGTGCAAAAAATATAATGAACGATTAGAAACATTCAGTCCACATTCCAAAAAGTCCTATCTGTTATGGCATCAACATTTTCTTCTCTCTTCTCTTTGTATCAATTTCACAGCACAACAAAATTCTTGGTGTCTTGGTTTTTAGGCCTGTTCCTGTGGTTCTTTGTGGCACTGATTCAGAAAAGTACATTGGATACACCACATCCATTTTAGTTTTTCAGATGTGGTTATTATGGTTTTCTATGGAAGAGCTGATGGTGACTGGTCACTGGTAGATGCCATATGTTTGGCATCTCAAAAATTAGAACTGACAGGGTGAAACTGGTACCATTTTTTGAATCAGCAGGTGAAATATACCCAGAAACAGGTCTAACATTTGAGGCACCAAAATGTGTGTTGGCCAGTGTTACCAAAGTTCTTTCAGTTCTTTTACTGAAATAAAAAAATGCACAAAAAAGTATAGGCTTACTACAAAAGACACAAAACTTCAATTCCTAAGTATACTATTAGACAAATTGGCAAAGGCAAACCCTTGCAGTACAAGACTGATTAAATGGGCCTACTCTAGTCCACACTAGTGTCTATACTCTTTTAATATGGGATATGTTTTCATGGGAATTGTTCACTTCAATAAATGAATGAATGAAGACTAGCTACTGTCAGCAGATGTATTAAAACATAATTTATCATTTATAATTTTCATAATCTTGGTGTTTTACAGTGTCATGAAAAAAGTCCAACAACATGACAAATACATGACAAATCTTCAACTCACTTTTTGCAGCAGGCTTGTTTTGGAGTACAGCGCCCAATTACTGAATACGACTCAGGACACCTTGTTTTTCTGCAAATGCCACCAAGGTGTTGGCATGTTCCTGGATCCTTTATGCTGGTAGTTCCAGCAAAACCTGTTTCCACCAGAAGACAAAATGTGGAGCAGAATTAAATAAAAGCTCAAGCCTCAGCCTAAGCCAGTAGTTTTCAACCTATGGGTCCCCAGGTGTTTTGGCCTTCAACTTCCAGAAATCCCAGCCAGTTTACCAGTTGTCGAGATTTCTGGGCGTTCCCATAACTAGGGATAATGACTTACCATAATCAGGAAGGAGAAGCAAGGAAAGGACCAGCAAGAAAAGGCAACAGCTATTCATAGCTTTAACAAGTCAGACTTGGATGTTTGGTCTGCAATCCTGTTTCCTAGGGCTAGAAACAGTGATACGGATTATGATCAAGACTCCGTGTAACGTGATGGATTTGAAGGTGCATTTCAGAATAAGACAAAACACTATTAGTGTATTATAAAGATGTACATGTTAACACTGTTAAAAGTTGTATGAGGTGCACCATGTGCTTCTAGTGAACACCAGGCATTTGTAGCCATATTTACTGTATTCATTGGGCACTTCCGCTTGTTCATAAGCACTTGTGAAGCACATCGGACAATTCTGACACACACTCCTCTTAGTTCATGTCCATGTACATATCAGGGATGCCCCAATGTCCATCAATTCCTCTTGCATATCAAGATTACAGTGTTGAGCAGATATCCAACTTGGTAATATTATGGCAGCCCCAAGGTGGGTATGGACACTGCAAAACTACTTAGTTTGATTTCTTACATAAATAAGGAGCAATAAGCTTGTCTATCCATGGACAGTATTTGACTGGCCAAAACATCTCTCTCACTCTTGATTATGTGAAACATAGAATCAGAGCATCATGGAGTTGGAAGAGACTACAAGGGTCATCCAGTCCAAACCCCTGCCTTGCAGGAATACACAATCAACGCACTCCCAACAAAATGCCCATCCAGCCTCTGCTTAAAAGCCTCCAGAGAAGACTCTACAACACTTTGAGGCAGCATGTTCCAGAGCCAAACAGCTTTAACCATCATTAAGCTTTTCCTATTTTTTGGTGGAATTTGAATCTATTGCTTCATGTCCTAGTCTCTAGAGGAGCAAAAGTCAACCTGTCTACACCTCAATATGAGAGCCTTTCAAATATCTAAACATGGCTATCGTGTCCCCTCTTAGGCGTCTTTTATCCAAGCTAAACATACCCAGCTTCCTCAGTTGTTCAACAAAGGGCTTGGCTCCCAAAACTTTGACAATTTTGATTGCCCTTCTCTGGACACATTCCAGCTTATCCATATCCTTCTTGAATTGTGGTGTCCAGAACTGGACATTATTCCAGGTGAGGTTTGACCAAAGCAGAGTGGAGTGGGACTATGACTTCCCTGAATACTGAAACTATACTCTTATTGGTGCATCCCAGAATCACATTTTTAGCTGCCACATCACACTATTGATGCATATTCAGCTTTCAATCTACTGAGACTCCTAGATATACTCCTAGAAGTAATGGTGCCTCTCTATTCAGCTTTAGTCAGACATTTATAACCCAGGAACAAAAAATCGTGTCACATAGCGTAATACATACAATGGCCGCCAAGTGCATTGATTGATTCTATGACATGCACTGTTTTCAGGTGAGTTGTCACCAGCCTATATCTGTGCAGTACCTTATAAATGTAGTATCTTAGATTGTCATACTCACTGCAGAGAGTGTGCATAATATGTTTCTTTTTGCCTCACTCAGAAAATCAGAGATAAGAAACAGGTGGTTAGTTATGCCTTGTATGTTTTATGACATTGATTTTCCATCTGCAGACATTTAAGTTCTTAAATTTCAATAAGCTTTCCCAAGACTTACACAATGCCCAGTTGTTGGCTTGAGAAGATTTGAGTTGATTCTTCAATGCCAGATGAGTTGTGCTTCTTCAAGTTTCCAAGGGGAGCAAGGGCTATGGAGATGTTTTGTCTTCCTTTCAAATTAAAGAACGACATATATATTTTCCCTTTTTATAGGTAGTGAATCGTTTTTCATTCTTCCAAATTTTAATGCCTGGCTAGGCATAGATGACCTCTCTGGAAATTACCGAAATCATATGATAAGAGAAATTAAATTACTGCCTTTCAGCCCTACCTAGTGGATAATTTTTTTCATGGTTTCATTTCATCATCACCATAGTGTCATTTTTTTTCCGAGTAGAACCACGTTTTCTGCTTCACTTGACTATGTTTACTGTTGAATTTCTCCATAATTGACTGAGATTATATTGATGACTTTGCTTATACAGTAGAGTCTCACTTATCCAAGCTAAAGGGGCCAGCAGAAGCTTGGATAAGCGAGTATCTTGGATAATAAGGAGGGATTATGGAAAAGCCTATTAAAAATCAAGTTAGGTTATGATTTTACAAATTAAGCACCAAAACATCATGTTATACAACAAATTTGATAGAAAAAGTAGTTCAGTACACAGTAATGTTATGTTGTAATTACTGTATTTATGAATTTAGCACCAAAATATCATGATATATTGAAAACATTGACTACAAAAATGCCTTGGATAATCCAGACCCTTGGATAAGCAAGTCTTGGATAAGTGAGACTCTACTGTACTTGAAATGAAATAGAAACTTTAGAGCCAATACTGACAATCCAAATTTGCTGAATATCAGGTTCTATCCAAAAGTAAGCTAAACCAACATTTTTTTTTTTTTGCTATAACGATAGATCAATCCCAAACTTGAACATAAATATTCAGGATGCCTAAACTGAGTGACAATTTGGTCAAATCATTTCATGAATGTAAATGTCTATAATGTCAGAATTTTTCAATATGTCATTTCTTAAGTAACAATAAGAAAGTGTAAGTAAGTGTAAGGATCAAGCCCAACCATGATGCAAGCATTAAGAGTCAAGCCACTTGTCTAATTTACAGCCAGGGTACTAAAGTAGCACAAAGCTTCTCTATTGTTGAGGGTTGTGTTGATGAAGAGTTGTTGTTGAAGAGAAAGTTGCAAAGATACAGAAGAATTGGAGAACAAGAAGGTTTCAACTACCTGGGAGTGTCTGGAAGAAGAACTTGAGAAGAGTCCCAGTCTTCTGCTATACTGTAAATATTCCTTACATAAAGTCTTATCTACTACAACGACAAGTTGTGTATGTCTTCTCCTTAACTGGAAGGGGAACGTTTCTTCTGCAAAGGGGGTTGTTTCTGTTGCTTCATACAGAACCCCATTAATTTCATTGTGGCATATAATAATAACAAAAAAATACAGAAGTTCAAAATATTTGATAAAGATGTAACCCAAAAGAGTTGACAGACTGGGTCAAAAACAGAATTGTGAATATGCAATTATTTCATTATGATAAGTGATGGTGACAAATTTCCATTTGCAGAGACAACAAAAATTATGTGAAATACTTGCCTGGTATCCTCACATTCCAAAGTGTTTCAGAAAATGCAAATTTTTTGTACAGTAATGATACCGGGACACACACACACACACACACACACACACACACACACCAGCAAAAAGCACAAATGATTTCTTAGGGGGAGGAAGTACAAATTCAGCAATCATATGTAATTTGGATGTGCCTGTTTTTGGTGTTCTTTCTTTCTTCAAAAACAAAAATAAAGCACCCAGCAATCTTGCACGTGTGTGTGTGTGTGTCAAAGACAGAACGCCACAAGATTCAAAGTAACAGAGTTTATTAGATTTACAGAACTCAAAAATGCCCGTAAAAACACAAGGGCCAGGCAGTTTTTGCCTTTAGTAGCAAAAAGGGACAAAAGTAAATGTTCAAAAGATAAACCGGATTAAACCGGAGTTTAATCCGGGTAAAAACAAACTGCTTGCTTCAGCCTAGGTATTAACAGAACAAAAGCCAAGGAACAAAAGATACAAAGAATGCAACTAATTGGCAGCAGATTCCTCTCTGCTGCCAGCACTGTGCTTAGAGTAACTTGCGTCGCTCCCACACACACACAGTAGACAGGATCTCCAACACGAGCAATTCAGCCAAGGATTGCAGAAGTAGAGTAGACCAGTTCCGTTCCGTAGATCAAAGCCAGAAGCAGACGTTTGTAGTTTTTCCAAGTCCAAGAAGGGGGGAAGACAAGCCGTGGTCAGTTCAGTCCGGGTTCTCAAAGCAGGAGATGGCGTCCGTCAGAAAGACGACGGAAGGTCAAGCTAATAAGAGTAAGCACAGGTTTGCACAAACAAATGCCCACACAATCCCTCCCGCCGTCTGACCTTGGATTCCAATCAACTTACGTCTCAGCACAGGAAAGCACACAAGTCTTCAGGAAAGCGTCCCACACACACACGGATCCCAAGCGTTTGCCCAGATTACCTTGCCCGACGCAATTTGCAATTGCTCCCAAGCCCCATTTTATGCCAGTTACAAATCTTCATCACTGTCAGCTGTCCTCCTTAACCCGGGCGTTTCCTCATCACTTTCCTCGTCAGAGCTGGAACACCTCTGACTACGCCCAACAGCATCTCCAGCTGTGGATCCCGTCCCATCCCTCCAGCTAAGCCATGGGTCTAATCCTGAAGGTCCCCATTCATCTTCTGTCCCATCATGGCCAGTGGCACCCAATTCCTCCCTTACCCGAGTCCAATCCATCTCATCCTCCTCTGAGCTAACCAGCCCCTCCTCCATTCTCTCCGTAAACCCTTCGAAAGATTCTTCGTCAGATGGTGCTGCAAATATGTCTCGCAGTCTTTTTCTCTCTCGCTCCTCGAGAGTATCTGACTCCCGAGGAGTCTTACGCCCACGTCTGTCAGTAACAGAGCCATGAGGCTCAATCATAACACTATCCCCTCTCACAAAGGCCTCCTCCCCCGATGGCGGAGAAGTGGCAGTGATACCCTCCGCTATAGCACCACGACGACTAGAGGTATCAAGTTTCAACAGTGAACGATGAAAGACTGGATGGACCTTTAAACTAGACGGTAAACGCAAACGAAACGCAACGGAAGAAATCTTTTTAACGATAGGAAAGGGACCCAAATACCGAGGCGCAAACTTTCCCCCAGCCTGTTTAATATGTTTGGAAGATAACCACACCAAATCCCCTTCTTCCAACTCCTCCCCTGCCTGCCTGTGGCGGTCAGCCTGAGTCTTCTGCGTTGCCTTAGCTTCCAGCAGTAAGCGACGGGCAACATCATGCAATGCAGCCATTTCCGTAGAGCGGTACACAGGGTCCGAAGAGACCACATTGGTCGACGGCGCCACACCTCCCCGTGGGTGAAAACCATAAGTTAGCTCAAACGGCGTATGCTGACTAGATGTGTGCACCGCATTGTTGTAAGCAAATTCCGCCACCGGTAGCCACTTCACCCAAGCCGTGGGTTGGTCTAAACAAAAACAACGCAGATATTGCTCTAAGAGCCCATTAACCCGTTCCGACTGTCCATCCGTTTGCGGATGGAAAGCTGAAGAAACGTTTAACTTAGTCCCCAAACACTCATGGAAATGTTTCCAAAAGCGTGACACAAATTGCGGAGCCCTATCTGAAATAATCACCTCGGGTGCTCCGTGCAAACGATAGATGTGCTTAGTAAATAGTAAGGCCAACGTAGGGGCCGCCGGAATGGTTGAACAAGGAATAAAATGAGCCAGTTTACTAAATAAATCCACCACCACCCAAATACAAGTATAACCCCCAGACTTAGGCAAATCTGAAATGAAATCCATGGAAATGATTTGCCATGGCCTGTCCGGAACAGGTAAAGACGACAACAACCCTCTAGGGCGCCCAACAGGCGTCTTACTCTGCTGGCAAACGGCGCAGCTGTCACAAAAGCGCAGAATGTCTTGCCGCATCTTTGGCCACCAATAGCTCCTGGTAATGAGCTGCACGGTCTTGAATCTGCCAAAGTGCCCAGCCATGGGTTCGTCATGGTGGGCTCTAATCACCTCCAACCTGAGGGCCCCCACTGGTACGTAGACCTGCCCCCTGCGTACCAATACTCCGTCTTGATCTTGTAGATGCGGCAGTATGGTACGGTTACCTGCTGAGAGCAGCATCAGTTGCTCCTGTGTCCACACATCATCCCTCTGAGCCGCAAGGATCTGGTCATGTAACCCGAGCTCATTATCTACAACACACAGAGAGGCAGTAGGCAAGATGGTCTGACATACAACCTGCTCATTGGTCTTAAACTCCGGCTTGCGGGATAAAGCATCGGCCCGCAAGTTTGCCTTCCCCTCTACGAACTGCACCTTGAAGTTAAACCTGGAGAAAAACAAAGCCCATCGGATTTGACGCTGGTTTAACTTCTTTGCTGTTTGCAAGTGCTCTAAGTTCTTGTGATCAGATCTGACCACGATCTGGTGCCGTGCCCCTTCAAGCCAGTGCCGCCACACCTCAAACGCCACCTTAATCGCCAACAACTCCTTCTCCCATATGGTATAGTTCTGCTCGAAGGGTGTTAGTTGCCGCGAGTAAAATCCACAGGGACGCAAGGTCCCTGAGGAGTCCTTCTGAGACAATACAGCCCCCAACGCGTAGCTAGAAGCGTCCGCTTCTACCACGAACGGTTTGTCAACATCAGGATGGGTTAGTATGTTGTCCGATTGAAAACTAGACTTAAGTTGTAGAAACGCCTCGTGAGCTTCCCGCCCCCACACAAATGGCTGTTTCTTGCGCAGAAGCTGCGTCAAAGGTACCGTGAGCTTTGCAAAATTCGGAATAAACTCCCGGTAGTAATTAGCGAAACCTAAGAACCTTTGTACATCCTTCTTAGTTTTCAGCTCCTGCCATGAGTTGACGGCGTCAACCTTATGTGGGTCCATTTTAAGTTCCCTACCTGACACTACATGACCTAGGAACTCCACTTCAGGCACATGAAAGACGCATTTGGAAGCCTTGGCGAAAAGCCCATTAGCCCGCAGTCGGTGCAGAACCTGCTTGACATGTTGACGATGTTCTTTCTCGTCCTTAGAAAAAATCAAGATATCATCCAAATAAATCACTAAAAATTGGTCAATTAGGTCCCTGAACACATCGTTCATGAACCTCTGGAAGACCGCAGGAGCATTACAAAGCCCAAAAGGCATGACTCGGAACTCGTGGCATCCGAAACACGTGTTAAATGCCGTCTTCCATTCATCCCCTTCCCGTATACGGATTAAGTTATAGGCCCCCCGCAGGTCAAGCTTGGTAAAGACCTTAGCCCCTTGCACCCTTGATAACAGTTCCGAGATTAAAGGGAGCGGGTACCTATCCCGAATGGTGTATTTGTTTAGGATCCGATAGTCGCAGACCAACCTAAGTTCCCCAGTCTTTTTGGCTACAAAGAATACTGGTGCCGCAGTTGGAGAACTAGATGGGCGAATAAACCCCTTGGCTAAATTTTCATCTAAAAACTCCCGCAAAGCTTGCCTTTCCGGTACAGTCAAGGCATACAGCCTCCCTGCTGGCAGTTTCGCACCTTCTGCCAGCTTGATGGCGCAATCATATGGCCTGTGCGGTGGTAATTTGTCCGCTTCTCTTTTACAAAATACATCAGAGAACTCCCCATACTCAGCAGGCACTCCCTCCATATCAGCATGAGTAACGTTTAAAGTGCAACAATCCTGCCTCTTTAAGATCACTTTACGTGTTGCCCAATCCACTTGTGGGTTTACTACAGCTAGCCAATCCATCCCCAGGATCACATCATATCTAGGCAAGCTCGTAATATCCCACACAAACGTTCCCGTTACTCCCTGCACCTCCCACGTTACTGCTGAGGTTTCCTGGTTAACCACCCCAGTCTCCAGCAGTCTCCCATCTGCTCCCTCCACCCACACGTCGCATGCCTTGCGCACTCTAGGAATGCCATGCTTCTTAGCAAACTCAATATCTATATAGGAGACCGTAGCTCCTGAGTCCAGCAGTGCCAGAGTAGAAACAAGTTCCCTTCCCCCAACAGATAATGTAATGGGTACGAAAACATGCTTCCTCCCCTCAGTTGACTGCTTGAGGAGCCCTAGTGCGTTGGACTCACGTCGCACTAGGGCTGGCCTTTTCCCGAAAGCTGGGAAGGTTTCACATTACAATTTTTGGCAAAATGCCCAGCATTCCCACAGTACAAACACAAGCCCAGCTGCCTCCTACGGCTCTTTTCCTCTGTAGACAGTTTTTTAAAGACCCCAAGCTCCATGGGCTCTTCCCCCATCACCACAGGTGCCCTGGTTACATGCATGGGTGGCGCACACATTGCTTTTGAGTGTTTACGAGCCTCGAACCTTGCGTCTAAACGCAGCACCTTAGCTACTAAGGCGTCCCAGCTTTCAGCCGGCTCCAAGCGTGCTAATTCATCCTGGAGCATATCACTTAACCCGGCAGTAAATAAAAGCATGAATGCATTTTCCCCCCAATCCAGCTGGTGGCGATACAGGTTAAACTTATTTAAGTAATCCAAAACAGTCCCCTTTCCCTGTTTCAACCGATACAGAGCCCACCCAGCGTTCTCCGTGCGGAGAGGATCCCCAAAAGTATCAGTTAACAACTTTTTGAAATTATTCAAATTGTCCTTGACTGGGTCATTTCCCAAAATTAAATTAGTGGCCCATTGTCCTGCGGGACCGGTCAACAAACTCAAAATAAAAGCCACCTTACTAGTGTCAGTAGGAAAAGCATGAACACTGAGCTGTGAAAAATAAAGCTCCACTTGTGCCAAAAAGGTTGGCAACTTGCACCTGGTTCCGTCAAAGCGTTCAGGAGTCAAAACATGTCCTTTCACAGCAAAAGCTGTTTGGCTTACGGTAAAGGCCGTTTGCAATTGGTCTACTTTGGCTCTTAACTCATCCATCGTCTTCCTGACGGGTTTATTGCTGCAATAAACTTTTTATGGGCGTCGGGCAATCTGTCAAAGACAGAACGCCACAAGATTCAAAGTAACAGAGTTTATTAGATTTACAGAACTCAAAAATGCCCGTAAAAACACAAGGGCCAGGCAGTTTTTGCCTTTAGTAGCAAAAAGGGACAAAAGTAAATGTTCAAAAGATAAACCGGATTAAACCGGAGTTTAATCCGGGTAAAAACAAACTGCTTGCTTCAGCCTAGGTATTAACAGAACAAAAGCCAAGGAACAAAAGATACAAAGAATGCAACTAATTGGCAGCAGATTCCTCTCTGCTGCCAGCACTGTGCTTAGAGTAACTTGCGTCGCTCCCACACACACACAGTAGACAGGATCTCCAACACGAGCAATTCAGCCAAGGATTGCAGAAGTAGAGTAGACCAGTTCCGTTCCGTAGATCAAAGCCAGAAGCAGACGTTTGTAGTTTTTCCAAGTCCAAGAAGGGGGGAAGACAAGCCGTGGTCAGTTCAGTCCGGGTTCTCAAAGCAGGAGATGGCGTCCGTCAGAAAGACGACGGAAGGTCAAGCTAATAAGAGTAAGCACAGGTTTGCACAAACAAATGCCCACACAATCCCTCCCGCCGTCTGACCTTGGATTCCAATCAACTTACGTCTCAGCACAGGAAAGCACACAAGTCTTCAGGAAAGCGTCCCACACACACACGGATCCCAAGCGTTTGCCCAGATTACCTTGCCCGACGCAATTTGCAATTGCTCCCAAGCCCCATTTTATGCCAGTTACAAATCTTCATCACTGTCAGCTGTCCTCCTTAACCCGGGCGTTTCCTCATCACTTTCCTCGTCAGAGCTGGAACACCTCTGACTACGCCCAACAGCATCTCCAGCTGTGGATCCCGTCCCATCCCTCCAGCTAAGCCATGGGTCTAATCCTGAAGGTCCCCATTCATCTTCTGTCCCATCATGGCCAGTGGCACCCAATTCCTCCCTTACCCGAGTCCAATCCATCTCATCCTCCTCTGAGCTAACCAGCCCCTCCTCCATTCTCTCCGTAAACCCTTCGAAAGATTCTTCGTCAGATGGTGCTGCAAATATGTCTCGCAGTCTTTTTCTCTCTCGCTCCTCGAGAGTATCTGACTCCCGAGGAGTCTTACGCCCACGTCTGTCAGTAACAGAGCCATGAGGCTCAATCATAACAGTGTGTGTGTGTGTGTGGTTCTTTAGTAACATAGTCTTCTTATTATTGATAAGCAATTGCTTAATAGTCAATAATAAGACTATATATACCTCAAGCAATTATGTAAACATATAGGAATCATTACAGTGATCTACTACACCAGACTGAGGGCCCTTCCACCCAGCCATATAACCCAGAGTATCAAGGCAGATAATCCATAATATCTGCTTTGAACTGGGTTATCTGAGTCCACACTGTCATATAATCCAGTTCAATGTAGATCTTATGTAGAAGGGGCCAGAGAATCTATTTAGCTCTATGGAACATTGCCAGATATTGTGACATATATTAAGGTTTACATTTGTGGGAATTAGAATTGCACACTTACTCAACCGTCATATCCAATAGAGGGTTGACGTTGTATTACCACTATACTACAGAGCCAGGAACTTGTCCAATCCACATTGGTGTTCAATGTACAATGGCACTGATCTGCATCAGCCCCAATATACATCACATGGGTACCCATGTTCTTTGGGTGCCAATGTGCATCAGGTCAGGTACTGTGGCTGGCATCCTGTTACATATCTTTACAATTAACTAAAAGGTTTTCATACCAACTCTACTCTATATCATTATCTAGCTCTATGTAAAATTGAATACTGGAACGGGTCATGTAGTATTCTCAAGCAGTCTATAGCCTATATGCACAATGAAACTTGTTGCGTGAAGAGCACAAGGAGGAAAAGGCAGAGCAATGAAAGTGAAATGGTGCATTCAGGCATCTTTCTGAGTACAATGAGTTCGATGTGCAAATGGAGGTTAGATGGAGTGTAACAGTACAGACAAATCTGTGTTCTTTACAAGAACTATGGAGTGTATATGCACAGCTACATCAATTCCAAGAACGTTGAAATGATGGGCAGAAAATTTAGAGTGATTTATGAGATGATTTTGATTGTAAAGGTTTTTAATTTACTGTTCTTGGAAGTTGTCTGGGGTCCCACTCCAGGAGAAAAGTGGCATAAAACTTAATTAATTACTTAACAAAATAAAATAAAAACATTCTGCTGATGTGGATCCAAGTAGTTTCAAGAGGCCTTTAAATCACTCTTGACATAAATCAGGTGAAATGTATTTTTCCTTGAAGTTGTTGCTTATTCCTTCAGTCTATTCTGACTCTTCATGACCTCATGGACCAGCCCATGCCAGAGCTTCCTGTTGGCCATCACCACACAAAGCTCCTCAAAGTTACCTTTGTTTATTTATAGTCAGATTGAAGATGTTATCTCATACCAATAAAGCAGAGAGAGGCTAAATGTGGCTGGTGTACCCTGTCAGGGGATTAATCAGCTCTGAACCACCCTGATTTATTGGTGAGCCAGGCCTCTCACCAATCCATCCTCCGTCAGACTACTTGAACATCCGGCTAAGCAGCACCAACAAACAACACCACAGTTGTAATTCAGCTGCGCACAGCGGTTCCAAGGCTTTATTTATATACAAACTATTTACAAGTTACAAAGTCGATCGCTCATAGGACACATGCTTCCCTAAGCAAGGGCAAAGCATGTCCTCTCTCTTTGCCGATCGTCAGAGCTCTTCAGCCAGCAACTCCCACATTCCATAGAAGAATGACGAACATCCTGTCTGCCCTTCTGAGACCAGAAGGCTTGACCTATTGGCTAGGCAGGCTATCACTCAAGCTGGCCTGCCATTAACTTGTGTGCTGCTGGAAAGCATGCTGGAATACACAGTTGCAAAACTCCAACAGCAAAACGCTTGATTCAACATTTCACACACTCACCAAAATACACTAACATGCCCCATGTGCCACCCAGGACACAAATGGGATCATTTTTTATCCTAAAGTGTTCAGAAATGCACTTTAGGAGATGTGGGGGAATTCTCCTAACATTTTGGGCACACCGGGACAATTTGGATTGAGAAAAGTCTCTTTTTTAAAAAACAGAAACTTTTGATCATTTTCTAGGAGGGACTAAAATATGGTGAAAATGCCACCTTATGGGGGGAATTAGGGGTTATCTGGGAGAAAATATTCCCTTTTATCAGGAATATGTGTGTGTGAGACTCTCCATGGTCTCCTGAGGAGGCAATGGATTGGTTTAGTTTCCCACAGATGCCTGCTCCTTCTATAGCTTGAGAGATCACCCTGATCTCATATGAATCTGTTTACATACTGGCAGTTATTCTCTGAGATCACCTTAACTGGAACATAAGACAGGATCGCTCTAGCTGTAGTGTCAAATTTATAACAGTCCCTTGCTAGTAGGATCATATTAATTCTTATATCAGGAAAGTTTCAAAGTGTGGTCAATGGGCCATTCAGTGGGCCAATTGCCACTGAATATGGCTTTATATGTGGTAACTCAAAAATGCTTGCATCTGATACTATGAACAATACATAACAGATGCTGAGGAATGTGGGAGATTACATGGCAAGTGTATAAAATATTGAAAAGCAATCAAATGTTGAGGATACACATGAATGCTCAGTTCAAAATTAAGCTCATATACACAAACAACAAAATCCAAGGCCGGTCAGAGAATTGTTACGGCAAAGAAGCCTCGGATTTAATGTATGTGTAGATGAGCCCAATGCCGGACTGAATGTGTATCTTCAGCAATTGCCACAAACATACAAGATTCTGGGATGATCTCTTAAATTCTCAATGGATTGTTGATGTTATGGGTACAAGGAGGAGTACTGTATATACTCAAGTATAAGCCTAGTTTTTCAGCCCTTTTTTAGGGCTGAAAAAGCTCCCCTCAGCTTATACTCGAGTAAGGGTCCTGGCCAGCTTCTATTCAGGTCGGCTTATACTTGAGTATATAGGTATTCAGAATTGGACAGTCTTATCTTATTAAAGTCTTATTATTATCTTAATTTACAGTTTTATATATTCAAAAACATTTAACCTGCTTATGCCTCAAATAATGCAATTGCAATAATATCTATTTTTATTTTTGAATTTGACGCATAGCTGCTGCATCTCCCACCCTCGTCTTATACTCTAGTCAATAAGTTTTCCCAGTTTTTGTGGTAAAATTAGGTGCCTCAGCTTATATTCGGGTCAGCTTATATTTGAGTATAGGTAATTAAAACAACTTTTCCTTCTCTTTCTAACAGTACACCATTAATGATATAATGGCATTGCTTTTATTAATATGCCTCTGGCATTTTCAAAGAAAGGGTTATGTAAAAGTTCTTGTACTTTTATAAAGGTCATGGCACTGAATTTGTCAAGCCGGCAACAAGATCCTTTTTCCATCTGAGCTGTAACAGAAATGAAATGTCTCCATCTAGATGTATTATGTTGCAATTGCAAAACATGTCAAAATGTTCAGGTTAGGAAATACAGTAGAGTCTCACTTATCCAAGCTAAATGGGCCGGCAGAAGCTTGGATAAGCGAGTATCTTGGATAGTAAGGAGGGATTAAGAAAAAGCCTATTAAACATCAAATTAGGTTATGATTTTACAAATTAAGCACCAAAACATCATGTTATACAACAAATTTGACAGAAAAAGTAGTTCAATACTCAGTAATGTTATGTTGTAATTACTGTATTTATGAATTGAGCACCAAAATATCATGATATATTGAAAACATTGATGGCTTGGATAATTCAGAAGCTTGGATAAGCGAGGCTTCGATAAGTGAGACTCTATAAGAAAACAATATATTTCAAGTTCTAATTAGGGGTGTTTAATTTGGCTAGACTTTTTGGTGCACTGGTGCCCCCCCCCCCAATCTGTTTTTTGGGATCCTCCCAAATTTGGGTGGGAAACATTCCGTTTTTTGATCCACCAGCCAAAAGATCAGTTTTTGCTTAAGCTCTGATTGGCTCAACAAGACAGGGCTCAGAGGGGAACTCTGTGCGGGCACACAGCTGCCTCTCCACGCTCCACGTGTAGCTGAATAAAACCAAAAATAGCCGTGGTTTGCAGTCGCGTGGTCTGTTGCAGCCGAAAAATATGGCAGCGGTGCCTATTTCATTGTGGCTCACTGAAAGAGCCCAAAGAGCCAAATAAAACGGAGCCTGTTTTGAAAAAGAGATCTGTGCACAGCCCTAGTTCTAATTTCAATGTTTTTTTTTAGCTCTGTGCTTCTGCTGTATAAGCAAACTGCATTTCTTATAAGCCTTCATCTAGGGTTTCTACAGAGACTCAAAATTCTGACTTTCTCTTATTTGTTTTAATTTTTACATCTATATCTTCATCTCAATTACTATTATGGACACTGTCTAAAGTATTGAAAATTCCATATATCCTCTATACCAAAACCATACTCTTGTCTTCTGACATTAAAAGTGGAAGTTATGTCTTCTTATGCTGTCCCATATTCTTCCTGTCTTCTTTTCTAGATCTCTACATTAAAAGTTTGTATTAATTATTCTTATCAGTTTATTTATTTAATATCTTTTGTCTATTTTTAACTATTGCCATATACATCTAATTTTTTAATTACATTTGTTAGTAAATTAATATTGTGTAGGTTAGGTCATAGTTTACTATGTTATCTTTTCTTTTTAAAAAACATTACATAGAATATATACAGTATGTGTGTATGTGTGTGTGTATGAAGGAAATATTTAAATAACAAACCTTGCAAACATGTATATTCTAATTAAAGGGTACTAACAGGTAAATTATCTATAACGTCTCTTGAATGTAAAGTATATAACTAAGACAAAATGTATCTATATACTATTAATATTATTTCTAGTCAGCAAATCCTGCTATGGTCATCTTTCTCTGGTTCTTTATATATTCTGTAAAGGGTTTCCATTCTTCTTGAAATTTGTGTGTATTTGTTTATTGTAAAGCTTAAAATTAATTTGTCCATTTTAGCCATTTCAAAAACTTTTGTAATCCAGTCTTCTGGTGTTGGTGCGTTTTGTTGTTTCCATAATTTTGCATATTCGATTCTTGTTGCTATTGTCATATAAAGAAAGACTTTTTCTTGATTTTGTCTAATAATCCCAGTAGAAAAAGTTCTGGTTTCAATGGAATTTTATACTTTAATATAGTTTCCATTTCTCTATGGATTTTTATCCAGAATTCTTTAGCCTTTGGGCAAGTCCACCACAAATGGTAAAGAGTTCCAATGGTTTGTTTGCTTTTCCAACATATGTTGGATCTTTTATATATCTTCTCTTCCCCTCAATCCCTTTCCTCTTCCTTGGTGACTTAGTAGACATTTGTATACTTCTAATCTACTAACTAAGAACTCCACTACCCCCATCCGCATTTTTGTTTTTCTTTTCTTTTTGTGTGAAAAAAAAATGAAAATGCTCAATAAAATCTTATGAAAGAAATGCTGGCTCTCCCTTGACTTGTGACCACTGGGAGCAGTTGGGTTGGTTCCTGGGCTTGGTTGACATGGATCTGGGGACATAGGTTGGAAGTCCCCTTTCCCCCTCACCCTTGTGTTACTATGGTTTTCAGCTGAACATGGCACCCACCTGTTCCCTGTTGCTTGTTCTGATGTCAGCCAGAGTGATGGGGAACACTGGGAAGGGAAGTGGGAGAAAATATTTTTTGCATGTTTGTGGCATGTGCTTGGTGGTATGGGGATACCAAGTCACCTTATCTGTCTCCTGAGAAATCTGTATAAAGACCAAGTAGCCACAGTAAGAACAGACCACGGAACAACAGACTGGTTCAAGATTGGGAAAGGAGTGCGGCAGGGCTGCATACTCTCACCCTACCTATTCAACTTGTACGCAGAACACATCATGCGATGTGCGAGGCTTGATGAATCCAAGGCCGGAGTTAAAGTTGCTGGAAGAAACATTAGCAACCTCAGATATGCAGATGATCCCACTCTGATGGCCGAAAGTGAGAAAGAGCTGAGGAGCCTTATCACCAAGGTGAAAGAAGAAAGTGCAAAAGCCGGGCTGCAGTTAAACATCAAGAATACCAAGATCATGGCAACTACACCTATTGACAACTGGCAAATAGAAGGAGAAAATGTGGAAGCAGTGACAGAATTTATATTTCTAGGTGCGAAGATCACTGCAGATGCAGACTGGAGCCAGGAAATCAGAAAACATTTACTTCTTGGGAGGAGAGCAATGGCCAACCTTGACAAAATAGTGAAGAGCAGAGACATCACACTGGCAACAAAGGTCCGCATAGTCAAAGCAATGGTATTTCCCAGTAACCTGTCAGGACCATAATTCCTGGGCCTGCACTCTGGCGCCAGTAATCAAGGATGCTGACATCGAAAAAATGATAAGGCCCCCCCAGCTCTCACCCTGAAGGAAAACGGCTGTGGGCGAGCGGGAAGAATTGTGCGGGGTTTTCTCTGGGCGGGAATTGTTACTTTGAATGTGGGGGAGTGTATATAAGGAGATCTTTCTGGGCTGACCAGCAATCTTGGCTTTATATGTTTGTACGGTATTCTTCAGTAAAGTCTTCGGTGACAACAGAGAGAGTCTCTTGTATTCATTCGGAGGTGGCTGGAGTGAGCTGACAGTAACTTATGGATGTGAGAGCTGGACCATAAGGAAGGCTGAGCGAAGGAAGATAGATGTTTTTGAACTGTGGTGTGCAAGGAAAATCCAGAGAGTGCCTTGGACTGCAAGAAGATCCAACCAGTCCATCCTCCAGGAAATAATGCCCAATGGCTGCTCACTGGAGGGAAGGATATTAGAGACAAAGCTGAAGTATTTTGGCCACATCATGAGGAGACAGGAAAGCTTGGAAAAGATCATGATGCTGGAGAAAATGGAAGGAAAAAGGAAGAGAGGCCGACCAAGGGTGAGATGGATGGACAGTATCCTTGAAGTGACTGGGTTGACCTTGAAAGAACTGGGGGCGGTGATGGCCGACAGGGAACTCTGGCCTGGACTGGTCTATGAGGTCACGAAGAGTCGGAAACGACTATGCGACTGAGCAGCAGTGCATTTTTAATGTTTTTCACATTTATGAATGCATTTTTTCTAATGTGAGGAGGAAAGGGAAGGTAAGATGTGCAGGACCATGCCAAGCAGTTTGGCCAGGAATGGGGGAAGACAGCTAAGTGGGCAGGATTGAAGGAAGAAATAGTTACTGTCCCTCCTCTGGAAGTGACAGCACAATTATGTCTAGGATTCAACTTATTTTTGGCAGGCTTCTGTTTTTGTTTTGTTTTTCTAATTTGAGTAGGAAGGTTTGGGACTTGGTCAATAGAAGATACAAACTTGTCACATTTTCAATCAGCTTTGGTCATTTGGGCAAGAAGTTGCATGAAACTTTGTCTATAGGTAAAGGTAAAGGTTTTCCCCTGACATTAAATCTAGTTGTTTCCAACTCTGGGAGTTGATGCTCATATCCATTTCTAAGCCGAAGAGTCAGTATTGCCTGTAGACACCTACAAAATCATGTGGTCGACATGACTGCATGGAGTGTCGTTACCTTCCCACCGGAGCAGTACCTATTGATCTACTCACATTTGCATGTTTTCAAACTGCTAGGTTGGCAGAAGCTGAGGCTAACAGTGGAAGCTCACCCTGCTCCCTGCTGTTAGCAAGTTCAGCAGCTCAGCAGTTTAACCCGCTGTGCCATCGGGGGCTTCTTTTAACATTGTCTATAACTCAAGATAATTTTTGGGTTGTTTGTGCAAGTTTGACCATTATTGGGTCAAAAATGAAACTTTGTGAATATAAGATACACATTGCCCACTCTTATTTTGAAGGCATCAGTACATATTAAAAGCTAAAAACTATCATTGGAAAGCAAAGATCAGAGAAAACGTTCTGTTCTGCTTCTCAGACTTCAGACCTCTGCTTCTTTCTGTCACATTTTGCCAGCCTGTTTCTATTGTGACATGCCCGATACTTAGTATCATTCAGAAAACTGACAACATTTATTACTTTGGGAAATCACACAGGGGTCTTAGTTCAACCTCTATGCTCTGGTCTGGTGTTTTGTAACAAAAGAATCAGGGAACAACTCATGGGGAGGTGAAACTTGGAACCATGGACCATTGACTTTGAAATGAGTCATCTCTAAGGGATGGCAGTGGTCAAACTGAGTAGGAGTCTGACTTGGCAATGAGGGAGCAGAAAGGTTGGCCAACCAAAATAAAGGTAAAAGTTTATGTGGACAGAAGTACTTTCTATGTTCTTTGCAATTATTTCTTCACCTTTTATTCTTTAAAAAAATCTATTGGGCTTACATTGGAACTAAAGTTTTTCTACCAAATGCAAAAGAAGGCTAAGAGATTTAAGAGGCATTTAATTGGATACACAGGGAAAAACTCAGAGTGACATTTCAATGTTCCCAAATGACTTGTTTTGTAAGTGGAAAACACGGTTCACCCTGTGTGCATTATTGAGGGGTGCTTGTTTAGAAGCAGACTTCAAAAATCTCTGAACCAAGAACCTCAAAGACATTTAGTGAGATTCTGTTTAAAGTAGTGGCCCCTGGATGAATCAGTGATTCTCAACCTGTGGGTCCCCAGATGTTTTGGCCTTCAACTCCCAGAAATCCTAACAGCTGGTAAACTGGCTGGGATTTCTGGGAGTTGTAGGACAAAACACCTGGGGACCCACAGGTTGAGAACCACTGGGATAAATGGAAGCACAAATAATTGGGTGCAAGTCTCTGTATGTTTAAAAGTGGGAGGGAGACAGTTGTAGGCATGAGACACAAATATGGTTCTTGTCCCTGATACATTGAGGGTGGGGGTGGGAGGGAATATGCTGGTCTCCTACCTCAGATGGTTTAAGAAACAACTATTTACTGTCAATTGAAAGCACGCCAAGAATGGGTTTTGTTCACATATTTTAGCTTGTCTAAATGGTTACGGGTTTCTGGTTCATCAATGCCTAGTGTTTGATGCTAAATAGACCTCTGAAAAAGGCCTTGAAAGAGACCAAGCAGTTTTGTTTTTTCTTTCAATAAAACAATATATTTTAAAGCATCTTGAGATGTTTATTTTGATTGATTTAAGAAACCTAATCCAAATTGGATGCTAATGTGGTTCCACCCTGCTTTAAATCATATGATCATAAGGTAATAAAGAGTGGAACCATTGGGTTCATTGAAGGGGGATAGATAATTTATTGCAGATTTAGAGTGCATCTAACAGAGTAAAATTAATGCAGCTTGATACCAGCCATAAAAAAGAAGATGGGACCGGCAAAGAAAATCTTGAAGAAGGGTTCATCCAGCCGTTATAGGCTCAGGGCTTGTCTACACTGGCCTTACACCACAGTGCCTTCCTGAGTCACTCCTGGGTGTCCAGATGATCTCCAGTGACTTCCGGTAAGAAACACAAGGTAAAAATGGTTAACCTCATTTTACTGCACATTAGGAGAAGTCAGGAAGACTCCAGAGTTTTGGTGAAAATCTGAAACTCAGGGGTTAGTATGGACAACTGGACTCAAACTGATTTACTTCCCACCCTGCTGCGTGGCATGGAGAAAGCCAGATCAGGGTCACATTCCTGCTGTTGCTACACCAGCCAACCATGGAGCACTAGAAAGCTCCTTGCCATTACTGGACCCAGCAATGCCTTGGAGTTCTCTACTAGCTGCCACTTTGGCAGACATAACAGTCCCAGGAAGGGGCTCAAACTGTGTTTGTCCCAACTGGATGATCCGGATTCTGATTCCACTTATGCCACAGCTTTGGGATACAACATCTTGTACCCCAAAGCTGTACCCAAACAACATGAAGTTCAACAGGGACAAATGCAAGATACCCCACTTCGGCAGAAAAAATGAAATGCAAAGATACAGAATGGGGGACAATACCTGGCTCGACAGCAGGGCATGTGAAAAAGATCTTGGAATCCTCTTGGCGACAAAAAAAAGTCAATGGGATTTTGGCCTGCATAAACAGGAGTCTAGTGTCTAGATCCAGAGAAGTCATGCTACCTCTCTATTAGCTTTGGTCAGAACACATCTGAAATACTGTGTCCAATTCTGGGCACCACAATTGAAGGGAGATGTTGGCAAGCTGGAATGTGTCCAGAGGAGGGTGACTAAAATGATCAAGGGTCTGGAGAACAAGTCGTGATGTCTGCCGTACTTCCTCCTCCTGTAATGTTAATACCAAAACCAGAGTAGACTGAATTTTATTGTTACTTAACACTACAGTAGACCAATTGATTCAAGGAGATTGAGTCATGTATTATTGCACGGTTGAACAGCTGATTCCATTAGTCTACTCCATTCAAGATTACCTAAGAGGATTTGGACCAATGCATTTTAATAAATGTATAACCAGAAAGGAAAAAAAAAAGGGGGGGGGGAGAAGGACACCTCAACTTGGTTCAGCGGCAGCTTGGTTGAAAATATATATATATATTTAATATCATCAGAAATGTACCAGACCATGGCAAATTTAAAGCCATTTGGCACCACTTTAACTGCCATAGGTCCATGCAATGGGATCCCAGGATTAGTAGTGTAATAGAGAGGCAAATAATAATAATAATAATAATAATAATAATAATAATAATAATAATAATAATAATAACTTTATTTTTATATCCCACCCCATTTCCCCGGAGGGACTCGGAGCGGCTTACATGGGGCCATGCCCGACAACAATACAATAACAGCAATAAAACAATAAAACAAGATCGGCAATAAAACAATGTCGCATCAATAAAAACATACAATACACGCAAAACTACAATACACAAAATTCTATTGCATCTAATAAAGTAATATTTCCATGTAGCACATAATTTAACTATGGAATTCATTGTCACTAGATGAAATTAAGGTTTTCACCTTTTTTGGACTTCAGTTCCCAGAATTCCCAAATGTTGGCCAAGCTGTCTGGGAGTTGAAGGTCATAGCAACTAGAGGACCAAAGAAAGAAACATTTGGTCTGATCCTTCACTGTTGCTTCATTCTTCTTCTTAAATGTTCCCATATTTCATAAGTCAGTAAGCTGGCTAGGATTTCTGTGAGTTCAAGTCCAAAACACCTGGAGGGTTGAAGTTTGCTCATGCCTGGCCTAAGGTAATGGACAAAATACCACACTCTAATGAATAGAAGCTAGTCAGGTTTGCTGTTTTGGCACTGGTGACATTGCCAGCTCAGAAGCATAGGGCCAGTCATCTGGTCCACATCTTATATCTACTGCATGTTCAGTGAGATGGAGCAATTCATAGTTGCAGTCATGGTGAATAGGGCCTTTTTGGCGGTGACACCCAGCTGTGGAACACCTTCTTTGTAGAGACCCAATTGTCAAGAACACTTGCATAATAATAATAATAATAATAATAATAATAATAATAATAATAATAATAACAACAACAACAACAACAACAACAACAAACTTCCTTGACAAAATTGAAGGCAAAGCTGATAAGGAGAAGACCTGGCTCTGGCTCACAAATGGGACCCTGAAGAAGGAGACAGAAGGCCTGATACTTGCAGCTCAGGAGCAAGCCATCAGAACAAAGGCAGTTCAGGCCAAGATCGAAAAATCAGCCGATGACCCAAAATGCAGACTGTGCAAGGAAGCTGATGAAACCATGGATCATATCCTCAGCTGCTGTAAGAAAATCGCACAGACTGACTACAAACAGAGGCACAACTATGTGGCCCAAATGATTCATTGGAACTTATGCCTCAAGTACCACCTCCCAGCAGTAAAGAACTGGTGGGATCACAAACCTGCAAAAGTATTGGAAAATGAGCACACAAAGATACTGTGGGACTTCTGAATCCAGACTGACAAAGTTCTGGAACACAACACACCAGACATCACAGTTGTGGAAAAGAAAAAGGTTTGGATCATTGATGTCGCCATCCCAGGTGACAGTCACATTGACGAAAAACAACAGGAAAAACTCAGCCGCTATCAGGACCTCAAGATTGAACTGCAAAGACTCTGGCAGAAACCAGTGCAGGTGGTCCCGGTGGTGATGGGCACACTGGGTGCCGTGCCAAAAGATCTCAGCCGGCATTTGGAAACAATAGACATTGACAAAATTACAATCTGCCAACTGCAAAAGGCCACCCTGCTGGGATCTGCGCGCATTATCCGAAAATACATCACACAGTCCTAAACGCTTGGGAAGTGTTCGTCTTGTGATTTTGTGATATGAAATCCAGCATGTCTATCTTGTTTGCTGTGTCATACAATATAAAAACTTTATTTATACCCCACTCCATTTCCCAAAGGACTTGGGGCAGCTTACACTGGGACAAGCCCAAAACAGTATTACATCAATAAAAAAGTAACACGATAAAATTACAGTATGATAACACATCTTATAAAAATTACAATAACTTAAAACATAGACAATAATCCCAATCAGTAGTCAAACACCATAGGACATGGGCCATTTTAAGGGGAAATAGAAACTTGAAAGTGCATATTCTTCGATGACTAGGGATGGGAGTGACTAAAGGTAATATAGTGCATGGAATGGCCAAGGCCTAGGTAAAGCGCATGGACAATTATTTAACAGTTACAAGAAGGCACCTGTGAACATCCATGTTTTCATATTCTTCTTGAAGGAATACAGGGTGGGAGCTAATCTAATCTCCTTTGGGGGTCGTTCCAGTGCCAAGCTAAAATATAGCTTGCTGCTAAATTATTTGGGTCTAAAGATTTTATATAAATCTGCATATTATATAGCCTGAAATATTTTTCAAAGTGAAGTAATGACATGATAGCCATAATTGCATATTTGAAAGGATATCATAAGGGAGCCAGCTTGTTGTCTGCTGCTCCAGACTCTGAGAAATGGAGCAATGGATTCAGAAAATAGAATAAGAAATTATAACTAAAGAATTTCCTGATGATAATAGCAGTTCAACAGTGGAATGAATTGCCAGGGAATGTGGCAGAAATTTCTTTTCTGGAGGTTTTTAAACAGAGGCTGGGTAACCATCTGTCAGGAGTGTGTGAATTGTGACTTCCTGCATGGTAGAATGAGGTTGGACAGGATGGCACTTGGAGTCTCTTTCAATACTGTAGTTCTAAATTAGTACTCTGACTTTATTTTTTGCTATCCTGAGGTCTTTTAATACACAGTGGGATAGAAATATTGTATGTAGTATACAAATAAAATGTTGTATGCTATCACTTTTTATTCTTTCAACATCTGTTGCCCAAGGCGGCCTCCCCATTCTTCCCCATAACAGAAACTTCTGGCCACAGGTATGAAAATGAGCAGCCACATAGAGCTGACTGGAAGCCTCCTTTGCTAAAACCAGTGTCAACCATTTTTATGGTGTTTTGGATTTTTTACCAACTGAGCTCAAGAAATGACATCAGTCCTTGGCTATATGCCACAGTGAACAATATTACAGTCATACTTGACTTGTATGGGGTCAAAGGAAGTGCATTCCAATATTTGAACATCACTGGACTTTGTGGTAAGAAGGGGGAGTGACATGCCTTTCTCAACATCCCCTAATGGTCAGAATGTTCCCAAAAGTGTGTCGTAATTCTCTGGGAATCCTATATAAAAAGACCTCTTTCCTTCAGGCATATCATCCTGACTTCAAACTTCCTTCACAAAAGCATAGCAAGAACCAGAGCATCAAGCATCAACTATGAGGGCTCTTTTCATTCTATTTGCTGCCTTCTTACTTGTTATTCAGACCGTTCCAGGTAAGCGATTGATGAATGTGAATGGAGAAGATGAGGTAAAGGACATAAGGATTAGATTGAATGACAATGTTGTATGGAATCCTATTGGTTAATTCC
Source organism: Anolis carolinensis (assembly GCF_035594765.1). Lineage (NCBI taxonomy): Eukaryota > Metazoa > Chordata > Lepidosauria > Squamata > Anolidae > Anolis > Anolis carolinensis. The sequence continues at coordinate 8,166,935 of NC_085841.1, forward strand.
AAAGAGAGGGTTTCTTGAATTAATATCTGACCAATCACAGAGTATGGAATAGAAGTGTCTGCTCAGTGAATCAATTCTTGAATTGTAAGTTAACACATGGGTAAATCTAATTCAGTGATTTTACTCCAGTCATTAGCAATGGATCAAATGGATCATGACCTATTCAGACCTATAAATGAGTGTATTATTACTGGTATGGTTGTAGGTAAATGTTTTCCCCTGACGTTAAGTCCAGTCTGACTCTGGGGGTTGGTGCTCATCTCCATTTCTAAGCTGAAGAGCCGGTGTTGTCCGTAGACACCTCCAAGGTCATGTGGCCGGCATTACTGCATGGAGCTCTGTTACCTTCCCGCCAGAGTGGTACCTATTGATCTACTCACATTTGCATGTTTTCGAACTGCTAGGTTGGCAGAAGCTGGAGCAACAGCAGGTGCTCACTCTGCTCCTGGGATTTGAACCTGGGACCTTTCAGTCTGCAAATTCAGCAGCTCAGCGCTTTAACACACTTTGCCACCGGGGCTCCGGTATGGTTGTAGGTCATCGTAAACTGATCATCCCAAAGGCTATTCAGATATTAATCAGTTTCTCCTAGGGCTTCATCAGAGAAGTGCTTTAAAGTGGACAGCCCACATTTTTGGCATCTTTTGCCACCTGTAGTGTTATGGGAAATATAGTTTTCTGTAGCTGAGAATTCCAAAGGCCCCATCCTAAACTACATTTCCCAAAATTCAGCAGGTGGCTGAAGACGTCAAGAATGTGACAGTAATTGCTTTGAAATGCTAGTCTGATGAAGCCCCTAGTTGTTTTCATATAATTACATTTCAGAGTCTTATGAGTGGTGCTTTTATCCAACACAAGTTTTAGCACTGTGGAGTGATTACCTCAAGCAAGAGTTTTTTGATGTCATGAAAAGATTCTCTGTTGTTGGTTATTTAATTTAATATGATTTCATTTTTACTGCCATGAAGAGATAAAAACAATTGTGAGCTTTTGAATGTTTCCATCTCCCAAGAATATGACCAATCGGTGGACATGATTTATCTTGACTTTGGGAGGTTGCAATTCTTTGATGATCCATTTATGGAAACTAACTAAAATATTGGTTTGGCTCTGCTCTCATATGTTGGCTAAGTGGAGCCATTTTTAATTTTCCTGTGTACAAAAATTGTGACTATTTCACATTCTTCAGTCTCAAAGGAAGGTTCCTCTGAACAAGAAAATCTTGTGATAGGTTCACCTTTGGGTCACCACAATCAGGAATGACTTAAAGGAAAACAACAACAGCATGATGCTATCAATCTCTATAACGCCACTTCTCAGTCTTTTGTAAGCCAGGTATTTTGGACTGGAGCCTTCAGAATTCCTAGACAGCTTGGCCAGTGTTAGATAAAGTCCAAGAGAAAGTTTGAGAGTTTGAAAGCTACTCCATTAGAGCACAAGTGGTAAAGTTCTTGCACTCAAATAGACCCAATCTAAAATTCATACTGGAAAGATGAGAGAAGATGTAGATTGGTCAACAAAATAGGAAATCTCCAGTCCAAACTTATAGCTCCCTAAGGTGTTCTTTATAACATTTGGTTTCCAGACCTTTGATCATCTTGGTTATCCTCCTTGGAAAACATTTTGACTTCTCAATAATTTTCTTGGGCTATAGTGGTCAGAACTGGACCCAATATTCTAGGTGAAATCTGGCCAAAGCAGAACAGAGTGGAACTGACCTATACATTGATATACAATATAGGTCCAGGCTGTTAGAAGAACAGTAGCTCCCTTTATGAGCCCATTAAAGATTAAGATCATCTGGAGAGTCCATTCTCTCCCACTGCCTTCCCAGTTTCATTTGATGGGACCAAGAAAAAAGGTCTTCTGAAGGCCCTTCCACACAGCTGAATAAAATCCCTCATTATCTGCTTTGAACTGGAATATATGGGAGTGTGGACTCAGATAACCAAGTTCAAAACCGATATTGTGGGATTTTCTGCCTTGATATTCTGGGTTATATGGCTGCATGGAAAAGCCCTAAGGTTCCTTCTACACTGCCTGATAATCCAGTTCAAAGCATATAATCTGGATTTTATATAGAATCATAGAGTTGGAAGAGACCTCATGGGTCATCCAGTCCAACCCCCTGCCAAGAAGCAGGAAAATCACATTTAAAGCATCCCTGACAGATAGCCATCCAGCCTCTGTTTAAAAGCCTCCAAAGATGAAGCCTCCACCACTAATATGGCAGTGTAGAAGGGGCCTCAGGGCTTTTCCACACAGCCATAAAACCCAGAATAATAATAATAATTAATAATAATAATAATAATAATAATAATAATAATAATAATAATAAATTTATTCTTATATCCCGCCCCATCTCCCCGAAGGGACTCGGGGCGGCTCAGCAATAACAAAAACAGTGACAAATTACACATTGTAAAATCAACATGAAAAGCAGTCATACAATCAATACAGAATGTCAAGGCAGATAATCCACAATTTCTGCTTTGAACTGGAATGTCTGAGTCCGCACTCCCATATAGTCCTGTTTAATGTGGATTTTATACAGCTGTGAGGAAGGGGCCTCAGTGGCTGCTCCCAGACTTTGGAACTCTCTCCCCAAGAAGACTTGCAATCCTTGCTGTTCTTTAGTCAGCAAGTTAAAATAGTTTTACATAAGCACACATTTAGAAGCTGGTGAAAGTCACATAACAAGTACTGTTTTTAAGGTTTCTATATAGTTTTTAAAATGAACTTTAAGAAGGAGGAGACCATGTAATAAAGAGGTTCTCTGGGATGAAAATGTCAGTTCAGTTTAGGGTTTTTTCCACTTGAAAATTTCCAGTATGGAAGAGTATGAAATTCATAATTTTACCAAGCCTTACTATTGTCCTAGGCTTCATCTACACTGCCACATAATGCATTTTAGAACTGCATTATATGACAGTGCAGACGGGACTCTGGATCACTCATACAACTCACTACATCAATCTGTAAGTGAAATTCAAAAGGAACTCTTTCTCTTTCTCTCTTCCTTTTTCTATAACAGGAAATGCTGACCCTGCACCTGACACCATGGCTTGTAAGATTAATGATCGGGGGTTCTGCAAATACGGAGAATGCCCTGGAATTACACAGCCCACAGGAGGGACATGTCAATGGGGAAGCCTTGTGTGCTGCAAATCGTAAGTCAAATCTCACTGGCCTAAATTAAATCGCTAGTCTCAAGGAGAGTAAATGTATGGAATCAATTGCTAAAACAGTTGAGAGATTCTGCAGAAGAAAATTGGATGTACATAGGCCTGCCTGAAGAGAAGGGCCTAATAGAATTTGGCTTCTAGTTCCCATACAGTTGCTCACCCATAAATTTCATGAATCGAAAATGGAAAACATTTGGCCAAACAATATCAGAGTGTCATCTAGATGGAAAGTGATATTAATGAGGAAGAACACACAAGCAAGGAGAGGCTGCTGCATTTTGCCTTTGCCTGAGTCTATTGGGAAGGGCAAGATTCCTTCATCCTCTCTTCTTCCACCCTCTCTCCTTAATTAATGCAGTACAATCTACTTTTGTTCCTTGAACTCAGTCAATAATAATTGAACTCCTAACCTATGGTAGAGCTATTCTAATATTTTTGTGGCAACATTTATTCAGGTAAGGTTTGTCATTGCCTGCTGCTGAGGTTGAGAGAGTGGGACTTGTCCAAGATGGGTTTCCAGGGCAGAGTAGGGAGTTACAGTGTTCCCTCACTTATCATGGGGGTTACATTCCAGGACCACCCGTGATAAGTGAAAATGCGTGAAGTAGGGATGCTAGGCTTCTCCTTAGGAAGGAAGTAGAGGGAGGGAGGGAGGATGGGAGGAAGAAGGGAAGAAAGAGGCAGGGTAACATGGCACCGCCTACTTCTCCTCCCGCTGCCTTTTGGGCTCCTTCTCCGCCTCGCCACCCGCACCCAACTGAGACCACCGCCACTGTAAATCATAATTTTTATGATTTATAATATTATTTTAGTGTTTATTTTAAAAATATGAAACCGCTAGTCCGTGAAAAGTGAAGCGTGAAATAGTGAGGGAACACTGTACACCTAATCTTCCTGAGTCCCATCTCAACACTCAAAACACTATATTATATTAACTTCTATAAATCTTCAGCATCATCATAGATGAAATATAACCTTCTTCAAGGTGGCTTTTTCATCTGACCAACTTTAAGCGCCATAGGTAAAGGTAAAGGTTTTCCCCTGACATTAAGTTCAGTCATGTCTGACTCTGGGGGTTAGTGCTCATCTCCATTTCTAAGCTGAAGAACTGGCGTTGTTCGTAAACACCTCCAAGGGCATTGAGCCCCCAGATGGTGTAGTGGACTAAGTGACTTGAAGGTTGGGTTGCTGACCTAAAAGCTGCCAGGTTTGAATCCTACCCAGGGAGAGCGCGGATGAGCTCCCTCTATCAGCTCCAGCTCCACGCAGAGACATGAGAGAAGCCTCCCACAAGGATGGTAAAAACATCAAAACATCCAGGTGTCTTCTGGGCAACGTCCTTGCAGGCGGCCAATTCTCTCACTCCAGAAGTGACTCAAGTTGCTCCTGACATGAAAAAAAATGTAGCCGGCATGACTACATGGAGTGCCGTTACCTTCCCGCCAGAGCGGTACCTATTGATTTCCTCATATTTGCATGTTTTCGAACCACTAGGTTGGGGCTAACAGTGGGAGCTCACCCCGCTCCCCAGATTCGAACCGCCAACCTTTCTGTCAGCAAGTTCAGCAGCTCAGTGGTTTAACCCACTGCACCATACCAAAGACCAAAAGCAGACATTTTCTGTAGCACTCCAATGGGATTCCTTCTGGGCCGGTGACCCATTTTCTTCCTGTATCTTCTCCAAATTATATGGAAGGATCCAGGTGCATGGCCACATTCCTAACAACAGTTTCACATAAGGACATTGTGATCAGCCTTAAAGCTGGGAGTCAATTCACCAACACCTCCTAAGAAAAATAATGTTTCCGGAACAGAAAATGCTGTTCTCAATATAAAACGTCCATGAGCAAATTTTGCACAGTTCCAAATTCAAAATAAGCTTCAAACTTGCTGGTTTTTAAGAATTTTTTTGTAAGAAGAAGAAAATTGTTAAAATTACATGTTTCCTTTGGAAAAAATACTTAGTGAAGAATAACATCTTTGTTCATAATCTATCTTTTAAAATTATGTGTTATGACAAAGAACGGCGTGATCAGATTTGGCTATTACTTATGCATCTTGTTTTTCTCATAGACCTTTTAGACCTTGAGATTCTGGGGAAATTCCTGCCTACTTCGTGACCTTGTATTATAGACAAGAATGAAGAACTCTCTGTTATTGAAGATTGAAAATATTGTGGAAAATTAAAGGAACAGCACTCCCTGCCATTCTTGCCTCCAATCCCCACTGCTTTTTACACGCACACACTTCAACCCCTTGGAGAAACTTCCTAAAATCTTCTTGCAATCCATGTAATACATTACTCCTAACTCAGTTCATACATAGACTCTTGGAACCCAAACAAGCATTTGAGAATGATTAATGAAATCGTGGCACTGAACTGCAAACTGAAAAGTACAAATTATACTTAAGTAAAAGGAAGGAACATCAGGCTTTCAGGAATCGTGCACAAAAAAACCTCCTTACCTTTATATTTTTGATTTGATATTTGAAAAAATATGAAAACACACACCTTTTGACAACCCACTAGCTAATGCCCCTTCTTCTTTTTTGTTTCCATGCACTTGACACACAAGGCCCCTTCCTCATTTGGTTTACTACTGTTTAACCATCTATTGTAACTTATGATCGATCCTTGAACTTTTGATCTGAGATTCTTTTCTGGGGGAAAAACGCACACATTTAGATTTTTAAAACCATTCTGAGTATTACGAACATGACCTTTTTATCTGTGACATAAAATTAACACTGACCAAACTTTACATGTGCCTGTCACTGTTTTGAATTCTGTTAACACATGAATGAAATGAAATAAAAAGCATCTCCAACAACAACATTGTGCTGGTTCATTCTTTTGGTTGCTAGTAGCTTGGTCACTCAATGGTGTGTGATTTCTTCTACTTTGACGCAAAACACTTATTATAAGTGGCCTTCATCTTTAAATTGGAAAAGAGGAAATTTCCCTTTGTCCCGACATTAATATTGTTTTACTCCTCCTCAGGAAAAAATTGAAAATTTGAGAAAATGTTTTAAAAACAGAACTGAAAGAAAACCACCCACACATTCCACATACAATGCATTTGCACTTGCTAATTTCAATATATACTGCTGTTCATTTCATTGGAATATATATCTATATATATAAAAGGGTAATGAAATTTTGGCCTAGGACAAAACAACAAAACTACACATTCCAGAAACACTAAACTTGGCAGCACAACCCCTCATCCATGCCTCTACGTTCATACAACAAAAAGAAAAGAAAAATAAAGTCCTAATTAGAGGGAGAGGAATAATTGTTTTTATCCAATTGCTGCCAGTTACAAGGTTAAGCTCCACCCACTTGGTCTCCTAGCAACCCACTCAGCCCAGGGGACAGGCAGATTAAGGCCTCACTTAGGCCTCTTCCACACTGCCTATAAAATACAGATTATCTGATTTTAACTGGATTATATGGCAGTGTAGACTCAAGGCCCTTCCACACAGCTATATAACCCATTTATAATGGACTTAATGTCAGGGGAAAACCTTTACCCTTTACCTTAACTACCACCAATTCCTCAATACTTTATTTCCCATACCACCATACTTAACCATAGCAACGCGTGGCCGGGCACAGCTTATATATATATATATATATATATATATATATATATATATATATATAGACAGATGTCCATTTTGATTTAATGCTAATATACTTGAGTTTGTAGGAATTCAGACACTGATTTGCAAGTACTATCCACTCAAAAGCTATGGATGTGGAAAAAGAAATCCTGTGTGGACAATTGTGAAACATTGTCCCCATAAAGACTACTTGGCAGAAACGCTGTCATTGTTATAGCACCAAACCAAGCGGTGCCATAAATGACGTCTTCCTTATGACATCCTTTCACATATTTATACAGGAGACATGAGAGCCATGTATAAATATGTGAAAGGATGTCATAAGGAAGAGGGAGCAGGCTTGTTTTCTGCTGCCCTGGAGACTAGGATGTTGAACAATGGGTTCAAATTCCAGGAAAGGAGATTCCACCTGAACATTAGGAAGAACTTCCTGACTGTAAGAGGTATCCAGCAGTAGAACTCTCTGTCTCGAAGTGTGGTGAAAACTCCTTCCTTGGAGGCTTTTAATCAGATGGCCATCTGTCAGGGGTACTTTTGAAGTCAAATTTAAGACTAGGACCGCGGATACAGAATGTCAGAGCCCGGCCAGTTTTTTTTTTTTTGTTTTTTTTTTTGTGTCAGGAGCAACTTGAGTCGCTTCTGGAGTGAGAGAATTGGCCGTCTGCAAGGACGTTGCCCAGGGGACGCCCGGATGTTTTGATGTTTTTACCATCCTTGTGGGAGGCTTCTCTCATGTCTCTGCGTGGAGCTGGAGCTGATAGAAGGAGCTCATCCACACTCTCCCCAGGTGGGATTCGAACCTGGCAGCTTTCAGGTCAGCAACCCAACCTTCAAGTCACTTAGTCCACTATGCCATCTGGGGGCTCCATGCCCAGCCAGTGTTATATTACGAGCGTGAAGTTCAGGATCAGAGAACACACTCATCAGGTGAAGACATGCCACAAAGGTTTATTTTGAAAGGATGCAAGTACAGATGGTGCCAAAATGTACAAGCATAAACATGAATACAGAGACATGAGGTTTATACACATGATATCTATTCAGACTTCCAGTTCCTCCTGCTCTCTTCCCAGATTGACCAAAAAAAAAAAAAAAGTGGCCAGTCTGGATCCACGCCCTGATTGGCTGGGATTTCCTCATGGAGAGGAGGAGACAATGAGAAATTGGCCTGAGAAGGGCAAATCAGCTGTGGGAGGTGGCTCTCCTGGGAGGAGGCGAGCTCCTGCAGGTCCATGTCCATATTAGGAAAAATGTTAATGAGTCTTTTAGTGTTGTTGTATGTCTTTCGGGCATCCTCTGAGGATGCCTGCCATAGATGTGGGCGAAACGTCAGGAGAGAATACTTCTAGAACATGGCCACACAGCCCGAAAGACATACAACAACCCTGTGATCCCGGCCATGAAAGCCTTCGACAACACAGTCTTTGAGTGGTTGTCCAGTTCCTGGTGATGAGGAAATGTTCTGGGAAACCTGGGATCCTGGGAACAAAAAGTGATGATCTTATTTAATCAAGTCTTGGGTTTTAATAAAGGAGTCAGTAAATATACATATCCTAAGCCTCTGTTTCTGTGGCTAGCAATCTCTCAGCCCAAGTGGGACACTTGGCTGAACAAACGCCAGCTGGCCTGATCAGATCAGGAATAGAAACTATCTGTTGATCCACATAGACACACAATGGACTTTGATGGTCACTTTGTCAGGGGTAGCTGGGGGGGGGGGGTTTCCTAGCCTTATCTGCTCAGGAAATTCCTCTGTGGGGTCAGCTGAAAGGTGAGAACCCATGTGGCATGCCTTGGCATAAATCATACACGTTTGATAAATTTGATACATAGAGTCTCACTTATCCAAGCTAAACGGGCCGGCAGAACCTTGGATAAGCAAATATCTTGGATAATAAGGGGGGGGGGGTTAAGGAAACACCTATTAAACATCAAATTAGGTTATGATTTTACAAATTAAGCACCAAAACATCATATTATACAACAAATTTGACAGAAAAAGTAGTTCAATACACAGTAAGATAGGTAAAGGTTTTCCCCTGACGTTAAGTCCAGTCATGTCTGACTCTGGGGGTTGGTGCTCATCTCCATTTCTAAGCCGAAGAGCTGGCATTGTCCGTAGACACCTCCAAGGTAATGTGGCTGGCATGACTGCATGGAGCGCCGTTATCTTCCCGCCGGAGCGGTACCTATTGATCTACTCACGTTTGCATGTTTTCAAACTGCTAGGTTGGCAGGAGCTGGGGCTAACAGCAGGCGCTCATTCCGCTCCTGGGATTTGAACCTGGCACCTTTTGGTCCGCAAGTTCAGCAGCTCAGCACTTTAACACACTGTGCCACCAGGGGCCCCCAATACGCAGTAATGTTATGTTGTAATTACTGTATTTACGAATTTAGCACCAAAATATCATGATATATTGAAAACATTGACTACAAAAATGCATTAGATAATCCAGAACCTTGGATAAGCAAGTCTTGGATAAGTGAGACTCTACTGTACATGAGAGCAGGATAGGATTGAAAGGCTACAAAACAGACAGAAGGTTATAAAGAAAGATGCATCTTATTGAAGAGTTAGAAATGATATAGAGTTTGTGGCAGTGTTGTTGTTGCCGGTCTGCTCCACACATTCGCTGATATGTAAACTTTTAATTAAAAATTAAGAAAACTTTATGGGACAGTTGTGGTTACTGATCTACCTGCCAGTATTCTTCTTTTCTGGAATTGCGAAAGTTCAGAGAAGAATAAAAATTAGAAGAAAATCATACTTTATTCTGGTGCCCTTGATAACTATAAATCATACGGATGGGGTGCTGTGTTCGACAACACTTTGATTGTGCTTTTCCTGCATGTCAGAGGGTTGGACTAGATGGTCCATGTGGTTGGTCTCTTCTAACTCTATTATTCTATGATTAAACTAATGCATGGCTTTTTACTAAAGAACTTATAAGTATAATAACTTTATACAAATTTGTGTATGTAAGTAACCTTAACTTGTTTTAAACTATTTTAATTCAATTTAAACTATCTTGTTTTATCTTACTGAATGGCTTGATACATTTTTACTCTGTGTACATTTTCTTAAATTGTTTTAAATGAACTCAAACTAGAGAAAAAGAGATTTGGACATTAGGAAAAAACATATTGATTATAAAAATTCCTTGAGAGTGGAATGTGCTGCCTGGGAGTTCAGTGGATCAATAATTCCTCCAATTCTCAGTTTTACCAAAAAACAAAAAACAAAGCAAAAACAGATTCAGACAATTTTTGCCCTCAAACCATGCAGAAAGCCAACCAAATACAGGAGGGAAATACAGTAGAGTCTCGCTTATCCAGCATAAACAGGCCAACAGAATGTTGGATAATCAAAAAATGTTGGATAATAAGAACGAATTAAGAAAGGCCTATTAAATGTCAAACTATATTATGATTTTACAAATTAAGCTCCAAAACATCATGTTTTACAACAAATTGACAGAAAAAGCAGTTCAATACACGGTAACGTTATGTAATAATTAGGCTTGGGCAAAAAATTCGAATCCTTCTTATGTCGTATCCAATTCGTATGTTTTGTCAATTTTGAACTGTGTTTTGAAGGAGGTTATCCTGTCATATGTATCCCACGATATCAAACCCTTGATTGCCAATTTTTCGAATGGTGTCGAATGTTTTGGAGGGGGCAAGCATTTGCAAAGGGCTCCTGGACTACTTGACTGCTTATGGGGCGCTTTAAACCAGTTTGCAGAACAAGCGGAGGGAGGTCTGGGCGTCCTGGAGTGCTTGGCTGCTTGCTATGGGGCTCTTAATCCGGTTTGCAGAACAAGCGGAGGGAGGTCTGGGCATCCTGGAGTGCTTATGGGGCTCTTAATCCGGTTTGCAGAACAAGCGGAGGGAGGTCTGGGTGTCCTGGAGTGCTTGGCTGCTTGCTATGGTGCGCTTTAAACCTATATCCCAGGATCTAGTTTCAGATTATCTGATTTAAACTGGATTATATGAGTCCACTCTGCAGATAATCTGGGATAAGAAGAAAAGTGATGGATCTGGACCAAGCTTGGCACACACCAAGGGTTTGGATGGTTGACCCAAGACTTTTGGGAATTGTAGTTCACCCATACATTTTCTCATGGGAGCATTCATTAAAAAAAAAGAGAGAGACACAATGGTGTAATGTAGTGCAGGGGTTCACAGTCCCTCAGACTGTTGAGGGGCCAGACTGTGGTGAATTAGTCCAAAATTAGGATTGTTGTTGTTGTGTGCCTTCAAATCATTTCAGACTTAAGTCAACCCTAAGTGTAAAGTTTAGGACAGGGGCCAGGTCAATGGCATTGGAGGGCCGCATCTGGCCAACGGCTCTTAGTTTGGGGACTCCTGGTGTAGTGGTTTGATAGTTGTCCAATCATTGTGGCTTCATTCCCCAGTCAGCCATGAAAACCCACTGAGTGATCTTGGGCAAGTCACACACTCTCAGCCCCAGAAAACCCAAACACTTTCAAACCAGGAACAGATTTCCTTATTCAGAGGCTGATGGCCATCTGTCAGGAATGATTTGATGGTGTACTATGATTTCTGTTCCTGGGTGATAAGTGTCATTTCCTAATTGGTTCTGTCATAAAAACATGGCAAAATATATGACACTGCCTGAACTTTGTCTTTGTGCAAGGGACATGGCGCACATTATGGTTTCCTGAGTCCGCCAATTTAACAAAGTTTCAGCCACAAAAACAAAGTTTCTGAAGTAGAACAATGACTTTCAAAGTAAAGACAACCCAATGAAACAGGAAATAAGACTTCCAAACCAGGAACAGATTTCTGCAATTATTAAAAATGGTTTATTATAAAAGCTATGAAAATTCGCCAAAAATCAGAGGATAAGGGAAACGTTCTGAATTTTGGTGAGCTAGCAGTGTTAAATGTGTTCTACCACTGTACCAAGTTTGAAGAAGATAGCTCAAAAATGATGGCGGGAGAGTCCTGTAAAGTCTCCTCCCATGCTGTTTTTTTGGCCACTGCGCATGTTTATCCGCCATTAATGAATTACTTTTGAAATTAACGATTTTTCATTAAATTTCAAAATTTTTGAAGACAAAATTCAAAAATGACATCAGAAACGAAATGCTAGCGCCCCCTACTTTTGAAGCGAGTTTAGAATCAATTTTTTCATGGATCGCTCAAGCCTAGTAATAATTACTGTATTTATGAATTTAGCACCAAAACATCGCAATGTATTGAAAATATTGACTACAAAAACATTGACTACTAAAAATTGACTTCCAATAAAGATAGAATTGCATAAAATGAACTTACATTAAAAACATTGTCAGAAGTTAAATCTGTAAAAAGTTCAGTCTTTGCTGCCTAGAGAAACAGCTGTGGATCCAGGCCGGAGGTGGACTGCGTTGGATAATCCAGAATGTTGGATAAGCGAAGATTGGATAAACAAGACTCTACTGTACAAAAATACTCTCATCTCTCACAATCACCGCAAAATGCCATAGTATCTGAAGTGTCATTGTTTTCATTTACATTCCTTAACAAAATGGTGAGATGTCAGCAGAAGGAAATAAAGGTACAGCCAGTCTTACACATTTGCTACAATTTGGAGCCAAAGCCCACATGAAAGTGAAAATTCATAAATAAAAAATTCAATTTTTTTCTTAGGGAATACCTCTATAGATATATCTGGGTTCTTCATCATGATTCTACAATCATGCATATTCTGAAAGTTAGGCATAGAATTGGAAAGCCTAGAGATTGCTATAGAGATATTCTCACAAGGAATCCCTAGGTAATCCAGCAGGATTGAATAAAATTGATCATAGAATTACACTGAAGGGCACAGAGATTCTTAGAAGAATTTTTTAAATCAAATCCACAAATAATCAAATGTGCAAAAAGTCAAAAATGCAAATGTAGAGGAATGACTATACAAAGAAAGGAGTGGATGGACCTGTCATCTTTCTCTTCTTCTCCTAGTCGCTAATGTGATGAAACAAGATCACATTGGGATTCTTAATAAATTCCTGTCTACTTCATGTCCTTCACAAACAAGAATGAAGAATTCTCTATTTGACATTCAGATTTTAAATGCTGTGAAAAATTTCTTAAAGGAGTACCACTTCCCTCCATGGTATCCCTCCAATTCCCCCCTGCCTTTTATAACCACTTTGGCCCCGTGAAGAAACTTCCTAACTTCTTCTTGCAAGGCATTCAGTGCATTGCACATTACTCAGTTACAGTTTTGTACACAGACATTTGGAATCCATCTAATTGTTTACGAATGATTAACCAAACTGTTTGCTGAGCTGCAAACAAATCAACTACAAGGAGGGAAGAAAAAAGACAGCTATTTAGAAACATCTAGTTGCAAACATTCTCCCTTAATTGTCCTGTACATATTATTGCAGGATATATTTTGAATTTGTTATTCAAAAATATATACATTACTATTTATTACTATCAATTATGAAAATAGGACTTGAACTGGATGACCCTTGTGTTCTCTTCCAACTCTGATTCTATGAAAATATCAATCTTTTTAAAACCTTCTCATGTGTCTTTATTTCTTTATTTTTTATTTAATTTTAGGCATGTATACAGTGAAAGTGGAGAACATCCATTGATTTAACAAAGAAAATAATGTTTTAAAAGGGTGCCTGAACTTAACTTCATTGAAAGGGTGTTGAGGTGAAATGATGCCAGAAAAGGTGGTTTCTTAGGTCTCATGCCCATGTGTTCTGAAGGATATTAGGAGAAAGGATCCCAGAAAGGGTAGTTTCTTAAGTCTGATATCTTAAACCCAGGACGTACTGAAGGATACAAGGAGAAAGGATCTCAGAAGGGGTGGTTTCTTAAGTCTGATGCCTTAAACCCAGGTCTTACTGAAGAATATAAAGAAAAAAGATCTCAGAAGGGGTGGTTTCTTAAGTCTGATGCCTTAAACCCAGGTCTTACTGAAGGATATAAGGAGAAAGGATCCCAGAAATGGTAGTTTCTTAAGTCTGATACCTTAAACCCAGGACTTACTGAAGGATACAAGGAGAAAGGATCTCAGAAGGGGTGGTTTCTTAAGTCTGATGCCTTAAACCCAAGTCTTACTAAAGAATATAAAGAAAAAAGATCTCAGAAGGGGTGGTTTCTTAAGTCTGATGCCTTAAACCCAGGTCTTACTGAAGGATATAAAGAGAAAGGATCCCAGAAAGGGTAGTTCCTTAAGTCTGATACCTTAAACCCAGGACTTACTGAAGGATACAAGCAGAAAGGATCTCAGAAGGGGTGGTTTCTTAAGTCTGATGCCTTAAACCCACGTCTTACTGAAGGATATAAGGAGAAAGGATCCCAGAAAGGGTCGTTTCTTAAGTCTGATGCCCTAAAAATGACAGAAAGGGGTGCCTGGAAAGTTCCCCATTACTCCCAATGAGCCGGATGTTCCTGGAGCAAAAATTGATCTTTCAGCTGCCGGATGGAAAACAGAATTTTGCCTGCCTGAATACAGGAGGCTACTGAAAAATGGATAATCGAAAGACACCGAAAATGGCACAAGGTTTAGCCAAACTGCACATCCCTGATACATATAAGGATAAAAATAAAAAACAATTAAATATTTGTATCATGACTGTAAAACTTAAAATACAATAAAATGCAATTAAAATGCCATTTTAAAACTAAACTTTTCCTCAAAATGGAAGGATGACCATATGTACGTGTGTGTTAGTCAATTATATGTGTCTGTCACATTTACACAGAGTTATACTGTTACGTATTACCACTAAAGTGAACCTGATGTACCATAGCAGTGTGTCTTTGGATGGCAAACAAATAATGGGGAAAGAATTACCTTTTGTGCCTTTCTTGTTACGTTGGGAAAGGGATGTCAGAAAAAAATGACCCTTCGTCTAGGAGCCAGTAAGTCAATTCAGAGTCCACCTCCTTTCCTAACCAATCCTGAATCTTTATTTAGGAACATCCCAACAGGAGCCAAAGAAGAAAAAGTTAAATAATTGTTAGACTCTGGCTTTTGGATGTATCCCAAAAGAAGAGTTTGGTAATTTGCTTGTAATGTGGGACTCATAAACGTGCCCCAGTGAGGTGAGGGGTGGGTGCTGGGGGTGGAATTAACCTGGCCTATGAAATCAACAGTGGAAAATCACCTTGGTTTTTTGGTGTTCCCTACTATCCTCATAAATACCCTCATGCTTGACTGCTAAGTCCTACTTGACCTGAGCTTCAGACTCCTGTCTCTTCTAAGGAACTGCGCTCAGCATTAACCATGAAGGCCTTATTCCTTCTCTTTGCCATCTTCCTGATTTCCTACCAAGCTGTCCCAGGTAAGAAGAGCTTCACTAAAAGCTTCTGAAAGGCCAACAAAGCTGGAACAAATCTCCTTAACAGCTAAGGAACTGCTGAAACTTGGTGGCACCTAACAGTGGTGAATTTTCATATCAGATGTTCACCAGCAGCTAAGGAAAAGATGGATGCTTTGAATGTGATTTTCCTTCTTCTTAGCAGGAGGTTGGACTAGATGGCCCATGAGGTCTCTTCCAACTCTATGATTCTATGATTCTATTATTTGCTCTTTACAACATTCATTGTTGAATTTTCATATCAGAATTATAGAAGGTAGATAGGAATTCAAAACATAACAACAAAAGAAATGTACAGCCGTGTCATTTTCTTATTGAGGAAGAACATTATAGAGTTGACATTTTGAAAGCGATCTCTTTCCTCATTGTGAAACACTTCTAGAAATTCTTAATATTTTCTTACTTGCAGTTCTATAAGTAGAGCCTATTAGAAGGAAAAGGAATCCCATAGTTGACCACGCAGCTGGGTTAAATTTTTAAAAGTCCCCTTCCTATTCTGATCTGTTATGTTGTAATATCTTTAACTCCAGATAATGTTTCTGCATTTCAGCCATCTCTTTTTTTTTTCCAAATTCAAACTGCTTTCAGTTACATATCTCTGCAGAGCTTCAGGTGTGCTTGGATGTGTGATGCTGATTTTCTCTTTCATTTTGTGCTTCTTGGATAGGTTTGCCTTTTTGATTTATTGTGACTGTTACTGTGTATATTCTGAGCTGCCCTGAGTCCCTTTGGGGAGAGGGGGCGGGATATAAATAAAATGTATTATTATTATTATTATTATTATTATTATTATTATTATTATTATTATTATTATTATTATTATTATGACACAGCAAACAAGATAGATATGCTGGATTTCATATCATGATGATGATGATGATGATGATGATGATGATGATGATGATGATGATGATGATGATGATCTTGGAAGCTAAGCAGGGCCAGCTGTGATTAATTCCAGGTGACATAAGTCCCTTCCACACAGTTGAATAAAACCCCACATTATCTGCTTTGAACTGGGATATATGGCAGTGTTGACTTATTTAACCCAGTTCAAAGCAGATATTGTGGGATTTTCTGCCCTGATATTCTGGGTTATATGGCTGCATGGAAGGACCCATGCAGTGCCATATAAAATCCAGATTATTTGCTTTGAACTGGATTGTATAGCAGTGTAGCCATAGAATCCTGTTCAAATTAGATAATCTGGATTATTTTGATAATCTGGATTATACAGCAGTGTAGAAAGGGCCATAGGCTCTATTTTAGAGGAAAGAATTAGCAAAACAACATCTGAGACCACATCTGCACTGACCCCATCTACACTGGTTTGGCTGTGTAGAGGATTACATAGGAAATCCTGGAACCAGTTTGAAGCCCAAATGGTAATGATATAATCCATAGAGCACTGATGCACATTAAGGGCTTTCTTTCACACACTTTTATGGACATTTGTTGTTTGGCCACTGCAATTTGAAGCCAGGGCTGTATTAAATGGTAGGGCCTGAGGCCCCTTCTACACTACTATATAAAATCCAGATCATCTGACTTGAACTGGATTATACTGAGGTGTAGACTCAGATAATACAATTCAAAGCATATAGTGTGGATTATTTTCTTTAATAACCTGTATTATATGGCAGTGTAGAAGGGGCCAGGGTATTCCTTGCCACCAGAGCCAAAGTCAGAAAAAATTGGTTTTGAAACCTTTTTTTAGTAAATCATGAAGAGTAGTTCCATAATGCAAAATAATTTAGAAATCAGGCTCCAATGATAAACTTCAGTTGACACTTAAAGGGATTTGGTTAATCAGTTAAAATTCATTAATAAACCAGGGGTTTGTTTAAAAAAAAAAAAGCCTGAATCCTTAACCCACCCCCTTGGCTACAGTCCTGCTTGCCACTGAAAACACTGGGAAATTCATGAGGTCACCATGAGTGTACAGGTGACTTAAGGATCATATAGAGCTCTTCTACACTGGCAAAAATCTCAGAAGGAACTGCATTATTTTAACCCATTTCCTCCCGAGATTTTGTCCCCACACTCAGCCCAAACCCTGAGCTTTCCCTTGGGAGTGGCTAGATGTAGATGCCATCCTGGGTCAACCAAAGATGGTTGGAGGGGGTGGGATCCATCTTGCTCCTTCAGGCTCTTAGAGCTCAAAGAACCAGAATTACCGAGAGTCAATTCCCAAAGGGCCCTCACCTGGAAAGATCCGGTCTTAAGCTCAAGGTCCGGATTTTTCCAGGTATTTTACTGATCAAGCACAAACTGGGAAATTCCAGTTTTCTCCAGATTAATTCACTTTTATTTGAGACATCATTTGGATGCCTCACATAAAACCAAGAAAGGCCCTGTGTTTTGGGCCTGTCTGGAAGGGCCCACAGACATTCCCAAGGTTTTCTTCATCCAATATGATAGAGTGGTTTAAATATTGGTCTACATCTTTGGGTAATAAGGTTG
The DNA here is from genome assembly GCF_035594765.1 of Anolis carolinensis. Lineage (NCBI taxonomy): Eukaryota > Metazoa > Chordata > Lepidosauria > Squamata > Anolidae > Anolis > Anolis carolinensis. Next base: position 8,184,570 of record NC_085841.1, read on the forward strand.
AATTTCCACTTAGGTCTCATCTACACTGCTGGATAAAATCCAGATTATCTGCTTTGAACTGGATTATATGGCAGTTTGAACTAATATAATCCAGTTCAAACCAGATAATCTGGATTTTATCTAGCAATGTAAATGAGGCCTTAGTCGTGGAAACCCATTAGGTGACTTGGGCAGAGGAAGACAATGACAAATGCCTTCTAAACAAATCTTGCCAAGGAAATTCGAAGATGGAGTTACGTTAGAATCACCATAAATCAGAAATAACTTTAGGCACACAGCAACAAATCATTCTCATAATTGGATATTGTTTACCTGTAGGAAATGCTCAAGGGCCACATGATGACACGATTGCTTGTGGTAGAGGTGGTGGATCTTGTCAGCCTGTTCCATGCAGAGGCCTTTCTGTCGAAGCTGGAACCTGCCAAGGAGGGACTATGAAGTGCTGTAAATGGTAAGTCATGGCACCAGATTCAGAATAAATCATAAAATCATATAGTTGGAAGATACCACAAGGTCCATCCAGTCGAACTCCTTACCATGCAAGAATAATATATCCTATCAAAAATGAGGCTGCATCATCAGGAGCACATCAAGGGAAGTATGTGATTACAATGATGATGATAATGATGATGATGATAATTGTGTTCATTTTTATCCTGCCTTTCTTTCAGTAATGGAAATCAAGGCAACTAACAACATATTTAAAAACAATATTCAAAAACTTCAATAAAATATTTCAACTATAAAAATAACTGAATGAACATTAAAATTAATTTCAATGAAACTATTAAAAAAAACACAACAAATTATTAAAAGCCCATCCTACACACTGTAGTTTACTAGTGGAGGAAGTACAAGGATGTAGCCCTCCTGGGCTCCTTAGTGTGAGAGTTCCAAATTTTGGGGAGAAGCAAACAAGAAGGTCCTCTTTCTTGTTTTCAACAAATGAATCTGAGATGTTTGTGAAACTGAGAGAAGGGCCTCCTCAGATAATCTTGGAGATGTAATGGGTTTACAAAGGGAAATATTGTCCTTCAGATAGTCTGGACCTATATCATATGAGATTTATAGGTTAGCCCCATTCTATCATGCTTTGATCACATTTTAGTTAGTGCATTGTATTCAGTTTTGGCCACCACTGGTCAAAAAAGATATTGAGAAAATGGAAACCATGTCCTATGAAAAGCAGTTTATGGAACTGTGTATGTTTTGCCTGGAGCCATATTTAAATACCTGAATGACTGCCATGTGGAAAATGAAGCAGGTTCCCCTGACAAAAGTGATTGGACTTTTTGTCCAGTGCACAGTGTCATGGTTGCAGAAAGGTTGTAGATGGTAAATCCATGTCTTGGTTTATATGCTCAGCATTGTCATTTAAATAAAGGTATGCTTTAAAGCATAACCCTGTGTGTGAAAACTTATTTTTATGCAACATTGGACTTGTCTATATGGTCCCTATATCCTGCAAATGGGCCAGAAGTTGCTCTTTGACATACAGGGTCTGTAAGGTGTTATAAAACCTGTTAGCTACCATAGCTCAGTGCTATCCTGGGAGTTGTAGTTTGGTGAGACACTAGAAAAGGCTAAATGCTTTGTCAAACCACATCTCCTAGGATCCCATAGCATTGAGCCATGGCAATTAAACTGAATTAATTCTGCAAGGTCGATGCACCCTGAGTAACCTGCTTTCATCTTGCATTAGAAGAAATCAGGAAATGTTCTGGATTCCAGCATAACATCAGAGTAGTCCCACATTCTGGGGTTAGTGCCTGGAGGAAGTAATGGGCTGGATGAGGGAAAAAAACTGAAACTGAATCCATACAAACAGAGATGATTGCCATCAAGGGTCCTAATCTGGCAATTGGGGTGTTTCAACCAGCCCTGGACGGGGTTACACTCCCCCTGAAAGACTGTGTTCACAGCTTGGGAAAAGGGCTCCTAGTTCCGTCTCTCCAGATGTCAGCCCAGGTAGATGCAATGGTCAGGAATGCTTAAAACCAGCTTCAACTGATACACCAGCTGCTCCCCTTCCTAGATTTGGAAGACCTGAAGATGGTAGTGCATACGCTGGTAACCTCAAAGTTGGACTTTTGCAATGTGCTTTATATTGGATTACCCTTGTACCAAGTTTGGAAACTCCTGTTGGTTCAAAGTATGGTAGCCAGACTGGTTACAGGAACATTTAGGAGTGAGCATATTACACCTATGCTAAAGTCACTCCACTGGCTATCAATTAGTTTCTGGGCAAAGTACAAAGTGTTGTTGTATGTCTTTCGGGCTGTGTGGCCATGTTCCAGAAGTATTCTCTCCTGATGTTTCGCCCACATCTATGGCAGGCATCCTCAGAGGTTGTGAGGCATGGATAAACTAAGAAAGGAAAAGAAAGAATATATATCTGTGTAGAATCCAGGGTGTGGCAAGAGTCCTTTGTCACTGGGAAGCCAGCATTAATGTTCAGTTTTTTAATACTGGTAGCCAGATTTTGTTCATTTTGTTCAATATACTGTGTCCAGGCTGGTGGACAGTATATTATTTGAGAACACAGAAATGCTTGACCATTCCAACAACTATCATGTCAGACTACACAGAGAAGCCAATGAAATCCACAAGCATGTGGACAACTTCAACAGAAAGGAAGAAACCATGAAAATGAACAAAATCTGGCTACCAGTATTAAAAAAAAAACTCAAAAATCAGAACAGTAGATTGGAAACAACACTCTGAGGGCAGAGGGCAGCTAATGACTGAACAAAGGATGCCTCCAGGCAAGAGACAAAACCTTTCCAATGCTAATTAGGGTGATTAACTGAAACATTAATGCTGACTTCCCAGTGACAAAGGACTCTTGCCACACCCTGGACTCTACACAGATAAATATTCTTTCTTTCCTTACTTAGTTTATCCATACCACACAACCTCTGAGAATGCCTGCCATAGATGTGGGTGAAACGTCAGGAGAGAATACTTCTGGAACATGGCCACACAGCCCGAAAGACATACAACAACCCTGTGATCCCGGCCATGAAAGCCTTCGACAACACAAAGTACAAAGTGTTGGTTTGACCTTTAAAGCCCTACATGGTTTGGGTCCAGGTTACCTAAAGGATCATCTTCTCCCATACAATCCACCCTTCTGGCAGGCTTACTCAGCCAGTCTTTAAGCATGAATTTTAAATGTGTATCCTTTGTTTAATTTCTGCTTTGTGTATTTTAACATGTATTTTATAGAAATAAGTTTTAATATGTAGTGTTTATAGAAATACATTTTTGCTCCCCAACCAGCGAAATAACGAGACAACACAAAATAGTGGGTTGAATTATGGGCAACATTTATTATATGTTACCAATCAATTCTTGTGTGAACTGCCAACCAATTTAAGGGCATGAACTTGGTGTGTGTAATGAAACTGAAGCAGTGGTCATCCAAGACCTACTCCTCATCAAATATGGGTGAGACACCATGGTCCCCGGCTGCAACCAACTGTTGCTTCCATGTTGACCGTTCAGGGACGCAGATGGAAAATTCAGTCCCAATTCCAGAGGATATTGAGATAGAAACTCTCCTTGCCAAGGCCACTACTGTTCACGCTCACCTCAATTCATTTAATCACAGGTGAGGGCTCCCATTCATGGCCTACACCACAAAGGGGTGCCTCAGGTGCATGCCGAAATGTCACCAATCCCTGCTTTCCCGCATGTGAGCCTATTTAGAACCCACTCATGCAATTTTCCATAGATTAAACAGTGTAGGGTAGATGGACTTCCCCACCCCTAGAATGTAGGGGAGATAATTCCTACCCAGTCTCAATTGGCGACCCTTGAAGTACACTATTAAAGGGTGGGTGGGGGGTGATCGACAAACTCTGAAAGTAAAGCGGGAAGCTTTCCTTGCTGGCCCTGCCCATAACAAGTCCCGGACAGGACTATTTCTTCTCTCCCTTTGCAAGAAAGGAGAAAAGCCCTCTCCCACGCTCATATTGAGGGTGGGTAAAGCAGTAATATGTGTATTTGTAGTCTTTTTACAATGTTTATGTGTTTTAATTATTCTGTAACCTGCCTCGAGCCACTAGGAGTAGTGGCTAAGACATAAAATTATTATTATTATTATTATTATTAGTAGTAGTAGTAGTAGTAGTAGTAGTGTGAACCAGCTCCATTTCAAACTGGTCCACTGTCTACATGAGCTGAGACCAACATTGCTGCAGCAGGACAGAGATGGGCAATGTAACCACCTCTGGAGCTGGGCCAGAGTATTGCTACTTTGAATAGGCTCTGATTTCAGTAGGCCATGTAGATGTGCCCATTGTCATTCAAATTAAGAGATGTAGTAACCCTGCATGGGAAGAATTATTTTATGCAAACTTGAGATTTGATTTTCTTATTTGACCAGCAAAGCTGGACACTGACCTTTCACTATCTGAACTTGAATTTTCTTTCTTTCTCTAGGCCTCGTTCGCCATAAATTTCTGAAAAAGACAGTGAACGATGATACATAGACTGGGATACAAAGCCATTTTCCTTGGATGTAAGCCTCTAGATAGAACAGAACATGTATACTGAAGACATCTGGTTTTGTCAGTTGTAAGATCATTCCTCTGTGCATTAAAAACAAACAATCTTTATCACTGGTGTCTCTTTTTATCACTTGCTTTTTTTAAAGAAAATGTTGACTTGCATCCATTTTGGAAGTATGTCATTGTAAACCAATTTAGGTAAAGGTAAGGTTTTCCCCTGACATTAGGTCTAGTCATGTCCGACTCTGGGGGTTGGTGCTCATCTCCATTTCTAAGCCGAAGAGCCAGCGTTGTCTGTAGACACCTCCAAGGTCATGTGGCCGACATGACTGCATGGAACACCATTACCTTCCCACTGGAGCACTACCTATAGATCTACTCACTTTTGCATTTTTTTCAAACTGCTAGCTTGGCAGAAGTTGGGGCTAACAGTGGGAGCTCACCCCACTCCCCGGATTCGAACTGCTGATCTTTCAGTCAGCAAGTTCAGCAGCTCAGCGGTTTAATCCACTGCATCACAGGGGGCAAATTACTTACAACCATATAAAGTTGAATTGAACTCAGGTACAACATTCATAATATCTTATCAGGAATGGAGTCACAGCCATTCATTTGGACTTATTGAGCAAATAAATAATAATAATAATAATAATAATAATAATAATAATAATAATAATAATAACAACAACAACAATAATAATAATAATAATAATAATAATAATAATAATAATAATAATAATAATAAATTTATTTATATACCGCCCTATCTCCTGGATGGGACTCAAGTAGAGCCTGCATCAAGGCCATGGCTTAATGCATCCCCTTGTTCACATCTTTTTGGTACAACTTCTGTTTAGGCATTTATCACAAAATTATCCTACAGCTCTTCCTTGGGGAAATGTATTGTCATGAAATCCCTTCTTGCAAGCAATACCACAGTACCATCAAGCTTAATTTTGCCAACAAATTTTCAATTTGTCAATATATTTCTATTTATTTCAAGTACATTTATTTCCTGTTGCAGGTGGCTTTGGTAGAAAGAGATTCAGTAAAGGATATTTCAAGATTAGAATAACTTCCTGGTAGTTGTTGAGCAGGGGGATTCCTCTTGAACAGATTTCATAAGCAAATTATGGCGTCTCAGAGGCTTTTATCCAGAGGCTAGAGACTACTTACAAAGAATGTGGTTTCAGGGGATTTCCTACATTGACACAGGTTGGAATGAATGACTTTTCAAGCACCACTCATTTCTTTGATTGTGTGGCTTGGAAGTTTTCTCTTTCCACTGCTCAAAGGACTTTGCTCTTAATTTATCCACCTTCTTTCCTATAGCATACAATCTAGATTGGGCTGGCTTTAAGACAAGTTGCTGAGTTGACGAGTTGCTGAGAGATCTTCCTTTTTATGATGCAGGAGTAAACAACATACTTTTGAGTAAACCATTCAAAATATTGATGATTCAATTTTGGAGTGTGGAGAGCAATACAATTTAAGTAAAGTATATTATAGGTAGCAGTTGCACTAATAGGGTGAATCCAGAGCAGTTCCGGGAATGAATCATCTGAATTGCAGCTGGGTTATTTTGGTGATGTAGTCAAATCTTCTCGCCTGTTATTTCATTTATATACATATAGTATCAAGACTGATTTCACTTCCAAATTCTTCAGTGCTGCCATTGCTATAATGTTGTAAATGCCACAGAGTCCCCTTCTTTGTTTGGAATATTATATATATCTTTTACTCAAGATGATTTTGGATACTCATTCTAATCAGACAGATTCCCACAAAAAGCAGTTGGATTTGAGATTCATCTAAATTGGTTCCATAGTCCCACACACTGATGGGGCTCCAGTTTTGCAAAGGAGTTCAACCATATCCATTATTTATTTATTTATTTATTTATTTACAGTATTTATATTCCGCCGTTCTCACCCCGAAGGGGACTCAGGGCGGATCACATTCTGTACATATAGGGCAAACATTCAATGCCCATAAACACATCAAACTGAGACAAAGACAGACAGACAGACAGACGCAGAGGCAATTTAACCTTCTCCTGAGGGGGTGTTTGATTCTGGCCACAGGGGGGAGCAGCTGCTTCATCATCCACTCTGATGGCATTTCCTCACTTCCTCATTCCAACGTTGTAAATTAGTTAAACTTGCCTCCCCACTTTTATAAGTGGTACCTTATTTTCCTACTTGATGCAACTATTTTTCGGGTTGCTAGGTCAGCAATGAGCAGGGGCTATATTTTATATTTAATTGACGGGTGCTCACCCTGCCATGGGCTGGCCTCGAACTCATGACCTCATTGTCAGAGTGATTTATTCAAGCAGCTGTTAACCAGCCTGCGCCACAGCCCGGCCCCATCATACTGTCCCAGAGTATCCATCATACTGTCCCAGTATCCATCATACTGTCCCAGAGTAATCTGCTACACACTTCTGTGGGGAGTCCAGTCAGTACCAGTGCTCTAAACTAGAGGTCTAGAGATAATTCATGGAAAAAATAAGAGTTGGAAAAACATTCCTAAAAGTATTAGTTTACATCACAAAGATGTCAGGATATGTAGACCCCTCTGTGAAATAAGCAAGAAATTCCTGTATAAAATAACATTTTAATTGGAAAATTAGCACAAAGATGACAAAAAAGGATGGATATTCTGAAGTAGCACCAGTAAGGGATGCTTTAGCCCCCAAGTGAGTGGTTAACTATTCCTTGGATAGGTGAGAAGGATGTTGAAATAGTCTAACAAAGAGAAAAGCTACACTGTCCACTCAGGTCAATGTGTGTATGGATCAGCCTTGCGGTGGTTGTTATCCAAAGACATAGAGCTTAAACTGGGGCACCTTAATAAGTCTTAATACATTTTTTCCATGTGTTATGACAGAAAACTCAAATCCTGCTCCAGTTGGAGCAGTCCAAGACAGGAACTTGACAGGAAATTTCCTGTCTTGACTGACATCCTTGCTTGGCTTGACAGCAGTGTGTGCGAAAAGGACCTTGGAGTCCTCATGGACAACAAGTTAAACATGAGCCAACGATGTGATGTGGCAGCTAAAAAAGCCAACGGGATTCTGGCCTGCATCAATAGGGGAATAGCGTCTAGATCCAAGGAAGTCATGCTCCCTCTCTATTCTGCCTTGGTCAGACCACACCTGGAATCACACTGCGTCCAATTTTGGGCACCACAATTGAAAGGAGATGTTGACAAGCTGGAAAGCGTCCAGAGGAGGGCAACTAAAATGATTAAAGGTCTGGAGAACAAGCCCTATGAGGAGCGGCTTAAAGAGCTGGGCATGTTTAGCCTGCAAAAGAGAAGGCTGAGAGGAGACATGATAGCCATGTACAAATATGTGAGGGGAAGCCATAGGGAGGAGGGAGCAAGCTTGTTTTCTGCTGCCCTGCAGACTAGGACACGGAACAATGGCTTCAAACTACAGGAAAGGAGATTCCACCTGAACATCAGGAAGAACTTCCTCACTGTGAGGGCTGTTCGACAGTGGAACTCTCTGCCCCGGGCCATGGTGGAGGCTCCTTCTTTGGAGGCTTTTAAGCAGAGGCTGGATGGCCATCTGTCGGGGGTGATTTGAATGCGATTTCCTGCTTCTTAGCAGGGGGTTGGACTGGATGGCTCATGAGGTCTCTTCCAACTCCACTATTCTATGATTCTATGATTCTATCCCACATTTCCTGGGCTCAAGTGACTCAGTGATACAGGATAGCTGTTACAACAGACCACCCACCTTCTCTTGCCAGCCAGAGCACTCACTTGCTGAGCAGCATGGAAAAGGCAAAGATGGGTTTTACCTACACTCCCAGCCTCCTTAGTGACATGGTGCTTTGGCTGAAGTCAGCCAGAGAGCCCATGAAAACATAGGTTGGGGTGGGATGCCACAGCTGGTAACAGGGAGTGCTGTGAGGGAGTGCTGTAGGATGGCTGCTGACTAATGTTGAACCATGTTCATCATGGTTGAGAAATCAGGCTTCCTTGCCATGTCTAAGGAGGTTCAGAAAGTCGCAATCTGGCTGCCATACAGAGTTGATCCAGTATCCAAGACGCTGGATTGTCCCAGCATTATCAATCTGTGTAGAGCCACTCAAAATATGTTTCCCTGCAGGTGGTCATGAAAGCTACTGCTATTGACAAATTCTGGTTCTCTGTATACTACCAAGCAGATAGAGGTAAAATTGCCTTCAGCCAACAAAGAAGCATATTTTCACATTTCCGAGTTGACCAATAAGCCCAAAGGGATGATGAAATGTTTGCCTAAAGCATCAGATTTTTAGTAAGAGGATATAGCATTGCATCAGTGCCAAATGATCCTTCATGGTGATATAAAAACAGAGATTTTCTGTCTCATCTCATGCTTGCTATCCTTCATTGAAAGAAGAAAGACCCTGTTAAAGCATCTTCCTTGCTTTCCAGAACTATGAAGACACGTTATCTTTTCCTTTTTGTCCTTGTTTTGGTGCTTCTTCCAGATTCAGGTAAGTAATGCTCTTTCAGAGTGCAGAATTAATACACCCAAATCTGGTGGATAATATGGATGGCATCCTTTGGGAAGTCCTTCTCTATACAAACACAAAAGTCCTAATTAGAATAGACTTACTGAATAACAGTTGACTGATAAGTCAATATGAAGACAAACTCAACTGACTCATTGGGCTTATTCTAGTGAGAACTAACAACAGATTTGTTCAGTGAAGATAAGGTAACTCCCACTTAAGGGGTAATCATAAGTCAAAATTGATTCAAAGGCAGTTGACAATAGTAAATAAAGGGATCTAAGAATAAAATGGTTGATTTTTTTTTGCATGTCTTTGAGTTGGGACCAACTTATGCTCATCCTAAGGCAAACCCATCATAGGATTTTCAGGGACTGAGAGTGTTGGTCTCATCCACAGTCTCCCAGTGAGTTTCCATAGTCAAGCAAGAAATCAAACCATGGTCTCCAGAACTACAGTCTAACATTCAAACAAATAGAGATGTGCAAAGTGGCTGAAATCCAATTAGCAATTCATTTCACAGATTTGGATGGCTTCTGCTTCACTTCGTAAAGATTCAGAGAGGTCTTGTTCTGATTAGTAATCTGAATCTCTGAAGCTTTGTAATTGTTTCATTAGGAATTATCCCACTAGCAACGATGGGGAACATTTTGAGGCTCATTTCTCTGTTATTTTTATGACCATCAGGATGAAAATTGTAGGCAACATGTATGACTTTAAGCCTGCCAATTTTCAGAACATGTCAATCATCCATGGAGTTTTAGGAACATTTTTTGAAATTTTTACATGTACACACATAACTACAAGATATCCCCTTGGATTTCTGCACAATGAGACAACATAACCAGGGCACCAATCCTACAAAGTTTCAAAAAGATTTGTTCATCTACTGCAGTGGTTCTCAACCTGGGGTCCTCAGATGTTTTTGGCCTACAATTCCCAGAAATCCCAGCCAGTTTACCAGCTGTTAGGAGTTCTGGGAGTTGTAGGCCCAAAACATCTGGGGACCCCAGGTTAAGAACCATTGATCTACTGATTTCTAGGAATTTGTCAAAGTGTTTTCAATTTAAAAAATAAAAAATAAAAAAAAACTACAAGAGATGTCCCCTAAAATTGTGGCACAGTGCGACAACATGAGTAGGGCAGAAAATCTGCCAAGTTTCAGAACAGTTATGCTATCCACTGATTTTTAAGAATTTATTCAATTTAAGCACTACTCTCCTACTAACTCCACAAAGATTTAGGAACACAGATGGTGAGGGGAGGAGACCAGCTTTGCAGAAAGCCATGTGATTAATTTTCTTCTTGCACTTCCTCTGATTGGCTGACATGGAAAAAAACAACAACATGCAGCTGCCATTGTCAATCATATCAGCCCCTTCGCCCTCTCCCACCCCAGACAATTATGAAGTATGTTACATTGAAAAAAAATGGAAAGGTTTTTTTTTTTGAAAGTCTACAAAACAACAAATCTTTACTAATTTCTCTGAAACATTTCTGAGGCATTTGTTTCAATTTTTAATGCTTTGGAAGGGTCCCAGTCTAATTAGTAATTCAGCTATTCGTATTAACGAGCCATAAAAAATCTCCAAATAATGCAATGGACTGCTGAAGCTTTGCACATCCCTACAAACCAATACATCGTAAAGACTTTCTTTGGTTTGCTCCAGCTGGAACTAGCAATAGGATGGAAGGTTCAGAGTTACCACTTGTAGGGTAGAGATTTGAGAATAAAAAGCTATTTCTGAACAAATTTTGACTTCCATGGATATCACGAACTAATTTGACAGACTACTTCTCATACCCCCCCCCCCGTTTATTGTTTTGTTTTGTTTTTTGCTTTTGCAGGATTTACCAATAAGATTACCAATAAGCAAGAATGTGAACGTGAAGGAGGCTTCTGTGTTTTTCCTATTGGTGGTTCCTGTAGATTTCCTTTTGCTCCCATTGGAAAATGCAGCACTTGGACATTATGCTGTAAAAAGTAAGTAACAAATATAGAAGTAGTGTATGTAGCAGGGCTATCCATAATTTCATTCCTAATTAATAAGTTGTATTTAATTTTTAAGTTTTGTATATAAACTTAAGAATCAAAACTCATCCAATACTTTTTCGTTTGAATTCTATAATGCTTGGAAACCTATCAAAGTCAGTTTCATTTTCAGCACAAGCAAGAAGAAACCAAAAAGGCTGCTATTCCTTTTTAAATTAGTGGCCTCTCGCCATGAGGAGAGCAAAGCAGCAGGGTGGGACAAACTGAGTGAAAGAGATTGAGAGAGCACAGAATTCTGGGAAATGTAGTTTGGGAAGGCGAGGAGCCCTATGGCAGAGAATTCAAAAGGCCCTGCCCTAAACTACATTTCCCGGAGTTCTGCTAAGCATCAGAAAGTGCCAAGTAGGATAGAGGAAAGAGTTTTCCCTCTGAGCAGCAGCCAGAGTTCCAATAAATTGTTTAATCTGCAAAGAGGAAGACTGACTGATACTTCAGAACAAGTAAGTAAATCAGTGCTGGGCTTGGAAAGAAATCCTTACATTGAAGTTCTATTGGTTAATATGAGAGACATTCTGTGAGATACCTGTTGTGGCTTTAAATAAAAGTTTTTGTCAAAACTTTTTAAAAAAATCCCAAAAATCGGTAGATGTATGAATATTTCCGAAACTTGGAGGAAATGATCTCCTATTATCTTACATCATTGTATAGAACATTCAGGGAGATCGCTCTTGCAGTTTTTTGTTTTTTTTAAAAAAATGTTTGTCAAAACTGAACATTCCCGAAAAATCCGTGCATGAGTGAAATGTTCTGAAACTTGGTGGGCTAACACTGGTAAATGTATTCTGTAACTGTAACATGTTTCATGCCAATAGTACTAACAATGTAACATATCTGGATTTCAGTAAGGCCTTCAACAAGATCCCCCATGACCCACTGGTGGGTCAGGAGATCTAAAATAAGGTCCGAGAGACATGCAGGGAAAATTGCAACTGCACATGCTCAGGGGATGTGTGTGCCACCGTTGCAGGAGAGTAAGAGAGAGAAGGAGAGGGAGAGAATGAAGAAAAGAAGGCTGTTATGTTGCGTTTATTGAGCTACCAGAAAGTAAAGGTGTCAGTATTTCAGATTTCAGAATTCTGGATAAAGAATGTTCAACCTGAATTAACATAGCTTTGATTTTTTTTCTGTTCTTCTATTTGCAGGGTTTTTGGTTAGAAAACGAAAATGGAGAAATACAGTTCCCAGTAACTGGAAAATAATGGCTATCTCTCTACAGACAGCTGCTTCTCCCCCAATAATCTCTCAAATCTTGTAGTTCTGGCTTCCAACAATCTCTTAGTTCTAAACGGAATCTGTTAATAAAATTCTTTCATACTGTCTAATAAAATAAAACTAGATTGCACATGTGATTATGAGCTGAAGCTGTAGTAGATATCTAACAAAGAATCCACCCAGTCGATCCTATACCTTTGTCGTACAGCTTCAAGTCATTTCCTACTTATGGAGACCCTAAGGTCAACCTATCATGAGGTTTTCTAAAGCTGTGTGTGTGTGTGATCTGGCCATTGTAATCAACTGGATTCCACAGCTGACCGAAGATTCTAAATTCAGAGTCATAGTTCAACCCTGAAAACATTACACCACATTGCGTCAATAGAATATATATATATATATATATATATATATATATATATATACGCACACACACACAGTATATACTCGAGTATAAGCCTAGTTTTTCAGCCCTTTTTTTAGGACTAGAAAAGCCCCCCTCGGCTTATACTCGGGTAAGGATCATGGTTGGCTTATAATTGGGTCAGCTTATACTCGAGAATATATAGTACATTTCTTATTTTCTCTATTATTATGGGTATTATTACATTTATTATTTTACTCTATTATTATTACATTTATTATTGTACTCTATTATTGTTGCTACTATTACATTTATTTTACTCTATTATTATTATTATTATTATTATTATTAATAATAATAATAATAATAATACATTTATTTTTTCACTCTGATCTTATTATTACATTTATCATTCTACTCTATTTATTATTACATGTATTATTTTACTCCATTATTATTAAAAGGATACATAAGCACATTTACATTGAAGAAGATGAGAATAATGATTTGATCAGAGTTAGACAGTCATCTTAAATTAGAGCTTGATGTAAATATTCAAAAACATTTAACCTACTGATGCCTCAATTAATGTAATGTTTTGGTATCTATTTTTATTTCTGAAATTTCCCACCTTCGGCTTATACTTGAGTCAATAATTTCCCAGTTTTTTTGTGGTAAAATTAGATGCACTTATGACAGTAGTCTCTAAATCTATGCTCTCATGAAAAAAGTCCAGAAATGTTGACAGCTCTGTTAATCTATATTATAAACAATTCTAGCTGATTTCATCTCTGGCAGGTCCAAATCTTTTGTAAAACAAATGAATCCATATTGCATTTTCAAGAGCAAGTCATTCCACAATACTTTGCCTAAGAAAAGGGATATCTTAGAACAATTAACATTTGAACTCTCGCTTGCTGAGGTGTTCCTGCGAGTATCTCTGCAGATCTTAGGAAGCTTTTTCTTGATTTAAGTCATTGGCTTGCTGGTTGATATCCGAACAGAGGATGGGCTGAAGATGTCACTGCCTTGGTCCTTTCGTTACAGGCTGCTACTTCCCAGCAGATGGCAGGTGGTGCATCCAGTATAATGTCTCCAGCGATGTAGGGTGTAGCCATCCTATTGATAATGTGGCATGCCTCATTAATCCACTGTTTTAATGTGGTGATATTATGTGTAGAGGTTATATTTCTGAGCAGTATATTGCTTTCCAGATATTTACATGGAATGGGGTGGGATTGGATTGTCATTTCCTGTGCAAAACAAAAGTCCATATTTATCTCCAGAAATAATTTTAAACACATTTTCACACACACACACACACACACACACACACACACACTATTGTTAGTAATGTATTAGTGTCATTTATTTGCATATAAGGCCTTATTTTTTTAATGAAAGACTCACATGGGTTTCTGGAAAAAGCAAGCACTTTTGATATTAAAAAAGAACCCATCCACTAAGAACCTAAACATTCTGTTACATTACATAGCTTTATGCATGCAACAGAAACAATATATTTTAATATATATTTTTAGAAAATCTCAAAAGCGTGTGTCGAGGGCTGACTTTCAATAGATAGCAGTGAGGCAGCTTCTCTGCTACGTATGAAACCTCGACTCGGAATCAGGTTGTCTACGAATGATTTAGCACCAGGTTCTCCGCAAACTTGCTCCACTCCTGAAATGGACAGCCCTCCATACTGGGGCCAGCTTCCGGGGGACCAGCCCAGCTATCCGGGGCCCAACGAGGCTCCTTGGCACTGTGGTATCATTTCATTTAGGGGGGATTCTGACTTAGAGGTGTTCAGTCATAATTTCATAGATAGTAGCTTCACCCCATTGGCTCTTCAGCCAAGGACATACACCAAATGTCTGAACTTGCAGTTCCTTTTGTACTAAGCAGGTTTACTAGCACAATGACGCCTCATCAATAGGTTAAAACTAACCTGTCTCATGAAAGTCTAAACCCAGCTGACATTCTGTATTAGTGGGTCAACAATCCAACAATTTTAAAATTAAATATTCAGTTGAATCCAGATTTTTTTTTTAAAAAAAATAGATGGTCAATATGTTTAAATATATATATATAATCATGGTACATAACTTCAATGCCTAGAATACTCTACACACAGAAGTTGAAAGATATGGTGTGATGTCTCAGGCACCTTTGGCCCCTGACCCCACGGCCATTGCTGACCAAACTGAAGAAGACTTGGGTTTTTTCCCAAGTCAGCAAGATTCAATTCCTTTCCAGATGCCTACTGTTGACTTTTCCGTGCCAGAGCCAATTAAGGATGCTCTTGAGACAGTGCCGCCTCTCCCGGGTTCTTTGGCTGGTTTACTGTTTGATCGAAGGGCTTTTCTAAAAACAGACCATTCTCAGAAGCAAAGTTTGAGAAGAAGCGCCAGATTAGCGGAGCGAAGCGATTATGGCTAGCTCAGTTCTCATGGGAAGAATTGGGGAGTCCAGCACCTGCTCTGCAGGAGCTTATGAACTTCCATAAAAGTTTTGCGCTGAAAACCTTCTGCGCGGTGTCAACTTCTGACTGGGAAGCATCGTCGTCTCTTGATCCTGAGCTCCAAGCGGCCTGACGGTGCGCTTACTCTTGAGTAGACCGGGTGTTGGTTTACCTTCTTGCCAAGTTTGGACTGTGTTTCAGCTCCTGAACATCTAGTTTCTGCCTTGCCCTGAAATCCTGTTTTTGGACATTTATCCTAGAGGACTCTTCTTGCTTTCTGCTCCTTTCCCCACTCAAAACTCAGAAGGAGTTTGAGTGTGTTTCGGTTTCTGGATTTTGAACTCTAATACTGGACATAAGACTTTATCTTATTGGACTAAAATTGATCTTTTTTGGAAGGTCAATTGCTACTTTTACTTTGCCGCTTATTTCCTTTTGGAACTTTATTTGCCTTAATAAAGATATTATATTGTTATTAGCTTCTGTGTTGATTCCCAGTGTTCGCGCCGTCCAGGGGTGTTACATAAATGCAGTATATAATTGTAGTAGCCAAAATACTCTATGAACAGAAATGTAAAACAAATGCCCATTCCATTGGGAGAAGTTTAGCTACTGAAATTATGCAATTGGGCAGAAATTGCTGACTTTGAAAAGCAAAACTATTAATTATAAACAAAACTGATGACTTTTTAATTCTATACAGTAGAGTCTCACTTATCCAAGCCTCGCTTATCCAAGCCTCTGGATTATCCAAGCCATTTTTGTAGCCAATGTTTTCAATATATCATGATATTTTGGTGCTAAATTCGTAAATACAGTAATTACTACATAGCATTACTGTGCATTGAACTACTTTTTCTGTCAAATTTTTTGTATAACATGATGTTTTGGTGCTTAATTTGTAAAATCATAACCTAATTTGATGTTTAATAGGCTTAATCCCTCCTTATTATTCAAGATATTCGCTTATCCAAGCTTCTGCCGGCCCGTTTAGCTTGGATAAGTGAGACTCTACTGTATTTTAAACAATATAAAGTGAGGTAAACAGATTTTGAAGAATAATGAAGAACTCAGAGAAGTATGACTTGCGTATAATCTTTAATAATTAAAAAAAATATGACATGGGAATATTTATTTCCATCAACTAGATACTTGGAATCAATTTCCTGGGTTTTTGGTTGATATTACTTCTCTTCTTTCTCTCTTAGTTTAATTTTATTTAGTGCCAACCTATATACCCGGCATTCCCTGGGTATACATTTTGTTATGCTATTTATTAGCAATACCAATTGGTAGCTTTACAATTTTATAAATGGTCCTATAAAAAATGTATACCTAGGCAATGCTGATTATATCAGCTAGTGTTTTATAAAAGTTTCAGTACTCAGCTTTTCAGCATAGATTAACTCAAGATAATTCTTTTATCCATGCATAAAACATACCGTACAGTGCTCTGAATAAAGGTTTATGTTTAGAACTGTATTAGTAAGCAAATTTTATCATCTTAAGAACTCCTTTTTCCCTTCTCCTGCTCGCTTCAATCTTTGCCTGGCCCCCTTAAAACATCTCCATGGCAATGCTCTGGCCTTCTTCCATTTGTTATCTCTCCCTTGGGCTAGCCTTTCTATCTATATACTGCCCACATGTGATTGCAGCTGATAATGTAGTCTCTGTTCATTCAGAGGAAGACCTACAAGCTACTTTAAACACCTTTGCAGAAGCATATGAAAAGCTTGGCGTCCAACTGGACACTGAGAAAAACGAAGTGCTCAACCAGTAGGTACCAACCAATCCTAATGGTTTAACGCTCAAAAATGTTGTCCATTTCTCCTACCTAGGCAGAATTTCCTTCAAAAAAACAAAACAAAACCTGCAAATCTCTTGGGAAGACGTTTAATTTGTGCTGGGAAAGGCATTTAATTTTGTTGGACAATGTACAATGACAATACATTTATTCTATTCTATTGTTAAAGAAATTTAATTATTCATTTCATTCATTTTATTTGGTCACAGGATAATATTTCCTTCAGTTGAAAAAACACTAAACAATGTCCTTGAATCTTTAAGGCATGTGGATGGAGCTGAACAAACGGATGCACATTATTACCCCAGATCTGAATCAAAGGAAAGAGAGAAGTGTAAACTGAATGCAAGTAGTTTTAATGAAGAAAGAAAATATAGTCCAACGTCAGAGAAAATCATTTTTAGGCTAAAGCTCGAACTGAAAACTGAAGTAGGATTTCATATTTCTTGGATGCGAAGAGATAACTTCTAGTTGTCCATGTTATCTGTGTAGAAAGAGACAGAAAATCCATGGTAAGGGCTTAATTTTTTAAAAAAACTATCTTGAGTTAGTTATCAATCAACTAAGACAAGACTGTAGAATTAATGCAGTTTGATACAGTAGAGTCTCACTTATCCAACACTCGCTTATCCAACGTTCTGGATAATCCAATGTATTTTTGTAGTCAATGTTTTCAATATATCGTGATATTTTGGTGCTAAATTTGTAAATACAGTAATTACAACATAACATTACTGTGAAATCTGGAAGCCCCTAGTCACACCCCTTTTATTGGATGTTCATGCATTGTTGTTGTTGTTGTTGTTGTTGTTGTTGTTGTTGTTGTTGTTTTTGATATTTTATTCATACCCCACTCTTTCTCTTCACAAAGGAGATTGAAAGCAGGTGTTGGGCTGGTTGGCTTTTGTGGTTTCTTCCAGCTCTATGGTTCCATTTTCAGATGGGCACAAGGCTAGGAGATAGCTTGAATTCTGGGCTAGAATTTAGACTATTCCCCAAATGTGGCACAAGGGCTTATTAAGGTGGACTTGTCATGTGTTAGATCAGCACCATCTGGTGTTTGGCCACCACAAGTCTGACCTAAATAGTCAGTCTAGATGTGCTTGAAAAAATGTCATGAAGGTTGGAAATAGGGAATGGGGTGTTCCCTCTTCTCCTGAAACTCTCCACTTGGGGTATGAATTCTACAACAGAGAACCTACTGTCTATTTCTATTTCTTGAGATAGCCATCAGGAAGAGTCCAATTAGGTATTTGCTGGGGGATGGGGAGCCAACCAGCAAGTCATACTCTCTCAGCCTCAGAGGAAAGCGATGACAAGTCACCTTCTGAGCTTATTTTCTGCGGTTCCATGGATTATAACATGAATCAATGGACTTAAAATGCAAGATAAGCCATTGCAACTAGACAATAGGAATAGCTGATAGATTGTAAAAACTCTTAATGGAATTTTGGAGGTAAATAAAGGATGACCATCTTTTGTGAATGCTTTTATATTATGCCTGCATAATAGAGGTTAGACTTAATAACTCTTCCCTCCAGCCCTCCAAATGTATGAGTCTATATTGCTATATAATCCAGTTCAATGCACTTGTATATAATGCACTTCTGCATTCTGAAACTGGTTGAGATAGCAGTGTAGATCCAGCCTAAGATTCTATAGTTCCACCACTCACCTTTTGCAGCAATACTTCCAAAATGAACAATTCCCGATGTGCTTGAGTCCTTTACAGCCAGAATAAATGGCAATCACACAAAACCCTTCATTTCTCTTGCATTCCTCTTCATTCTTGACCCACACAGTGAACCCTGTAGTAAACAATGCCATTCAATGAATGAAACAGACAAAACTTGAATCAAAGGGCAAAGTGGGCATGAAATGTTGTTTCTATGATATGTGAGTGCGGCCAAGCAGCACTGTCAACCTTCCACATTTGTGGTGTTGGCTTTTGTGAATAAGAATAGTCTTGGAATTGATTAAAATATTGTCTTTAGGTCCTCCAGTGTGATTCTGTAATCAAATTTCTGAAATACTGGAGAACACTGAGGTTTGCAGATAGAACACCTTTCTATGTCCTCCAACGAGATTTTATTATCTGCTTCCAGTAGAAGTTAACATAGAATCATGCTGGAGAACCAAAAAATTCCTAAAAAGCTGTTCTATCAGATTTTTTTTTTAAAAAAATAACTATTTATTTTTCACTTTCACAAGGGTCCTTTGCTTCCAATGCAGTAGAGCAATGCATTTATAATAATATATTAACAATATATTGGGCCGGGCTGTGGCGCAGGCTGGTAAGCAGCTGCTGCAATAAATCATTCTGACCATGAGATCATAAGTTCGAGGCCAGTCCGTGGCGGGGTGAGCACCCGTCAATTAAAAATAAAATATAGCCCCTGCTCGTTACTGACCTAGCAACTTGAAAGATAGTTGCATCTATCAAGTAGGAAATAAGGTACCACTTATAAAAAGTGGGGAGGCATGTTTAACTAATTTACAACGTTGGAATGAGGAAGTGAGGAAGTGCCATCAGAGTGGATGATGAAGCAGCTGCTCCCCCCTATGGCCAGAATCGAACATCCTTTCAGGAGAAGGTTAAATTGCCTCTGCGTCTGTCTGTCTGTTGTCTCTGTCTCGGTTCAATGTGTTTATGGGCATTGAATGTTTTCCCTATATGTACATAATGTGATCCACCCTGAGTCCCCTTCGGGGTGAGAAGGGCAGAATATAAATACTGTAAATAAAATAAATCTTTATTTGTATCCCACTTTTCTTCCACCAAGGGACTCAAAGCAGCTTCCAACAACTCCAAACAGTACAAATCCAAGAACAAAACATATAACACATAAAAACTGAATCATAAATACTGCATGAATAAGCATTTAAAAAACCATTTAAAACCAAATGGCATTGATGTGGGGTCTCGTCAGTTCATATAACACACTTTATAATAAATAATAATACACTTTATTTATAATCCACCTCCTCTCCAAAACGACTCAGGGCGGCTTATAACAAAATTAAATCACTTTGTTCAATTCCATAACAATTTGCCTTCCTGTTACTTCAGATTAGGTTTCTTCATTGAATGTTTGCTTAAAGAGGAAGGTTTTAAACTGTTTCTTGAAGGATATCAAGGAAGGGAGTGTTTTAATCTCTTTGGGGAAGGAATTCCATAGGGCGGGAGCAGCCACCGAGAAGGCTCTCTCTCCTGTTGCTGCCGGCCACATTTGAGATGGAGAGTAGGGCCTCTCCAGAGGATCTTAATATTGGGGCAAGTTGATATGAGATGTAATCAGGTAGGTAAGTTGAACTTGAAGCATTTAGGGCTTTAAAGGTCAAAACCAGCACCTTGAATCAGGCTCGGAAACATATTGGCAGCCAGTGCAGTAGCTGTAGCAGTGGGGTGGTACACTTCCTGGGTCCAGCACCTGTGAGTAATCTGTCTGCAGATCTTTGAATTAATTGAAGTTTCCAGGCACCTTTCAGGGGCAGCCCCCTGTACAGCCCATTACAATAATCCAAGTGGGATGTAACTAAGGCATGGACTAACATGGCCAAGTCTGGCTTCTCAAGGTACGATCGCAGTTGACACATACGTTTTAATTTACAAAGGGTCTCCTGGCCACTACTGACACCTGGGCCTCCAGGCTTAGTGATGAGTCCAGGAGGAGCCCCAAGCTGTGGACCTATGTTTTCAGGGGGAATGTAACCCCATCTAACACAGGTTGCCACCCTACACCCTGATCTTCCTTACAACTGACCAGGAGAACCTCTGTCATATCTGGATTCAGTTTCAATTTTTTTGTCTTCATCCAGTCCACAACAGCTGAAAGGCACTGGTTCAGGGTCTCAGCTGCTTCCTTGGCTTTTGGTGGAAAAGAATAGTAGAGTTGGGTGTCATCTGCATACAGATCACACCGAACTCTAAAATTCTAGATGATCTCTCCAAGTGGCTTTATGTAGATATTAAATAACATCGGGGACAGTGCAGAATCTTGAGCTGGTCATTGACCATAATAAAGTGAACTTGAACTTGAACAAGTACAGAACCCTGAGGAACCCTACAAGACAATGGCCATGAGGTCAAGCAAGTATTCCCCAATATCATCTTCTGGGTCCTTCCTTCCAGGAACAGTGCCTCCTAGTCCCATCCCAGCCAGCCGGTCCAGGAGGATACCATGGTTGATTGTATCGAAGGCTGCTGAGAGGTCCAGGAAAACCAACAGGGATACACTATCCCTGTGCTTGCCTTGACTGGGGGAAGCATTTACCACGCTCTTCACCAGGTCTACTAAACCCCCTCTGGCTTGTTTGATTAGCCAAGGGCAAGAGTCTACATCCTTTGACTGCACCAATTGAAATGAATCCATTACAAATCTGAACAACTTTATCTGCAAAGAACCTTGCAAATTCTTCACAGCGAGCCGCCGAGTGGCTAGAGCAGGGGTCCCCAAACTAAGGCCCGGGGGCCGGATGCGGCCCTCCGAGGTCATTTACCTGGCCCTCGCCCTCAGTTTTATAATATAATATATTGTATGTACATATAATATTGATAATATTATAATGTAATACAATATAACACTAATAATACCATATAATAATATTAATTATATATTCTATATTACATATAATATTACTAATAATATTACAGTATAGTGGTATAGTTCAATATAGTAATATATAATGCTAATATTGTGCTATGCTAATAATATAATATATTGTACGTACATATAATTTGTAAGCCATTCTGAGTCCCCTTTGGGGTGAGAAGGGTGTGATACAAATGTAGTAAATAAATGCAGTAAATAAATAAATAATAAATTAATAAATTTAAGACTTGGGCTCGCCCAAAGTCTGAAATGACTTGAAGGCACACAACAACAACAACAACAACAACAACCCTAATTAACTTGACTATCTCATTGGCCAGAAGCAGGACCACACTTCCCATTGAAATCCTGATAAATGTATGTTGGTTAAAATTGTTTTTATTTTTAAATAATGTATTGTTCTTTCATTGTTCTTCTTGTTGTTGTTGTTTTTGCACTACAAATAAGACATGTGCAGTGTGCATCAGAATTTGTTTGTATTTTTTTTCAAATTATAATCTGGCCCCTCAACAGTCTGAAGGATTGTGGACCGGCCCTTGGCTTAAAAAGTTTGAGGACCCCTGGGCTAGAGTGTTCTACCTGAGAATCAGGTTGGAGGAGTCCCCTGACCAACCATAACAGCTCCACTGGGAAGTTTCTTACAGATGCAATTTTGACAGCTGTAAAAGATTTCTTAGCTGCTTTCATTGCCATGGAGTAGGACGTCTACCATGCTATACTCCTTATTTGGTCAGATTTTATGCAAGTTTGGTGCCAATGTCACTGTAGTCTCCTACACATTTGCTTTATCACTGCCAGGGGACATTCAGGAGCTATTCTATCTATTGCCCTAGCTACCTCCATATTCCAGAGGTCCACCAGGGCTTCAACAGAATCACCTTCCATAGTGGCAGGAAAATCCCCAAGAGCCATCAGGAATCCATCTGGATCCATATACCTCCTGGGGTGGACCATTTTAATCAGTCCTCCACCCCTGCGGAGGTTCAGAGTCACAGTTAATCTAAACCTGATCAGATGATGTTCAGTCCATCACAACTGAACTAAAGATAGTTCTTCCACTCCACCATCATCGTCACTCCATCCTTTACAGAAGACCAAGATCAATGTGTGTCCAGCCACATGGGTGGGGCTTGATATGACCTGAGACAGTCCCATGGTTGTCATGGTGGCCATGAAGTCCTGAGCCTCTCCCCACAGGTTGGTCTCAGCATGGATGTTGAAGTCCCCCAGCACTTTAAGCCAATGGGACTCCAACGCTAAGGCCGAGACCAGCCCAGCTAGCTCAGGCAGGGAGACTGTTGAGCAGCAGGGTGTGCAGTACACCAACACAATCCCTATTCTGTCCTGTCTGCTCACCATTAAATATACACACTCAAACTCAGTCAACTGCAGGATGTGACATTTGGTCAAGGAGATGGAATCCTGATAGACCACTGCAAATCCTCCGTCCCGCCATCTGGGCCTAGCCTGCTGTTGCACTGAAAAATCAGATGGGCAAAGCCAGGAGAGATTACACCCCTGCCCGACTTCGTCCAGCCAGGTCTCGATAATGCACACCAGGTCAGCTTGTTCCTCAAGGATTAAATCCTCAATGATAGATGTTTTGCCATTGACTGACCTGGCATTTAGCAGAAGCAGTTTCAGTCCGGGGAGACTGCCACGATGGACATCCAGGTTACTTACCAGAGGAAACCGTCTGGGGACAGCAAGAAATCTCCTGCACTCCATGTGATGGCAATGATAATGTCTCCTCCTCCCGCATATCCTCCTGCCTTGGATTACCTCGTTGGACCCCCCTCTGCACCGGAACTCCCCCTACTGAATGTTCTTTCTCTCACCTTGGACATTTCACAGATATATATGGACTCCACTTGTCTCACTGCCAACAGAACCTCTGAAGATGCCAGCCACAGCTGCAGGCTAAAGATTAGGAGATAATGCTACTGGAACATGGCATAAAGCCTGAAAAACGCACAGCAACTCAATTCAGTTTTGGGAATCCAAAAGCTGAGATGACTCTGCTCCTTATTTTATTTAGATGTGAATTAATTATTTACCTGGATCTGGAAGGAGCAGCAAAGCAAAGACAAAAAGGAAAAGATGAAAGGTCTTCATAGTTTAGGAAAGCAAGGCAGGTGTTCCACAAGGATCTCTTTCAGTCCTTACAATCAGAGGTACCAAGACTGATCAGAGACAGATTTTATACTAACCTAGGGATTGTGACATGTTGTTGTCTTAAAAAAATATGTGAACATTATGAAATTTTTGGGATTTAATCCTCATCCTGAGGCTGTTCTTGACATTTGGACAGAATGATGAAAGTGTGAAAATATCTTAATCCTTTATTTTGAGCTAGAATCAACCCCACCCTGCCTGAGGCCTTTTCACTCTACTCAAGGATAGCATTATGAGTCCACTTTGACTGTTCCTCTAGGCCAGCTCCTAGGAAGGTAGGAAACCCCCTGATACAAAACACTTGATAAGTTAAAATATTCCAGTGAAGGTGAGGCCACCAGAACTGTAGACAATGTGTTGCTGTCTTGAGCAGGAACTTGAGAAATTCTTACCAGGAAGTTAACCTTGTAATCAGTTCTTGTTTCGGGAAGAGGAGATATATTTGACACAGACAACGGAAGTAACCCTGCATTCTTATTTTGCATATCTACTTAAACTTCTCTCTCTTTTTACAGTTCTTAAATATTCATGTGCATAGATGGAATTTATCTGTTTTGACAATAAGACCTAATATAAATCTGTTCAATATAGCATAATTTGAAAAATTGTGGTTCTTCATGAGTGTATTTTCAGTAACACTTGTAAGTAAAAGAAATAGGATGGGCACTGTGATTGTCTCTTGCCACAGCAATATCAAGATATATGCAGGCAGTCATATCTAATTTTATTTTGGTAAATCATGTTATGTTGGTGCGTTGTATTATATTTAAAACTATGCCTTTAGGAATGTGCTGCAAGGACTTTTAATAGTTGTTTGACTATTGATTAGATTTATTTTAAAATATTTTAATTCTATGGCTATTTTAACTGCCTGTATTTTATGCTTTTGATTTGGGTCTTTGCGTGTGCTTTAACTGTACAGTGGGCCATTTGTATCTTCTGGGGGTTTGGTTCCTGGATGTTCTATAGAGATACCAACATCCATAAAGGTTCAACTCCCTTTATAGACAATGACATAGTAAACTTATATAAAATGACACCAACAAATATGTGCTTTTTATTTAAAAAAATATTTTTAAGTTGGGGGTGGTTGTATGTCATGATGTTGTAACTGCACCTTCGGGGATTATGGTTGATGGTGATGGAATTCGGAGAGGAAGAAAAAACCCTCGTGATGAGGGTTCACTGGAGGAGTTGCGCAGGAAGCGACTTAGAGAGCTATACGGGGGATCTTCTGAGGAAGATTCAGATGGGGAGATGGATGCTGAGGAACAGGTGGTGGCTGGGGAAGTGGGCACTGAATGGGCACAGCCACCGGAGATGTCTGGGGATTTGGTGTCAGCTCACCACAGCCGCTCCTGAATGAACACACGAGACTCTCTGTGTTATCACCAGAAACTTTTACTGTAGGAAACATGAACATCAAAAAAGCCAAGAATGGGAGGCTCCGGCCAACCATCCTTTATATACCCTCCCCCTCATTTGAAAAGTCTCTTCCCGCTCAGCAAAACCCCGCGCAAATTCCCCGCCAAGTCCAGCAGCCGTTTCTTCTCCGAGACCTGAGCCGCAGGTGTCTTATCAATGTCAGTGACCCTGAAACTCAGAGCCACATCCAGGCTCTAGTAGCAGGGTTCTGACATGGCGTCCTCCTCCCCTTCGTCCTGGAAGGAAAAGATTAAACACAACTATTGTTCTCCGCTGTCCAGAGTTCCTTTATACTTTTTTAACAGGCTGCAATGGAATACCGGGTGTACCTTTCCTAGGTCCTTGGGTAGCCTCAGCTCATAGGTCACTTCGTTTATTCTTTTTGCTACCCTGAACGGCCCTATATAGCGTGGAGCCAATTTTTTTGATGGGAACCCCAATTTCAGGTTTTTTGTGCTCAGCCAAACCAGATCCCCTTCGCCCAATTTGTCCCCCTCTCGGCGCCTACGATCGGCAAAGAGCTTGTACTTCTTTTGTGTTTCCCGCAATGCCTCCACCACGGTCTGCCACCCTTGCTTAATTTTGGCCGGCCATTCCTTGTCGGTTTGGCCCTCTCCTTCCTTCCACTCGGGTAGCCTGGGGAAAGGTGCCACCTCCTGTCCGTATACTATTTCGAATGGGGCACGACCTGTGGCCGAATGTACGGCCCCGTTAAAAGCCATCTCAGCAAACGGTAGAAGATCCGCCCAATCATCCTGTCTATAATTGGTGTACATC
Source organism: Anolis carolinensis (assembly GCF_035594765.1). Classification (NCBI taxonomy): domain Eukaryota; kingdom Metazoa; phylum Chordata; class Lepidosauria; order Squamata; family Anolidae; genus Anolis; species Anolis carolinensis. The sequence continues at coordinate 8,210,482 of NC_085841.1, forward strand.
CTCAAGAATTGGCACAGTGTTTGTTGGGTGCGTTCGACTCCCCCGTTGGTTGCGGGATGAAAAGCCGAGCTCAGGTTCCTTTCTGCTCCTAACAGCTGTAAGAATTTTCCCCAAAACTTTGCAGTAAATTGGACTCCCCGGTCGCTAATTATTTTGTCGGGACACCCATGTAGGCGATATACATGCTTCACATACAAATCAGCAAGTTTTTCAGCTGAGGGGAGTTTCGGCAGGGCCACAAAGTGTGCCTGTTTTGAGAATAGGTCCAATATTGTCCAAATGTATCTGTGGCCTCTGCTGGGGGGTAGTTCGCCTACAAAATCCATGGCCACGCATTCCCATGGCCTCATGGGCTCCACCACCTTCTGCAATAGCCCCTGGGGCTTCCCCGGTGGTGTTTTTCCCTCTGCACATAATTCACACTGCGTGACGTACCCCCTGGCGTCTTTCCTCATTCCGGGCCACCAGCATTGTTTGGCCAACAGTTTAATAGTCCTGGTGGGGCCTAGATGACCCGCACCCTTGTTATCGTGGCACTTCCTTAACATTTCTCGTCTTAAACATTCAGGAATATACAATTTCTTATTTACAAACACCAAATCCCCACACAATTCTCCCTTTTCCTTGTTAGTTTGTAACCATTTGTCCATTCCATACGCTCGCTTCAACTCTTCCTCCCATATTTCTCCTCCCCCCGTGGAAATGGCAGTACGTTTGTTTTCTTTGGCCGCTTGTGCTCGAGTTAGTACTGCCAGGCCCCACTGCTTATCTAGGAACAGGCTCCCTTCAGATTCCTGAATTCCTCCCCCGTGCTGAGGCATCCGAGAGAGAGCGTCAGCGAGTATGTTATGTTTCCCCTGGAAGAATCTGAGTCTGAAATCAAAACGGCTGAAATATTGGGCCCATCTAATTTGCTTCGCTGATAGTTTACGAGGGGATCTTAGATACTGTAAATTTCTATGATCAGTCCACACCTCAAACGGTGTTCCACTTCCTTCCAGAAAGTGTCTCCAGCACTCTAGTGCTTTTAGAATCGCTAAGGCTTCTCTCTCCCAAATCGGCCAGTTTTTTTCTGTATCGCTAAACTTTTTTGACAGATAGCCACATGGCTTCAGGTTCCCCCCCTCGTCTTTCTGCAGCAGAACTGCCCCATATGCCCGGTCTGACGCATCGCAATGTAGTACAAAGGTCTTAGACATATCAGGGTGCTGTAGGACAGGTTCCTCAGTAAAACGCTTTTTAAGGGCTTCGAAAGCTTCCTGGCATTCTATTGTCCATGTCAGTTTGGCCCCTGGGGCCTTCACTTTGGCTGTTTCTCCCCTGCCTTTAGTTTTTAACAAATCCGTTAATGGCAAAGTGAGGCGCGCAAAGTCCTTGATAAATGTTCTATAGAAGTTTGCGAACCCTAGGAAGGATTGCAGCTGCTTCCGTGTTTTAGGGGCTTCCCACCCCCTCACGTCTTCCACCTTCGCAGGGTCCATCGCCACTCCCTGGGAGGAAATCCTATACCCCAGAAAGTCTATCTGGTCTTTATTGAACTCGCACTTGGCAAGCTTCGCATACAGTTTCGCTTCCCTCAACTTTTGTAGGACTTCCCTGACTAGTTCTACGTGTTGTTCCTTAGTTCGAGACATTATCAATATGTCATCTAAAAAAATATAGACTCCCTTGTACAACAATGGATGCAATACTTCGTTGATTAATTGCATGAACGCGGCCCCTCCCCCGCACAAACCGAAGGGGAGCACACGATAATTGAATAATCCGAATGCGCAGGAGAAGGCCGTCTTCCACCTGTCCTCTGGTTTGATCTGCAATTTATGGTAGGCCTCAATTAAGTCCAATTTAGTGAATATCTGTCCTTCCGATAACTGGGCGATCAAGTCCTTCACTAAGGGTAGGGGGTATTTATTTACAGTACTGATTGCATTTAGGCCCCTGTAGTCAATGCAGAGCCTCAGCGTTTGGTCCTTTTTCCGCCTGAACAACACAGGCGCCCCTAGAGGGGAATTTGAAGGCTCTATGAAACCCCTCGCTAGGTTTTTATCAATGTATTTTCTCAGTTCCTCCTTTTCCCTAGCTGACATCGGGTATATTTTTGCCTTGGGAAGCTCTGCTCCTGGGACTAGCTCTATTTTCACTTCAACTCTCCGCTTCGGTGGGAAATTGTCTGCTTCCTTCTCATCAAACACGTCCACAAAATCCCGATACTCTGGGGGTAATTTATCTGCCAGTTCTGCTATTCTGATAGAGTCTTCCTCCCCCCTTTTCCCTGGCTCCCTCTCAACTTCCTGGCTCCCTTCTTCCAAATTCATCCTGAAGATCATGCTCTTATCCTCCCAGTTGAGGTTGATCCCTCCTTCCGGCTCCCCTCTTTCATCTGCGGCCGCTGCTGTAGCCCTCCTCGGTGCCTCCTCGCCTGGGCCAGCGATGTCTCGACGCGCCCCGCCAGCTGAATCCATCCGCGCAGTGTGTCAGGCTCATCACGATGCACCGCCCAGGAGAGGATCTCCCGCCTGAGACCCTCTTTGAAGAGTTCTATCTTTGTTACTGCAGACCATTCCGGCACCTTTTCGGCGAGGCATTGGAACTCCTCCGCATACTCAGATACCGACCTCTGCCCCTGGGAGACGGTCTTCAACTTCTCCCTCGCCCGGATCTGCTCCAGTGGATCTCGGAAACGGGTCTCCAGGGCCCCCATAAAGCGTCGGAGTGACCCCAGACATGGGTCGCGCCGCGCGTGCAGCTGAACGTACCAGCTGGCCGCTCCCCTCTTCAACACTGCACCAATGGCCCGTATCCGGCTGGATTCCGTTCTAAAAGTGTGAGCATTGTCCTCCATATAGCCCCTCACCGTGGTCAGGAAAAAATCCAGTTCAGAGGACTCTCCCCCGAACTCGATCCTTAGTTCCTCTCGTCTCGGTAGGGGTCCCTGTGGTGGCAATCCCCAATTCTCCGCCCGTCGCAAGCCCCCTTGCGGACCAGTGGGCCCCGCTGCTGCTTCTCTTGGCCCTGTGCCACGCCCGGCATTCGCCAGGGGCACCAGGGTCTCAGCTGGGAGCGTAGCTGGGATTCTCGGAGGTTTTTCCCCTTCGTCGTCACTCTCCTCCACCCGCGTCAGGCTTGTTTGGGTCTTGGGCCGGGCGCCGGGCTCCTTTCGCATTTCCCTTCCCTTCGGTGCTGGGAGGTCTGCAAAGCCCTGGCTGCTTCCCACGCTCACGTCCCACATTGAGCCAGCCCGAAGTTCCCTTCCTCTCTCTGGCTCCGCCAAAAACGCCAGGCGCTCCATCGCCCTCGACATCACTGCCAGGGTGGTCTCCATCGCCGACATCCTCTCCTCCAGAAACACCATCCTTTGTGGGCCTGGGGAAGGTGAACCTTCCTCTCCTCCGGTGCTGTCTCCCCGCACCACTCCACGCCTCTGGGTTACCCCATTTGGCTGGGCATAAGCGGTGGATGACGCCAGGGCCGCCAGCTGGTGGAACTCAGCGTCCGGCTCGGGAGTGGCCCTTTCCGACCTTCCTCCTCCTGCGCCCAAGAGCTCTTCATCCTCCACTTGCATGTTACACCTCACCGCTACAGCGGGATGGTGTCCGTATTCTTGGCTTAGTGTCAGCTCACCACAGCCGCTCCTGAATGAACACACGAGACTCTCTGTGTTATCACCAGAAACTTTTACTGTAGGAAACATGAACATCAAAAAAGCCAAGAATGGGAGGCTCCGGCCAACCATCCTTTATATACCCTCCCCCTCATTTGAAAAGTCTCTTCCCGCTCAGCAAAACCCCGCGCAAATTCCCCGCCAAGTCCAGCAGCCGTTTCTTCTCCGAGTCCTGAGCCGCAGGTGTCTTATCAATGTCAGTGACCCTGAAACTCAGAGCCACATCCAGGCTCTAGTAGCAGGGTTCTGACAATTTGGGGCTTATGGATACTTCTGAACCTGGGGTTTCTGCAGGAGCTGATCCCAATTGGGATGCTTGGAGAAGGGAGGATGGTTCTTTAAGTGTTCATGGGGCTAAGTGTGGGCAGGATGTTTGGGACTCCGACAAATTGCTAGGTACTCCAGATCCACGAGCTCTAGCTGTGTGGAGTTCAGACTCTGAGTAGATTTGGGACACCTGGTGTTTGGGTGTGAGTGTTTGGTCACCCAGGAGGAAGGGGAATAAAATCGGAATGTTTGGCCGCTGCACTTTGCGTGTGGCAAGGTGTTGCTGAGGCGCCATTGGGATCTCTGTGTTTCTGGACTTGGACTGTGATTCGGATCTGCTGATACCATCTGGCTTGGCTCTTGCTGTGTCTTATCGTGGACCTGTTTTGGATGACTGCACCCTCTTCGGACTTTGGATTGAATTTGACCTGGCTTCTGTCTACGCCCTCTGACTGACGGCTACTCCCGGCTTCTGACTATTGGTTTGTCTTTCGGAATTTCTGCTGCCTCCTGACCTGACCTTGGATTCTTCTGACGACGGCTATTCATCATCCCTTTGAGGCTCTCGGCTTATCTGCACCGTGGAAGCAGCTTTACTGCTTTTCTAGTTTGTTTATTTTCCAGCAATTAACTCTATTTGTTTTCCAAAGCTGAATTGAAGCGTTATTTAGTTTTTTATTGAATGCCAGCATGGGAAATTAGCGCGGCTCGTTTTTGAGTTATTATTGTCCAATCTACTCTCGAAACACTGAAAAGTGAAGTGTTTCAAGGATATTTCCTGTGTTTATGTTATTTTTTGGCTTATCTTCGGAATAAACTTTGTTTTGTATGTTAACTGGCGTCTGACTCTTGACACATGATCTCCAATCTTTGACATCTCCGGTCGTCTGACAAAGAACAGATGCCAGCCATAAAATGGGCCAACCATAAAACTTCAATTACCCTCTGGTATGTGAGAGCCCCTATATAAGTGGACCAAAGAGAAGATTCTGGTATTCGGTACAATAAAATCTGTTGGAATCTACCAGTGTGTCTTGGTGCTTTTTCCTTTGGAAAACTGACCCACAGCACAACTGAGAGAAGAGAACCCGACATTGTATCTGTGGACCATATTTATTTTCACTTTTGAAAGCTTCCTTGAATTCCAATTTGAAATGAAAGGCAAAATATAATGAATTTTTAATTATATTAACTGGACCTCTCAATTACAGTTAAAATCATACAGTCATGGAACTGAAAGAGGCTCCCTGCCATGCAGGAATCCAAACACTCCTTATAGATGTCCATCCAACCTCTGTGCAAAGGACTCAGTAAATTTAAAATGTTTTCAGAAGATTATGTGTCCAGGTGATGCAAGTCTGGAAACTACCGAGATTTGGTAAAATCCCTGAAAACATTTCAAAGACAAAAATCATGTGAAATTTTTTCTCATTTGCATTACAGAGATCTTGATGAACAGGATGGAAGCTACTACAGTTATGAAATGCTAGAAAACATCTTAGGTATTTTCCTTTCTCAATCCAAGAGCTATGTTTTTAAACACATTATAACTTACCAAAGAACCTCTTTCAAAATATGGAATGTTTGCTCTGTTGAAATTTGTTGAAGATAGACACTGACAGCTAAAAGAAGGAAAGGGTTGTACAGCACTACTCAGAGGCCTCAACCACCTCAACACTTTATTTCTTTATGCTTTCGACAAAGGGATCAGAAAGATGTCTAGGTCCTTTAGACATTGGTGTGGTGAAGTGAGTTGTAAATCTGCCCCCCGCCCCGCCCTGCAGCCCTCCCAACATAATGTTTTCCTGGTGTCTATATGAGACTCTTTTCAGCATCAGATAAATACTCTTGAATAGGACTTACTCTTATTAATATCATCATCATCATCATCATCATCATTATCATCATCATTTAATTACTTATTAATCGCCCTCCATCCACGATGCTCTAGGTGATTTACAAGATAAAACTGTAAAGGATAAAAATACATACATACAAATATTATGTGACTCAACTTCTCCAATGTGAACTTCCTTAAAGGTAAGAACAGAACTTTAGACATGCTAATACTTGTATCCACAAAACAATGCAGTTGAAATGGGGTGCTTTAATACATGGGTTCTAGGTTGAATGGAGATTGTTGGAGTAAGGAGTAATGGAGTAAGGAGAGCTATTTCTTCAACATCTTCTGATTCAATGACTCCATCCATTTACTTTCACCTCCTAGGGGAAAACAAAAAGTTGATTTGCATCATTCATAACCATCGTAAAGTGATCTCCAGATCAAAAGCAACCCCCTTTCATTAACATTTGGAAAGCACTCTCTTCTTGCACAAAACAAAGATTTTTTTCTGAATGTGTACAGCTCTACTCAGGCAACTGAGCTCTGCTTAAAAATAAACCCCATACACACAAATAGAGAGAAAAGAAGTAGGTTACAACTTTATTGGATAGAGCTGAATAGGATTGACCCATAATTGGTGAATAAACCTGTTGGTTGATAAGGCAATATTCTGGCTTGCTGCTGCAATTTATGTGATGAAAAGTAAGGACCCTTGAGGCTCTATGCCCTAGCATGGTCCTCCATCAGCAAGAGGTTCAGAAAGGTCTGCCTCCAAGCTGGGGGAAAATCATTCTGCTCACAGACCACAGTCCCCCATTAAGAGCTATAGGGCTGGATATTTTTTCACTGTGAAATAGTTGTCATTTCATTACAATTGCACCCCCTTTTTCAGCCCCAAAAGGGTGAAAGTGTGACTATTATGTGACTATATGGTATTTACCCGATTCCTAATGGACACTGATCATAGCCCAGACCCAGGACCCACGTCAACCACCCTCCAAGATACAGGAACAAGAAAATTAGAATAGAGGATGGAGTATCTTCAAAAGGTTATTTTGAAGCCAGGACTCAAGCGGTCAAATATATACCCTTAACCTGACCATGGAGAAGACTATCCTTTTCACTCTGCTTGAGAGCTTAGCCAATAAATTCAAACTCATTGTCTGACAGGCTCTGCCACACCTCCTGGGCTGTAGTGGGGCACACAACTTCCTTGCATATTGTCATGGTAAGCAACATATCGGAGCCTCTGTTGGCTCAGTGTATTAAAGCGCTGAGCTGCTGAACTTGCAGACCAAAAGGTCCCAGGTTCAAATCCAGGGAGTGGAGTGAGTGCCCGCTGTTAGCCCCTGCTTCTGCCAACCTAGCAGTTCGAAAACATGCAAATGTGAGTAGATCAATAGGTACCGCTCAGGTGGGAAGGTAACGGCATTCCATGCAGTCATGCCGGCCACATGACCTTGGAGGTGTCTACGGACAACACCGGCTCTTCGGCTTAGAATTGGAGATGAGCACCAACCCCCAGAGTCGGACACAACCGGACTTAACGTCAGGGGAAACCTTTACCTTTCCCTAAGCAACATATCAGAGGCTTCCTGGCCACTCTGCTATGCTACAGACTTCACATCAGCCGTGCATGAAGTCTTACAGCTTTATGAATGAAGTAATCCAAACATTTGACAAGATAACACAGGCCAAACTCACATCCTTCTGTCATCACTTTTATTACTTTGTGGAGGGTCATTTGTATGAAGAGAAGAGCCTCTTCTCTCTATGGGGGTTCTCTACATGTTTCATATCAGTATTCTGCATCAAGCAGAAAGTATTGGCTACCTGTGGCTTCCAACTCTAGTTAAAACTGTAGCTGGAAGTAGATTCACCACATCATGTCATAAGAGGAACCAACCACCTCTGTAAAAGAAGGGGATCTTTTCTAAACTCTGATTTTAGATGTATCATTGAGAAGCAATCATGTTCTCAATTTGAAGTTATCATTTCATCCTCTGTTCCAGAGAAACAGGAGTTTTTGAACTAAAACTCCCAGAGCAGAGATGTGCTCTGGGGGTTACAGCCCTCTGGGAATTGTAAGTTAATATGTATTTCTCCAAGTTCTGAATAAAAAATGCATGTTGTTCTACATTTCACAGATGAAAACCAAAACATATTTGATCAAGCAACATCAGAGCGGTAAGAGATATCCATAAGGAGGGCAAGACAACCTAGATGAGGCTGCAGCAGTTTGCTTTTGCTTGAGTCAACTGGGAAGAGAAAGATACTTCATTCTCTCCATTTTGCTGGATTAATTCGGTACAGACTACTTTTGAACTTTCAGGTCAGTTTGCAGCAATTAAAGTAATCTGAAGACAAAGGGGAAGAGAAGAGAGAAACATTTCAAAACAATTGAAAAGTGGGATGGCAGAGGATTAATTTGGACTATCCTTGCTAAATTGTAACATTCGGAGAGTACTGAGGGCCCATCTACACTGCCACATAATGCAGTTTGAATTTAGTATAGTTTAACCAGTCCATGTAATTCCAACTTCATTATATGAGGTTACACTGACCATATAATACAGTCTCAAACTGCATTATAGGACAGCCTAGATGGGGTTTGAGTCCACAATGAGCACTTAGCAAATGTTAAGTAGTAAGGGTTGTCTGTATAGCAAGTTATCTCATGGGGGTGATCTTGACAAATGAAGAAACCTATACAGTATCCAATGTTATTCAGCGGTGCTCAAGCAGTTAAGCAACTTACTACCTACCTCTGACAACAAGGTTTAAAGAAATGGCAGCTCCCAAGGTGAGTGCCGAATGGATATTTGCAGTTGGAACTGTAGAAAAAGGTACAGAAGCCTCCTGCCGCTTTGCATGCTTTTTCGTTGGTAATTGTCCGAGCCCTGCAGAATTTTTTTTTAAAAAAGCATAACAACTTGAATTACCGTATTTCATCTATTTTAAAATGTTCTGTGTCATTTTCCACACAGGGAAAGCACTTATCCAGCGAGGATTCCTCACATCAGCATTCACACTCAAGAAGACTACTGCAACTACTCTATGAACATTCTTACATATTCTTTTTCATTGCTAACACACATATATCACTGAGAGAATTGTGGCCACAATTTTCAATATTTTGATCCAAGGACAATAATTCCTTTTGCAGGCAGTGTTGGTTGGTGGCTTCCTGGGCACCTGAGCAGTAGCTCTGGTTTTACTCCAGAATTTCAAGCATCTATCCCAGTTATTGTTCTTGTTTCAGTTGTAGGGTTTAACGTCTTGCATATATCCTTAAAGTTTGGAAGAAAACCCAAAGCACACACTCACCAATGCTTTCAATCACTACAGTTTCTAGGGATGATGGGACTGATATTTCCAAACTGGGAAATTATTCCATGGGAGCCTTGGAAACACCCATTCCTGTATCTAGTGTGGTTGTTGTCTTATCTTCCTGCCAGAATGCTCACTGAGTCTTCTCTCACCTTTTACAGCAAAGTCGCCATGAAAAGCCACAGTTCCCTTCCTCAACAAAAGGAAAACGACAAGATTTTTCATTGAGGGGTCTGCAGTAGCCTCCGCCTTTTTCACACGCTTTTTCATCAATTTTTTCTGTAGCTAGCCCTATGCATAAATGAAGTGAAAGAAAAAAGGGGGGGGGCATTAAAAATAGCACTACAGTTGGCATCCTCTTAGTGAGGTTTGCTAACATAAATTCAACCTGTATCTGCATCTGACTTGGGCGGTGTCATTGTGGAAGTTGCGGTTCTTGCCCTCCCATATGTAATGGCCAAGCCCAACTGGAAAAGTCACCCTTTTCATACCAACCACCCCATCCAGAACTGGCATGTGGCTGAGAGGGACCTGGCAATGTCAACCAGACACAAAGTTGGAGGCTTCTTTGAGGGCCTCACCATAGATGGTTCTTTGCAGTTAAGCATCTTGCATTATTCCTTCAAAGCTGCCTCTCGAGCCTGACTCTCCTTCTAATTCCTTGACTGCAGTCTCCATTCTGGTTTATGACTGAGTCAAAATATACAAAATGACATATACATTGTGAATTGCCATCAAATCAACTTTGACTTGTGGCAACTGTATGAATGAGAAATCTCTGAGGCCCATTGCCAACTGCCTGTCTCTGTTTCTGCTAACTCTGGGCAGCTGTGGCTTCCTTGACGGAGTCTATCCACCTGTAATGCAGTCTTCCTCTGCTTTCCACTTCTCCAAGCATTATTGTCTTTTCTAGTGAGCCATTGCTCTTGTCATTTTGGTAGTCTGTAGAAGTCTCCTCCAGTATCACATTTCATAGGACTTGATATTCTTCTTACTAGTTCCTTCACTGTCCAGCTATTAGAACCATACATAGAAACACAATCAATCACAGAATTATTGAGGTGAAAGAGACCACATAGGTGCAAGAAAAGCACGATCAAAACACCCCCAACAGATGGCCATCCAGCCTCTGTTTAAAAGCCTCTAAAAAGGCTTCCACCACATTCTAAGGCAGAGAGTCCCACTGTTAAACTTCTCTTGCTGCCAGTAATTCTTTCCTAATGTTCAGGTGAAATCTCCTTTCCTGTAATTTGAACCCATTGCTTGAGCCCTAATTTCCAGGGCAGGAGAAAACAAGCTTGCGTCCTCTTCCTTTTGACATCCTTTCAACTACAGTAGAGTCTCACTTATCCAATGTAAACGGGCCGGCAGAAAGTTGGATAAGTGAATATGTTGGATAATAAGGAGGGATTAAGGAAAAGCCTATTAAACATCAAATTAGGTTATAATTTTACAAATTAAGCACCAAAACATCATGTTATACAACAAATTTGGCAGAAAAAGTAGTTCAATACACAGTAATGCTATGTAGTAATTACTGTATTTATGAATTTAGCACCAAAATATCACGATGTATTGAAAACATTGACTACAAAAATGCGTTAGATAATCCAGAACGTTGGATAAGCGAGTGTTGGATAAGTGAGACTCTACTGTACTTAAAAACATGGTGATCATGTCTCCTCTCAACCTACTCTTCTGAAGACCAAACAACATCCCCAGCTTTTTAAGATGCTCCTCATAGGGCATAGCCCCCAGACCCTTGATCATTTTAGTTGCCCATTTCTGGACATGTTCTAATTTGTCAATATCTCTCTAAAATTATGGTGCCTAGAATTGGTGAAGTCTGACCAAAGCCGAATGGAGAGGCATCATGACTTCCCTTGATCTCAACACTATACTCTTTTTTGTGCATCCAAAAATCCCATTTGCATCATACCGTTGGCTTATGTTCAACTTTTATTCACTAAGACTCCAAATTCTTTTTCACAAGTACTGTTGCCGAGTAAGTTAAAAATTCATGGTCAGCGTAGAACCAGCTTTAGTCGTCTTTTGATTTATTGCAGCCTCCATCCTAATTAATGACTAAGCCAAGGAATAGAAAATCCTAATCTATTTCAATGTCTTCATCCATTTTCAAGCTGTGTAAATCGCCTTATAAGCTTTTGGACACAGTTAAGGAATCCCACTGAAACTTATGATATTTACTTGTCAAAATGTGTAGAAAAACAAACAGTTGAAACAGTTGATTTTGCAGTAGCATTTATTTAATACTTCTGATCAGCTTTACATTACACGATAAATAAATATAGGGATTAAATGTCTTAAAGGCATCTGATTCTGTCTCATCTTGGAAGCTAAGCCGGGTCAACCCTTGTTAATATTTTGATGGGAAGCTATTGATTAATTTTGGGCACTATAGACTATATTTCAGAAGAAGGAAATTGCAAAACCACCAGCATGTATTCCCTGCTTAAGAAAACCCTATGAAATTCATGGGTTCACCGTACATTGACAGATGACTAGAAGGCATGCACCCTTGTAGAAGTAAATTTCACAAATTTCATTTTAAGAGACCTTTAGGAGGGGCCTAACATCATTTAGCATTTCTCTGTCATGAATGTTTATTATGTATATGGTTATCAGAAAAAAAGAAAAACCAAAGAGGGTGATAGAAAGGGAAAACCCCAAGTCAAAGATTGTGCCCAAAAGCCTTCTCTGTTTAAAGTTTTGAGACTAACTCAGACCCTTACCTGAAACTTGAAGGAACACAAAGAGGAGCACATGGAAGAAAATCCACATATCCATAGATGTGATGGATACGACAAAGAAGAAGAAGTAGCTAAGAATGACAAGGTACAGAAACTGGACTTTCTCTGTCTTTCATTGCACACAGGATTGTGACATGCTCAGCCGTTGAAACTTTAAGCAATGTATGTTGCATTCAGCAGATTGAATTTGTAATGTGGTTTTCTTTCAGGAGAGGAAATGTTTTGGAAAGATATAATAAAACCTTTAGTTGAATGGGTTGCTGTGAGTTTTCCAGACTTTAGTTGAGGCCTGCATCCATAACTGTTCTATATTCACGAATAGTGTACCTGCAGTTTAGAAGTAATTGAGCAATACAATTAAAGTGGTGTCAAGCTGCGTCTGTGTTTATCTTTAAAATCAAGAAATAATATCTATGTTGTAAAGCATATACCACCTTGAAGATATTTTAAAAAGGTAGAGATTACAGAAACCCCATTGAAGGCTTTATGTAAGGCTGAAAACATGGAGAAGAGAAATAGATTGCTTAAAGAGATGCATAGGCAGGGCAAGGGACCATAGCAACTGAGCTGTGGGATACAGTGTGAGTATCGATCCATATAAAATATTTCTGCACCACTCAATTTTTAGAGCAAATTTCCCAAGTGCTGCACTTTCCAGCATAGCCATAAGGAAGGGGAAAGTTGCAGAAGCCTTTTTCCCATTTACACTGAGATTCATTTTTGAACTGGGAAGACCCTGAACAAAAGAAATAAAGGTAAGGGGAGATTGCTTATCAGTGATCCAGCAAAGTGAAATCCATTTTACTTTCACATTTGTCCTCTAGACAAAACCCAGAAGACCCAGAAGACCTTTTTGTCAGTGGATCCTAGACTGTGGAAAGAGAGAGAGATTTGACATCTAAATATGCTATCTTAATTTTAAAAGCATTAAAATTGTGGTGCAGCTGGTTAGTAGCCAGCAGCAATAAATCACTGCTGACCAAGAGGTTATTGATTCGAAGCCCAGGTCGGGGCTAAGCTCCTGACCGTTAACAGCCTAGCTTGCTGCCCACCTAAGCAGCTCGAAAACAGTTTGAGTAGAGAATTCTAGGTACTGCTTAATGCGGGGAGGCTAATTTAACTTAAATTACAACACCATAAAACTGCCGGGCGGCATGCCAAGAATTTTTTAATGAGGAAGTACTACCATCAAAAAGGACTTGGTGTCACAGTGGATGATGAAGCGGCAGCTCCTCCTGTGACTGGAATCGAGCATACTGTCATGAAGCTGAAAGCTAGAAAATGTTAAATTGCCTCTTGTATATGTTGTATGTCTAATAATGGCATTTAATGTTTGCCATGTATATGTGCACTGTAATCCACCCTGAGTCAGGGTGAGAAGGGCGGAATATAAATACTGTAAATCAATCAATAAATAACATACTCTTCTGGCAGGCCTATCCAGCTGATTTTCACCTAAGCTGACATTTGTAAATTTGGATTGTTTAATTGTGCATATTGACCTTACATGATGTGTTTTAAATATTTTATGTGTTTTAGTTGTATATTGTATTTTATTATATGTTGTACCCCATCTTGAATCTTGTGGAGAGACAGAGAAGAAATAAAAGGAGTAGTAGTAATTGTTGTTGTTGTTGTTGTTGTTGTTGTTGTTGTTATTGTTGTTGTTGTTGTTAGAAGTACAATGGTAATGCTTGGATCAAGATCCTGCATCATGTTTACTGGAATCTCCACATACAGATTTATACATTGATTGTTCTATGCAACCCTTATGTTCAGCATGAATGCTGAGCTACTGAATTGAGGTAGCATGTATGAAATAGATTGCTATATATACAGATAGATAGATAGACATATATATATATATATATATATATATAGAGAGAGAGAGAGAGAGAGAGAGAGAGAGAGAGAGGAGACAAAGAAGAATTACAGTAAAATTCAGTACGGTAAAACATATCTGTAGGATCAGAAAAATATCTTGAGAAAGAAATTTCCCAGTTCTCTTTCTTTTCTGAATTTAACAGCTTGCTGATGTAAACGGGACTTCAATACGTGAAGAAACTTTTCTTCTTATACATGAGTAAGATCGACGATAGAACCTCTCCTCTATGTCTCACCATCAGAAGTCAACACAACAGAGAAGGAAATGGGAGATGATCTTCTCATTTGGTAGAATGGCTTCCCTTTGGAATTACCGGATTTCTTTTTGTCATGAAGCTAGTATGTGGCCTTTAAAAAAAATGTTCCAGTTGACTTACTCACAAAGTTTCACATCCATACCCTATGCTTTGCTTTCCAAATAGCAACTAAGGAAGCATTTATTTATTTATTTATTTATTTACATTATTTTTACCCCGCCTTTCTCTCCTAGGAGACTCAAAGCGGCTTACAGTAAATAGGCAAAAATTCAATGCCTAAAAACAATTTAAAAACAACAGTTCATATAAAACAGATACCATTACAAAATAAAAACACATTATATAAAATTTTAAGAATGTCCAAGATTAAAATCCATTCATCCAGAGAATCCATTCTCTGTGTAAAGGTCCTTACCAACATCAGACATTTTATAAAATCAAATAAAGAAGCAATTGAAGAGAAGGGATCTATGTTAATTGCTGTAATAGCATGTTTTATGTATATGTCTTTGATGTTTTTATAGTTTTAATGGTTTTAATCTACAGTTGTATGTATTTTATTTAGATATGTGATATATTTTTATATACAATAGGGTCTCACTTATCCAAGCCTCTGGATTATCCAAGCCATTTTTGTAGTCAATGTTTTCAATACATCGTGATATTTTGGTGCTAAATTCGTAAATACAGTAATTACAACATAACATTACTGCGTATTGAACTACTTTTTCTGTCAAATTTGTTGTATAACATGATGTTTTGGTGCTTAATTTGTAAAATCATAACCTAATTTGATGTTTAATAGGCTTTTCCTTAATCCCTCCTTATTATCCAACATATCCACTTATCCAAGATTCTGCCGGCCCGTTTACGTTGGATAAGTGAGACTCTACTGTATTTGTAAGGCATTGAATTTTGCCATTTATTATGCTGTAATTCTCTTTGAGTCCCCCCAGGGGTGAGAAAAGCAGTATAGAAATGCAGTTAATAATAATAATAATAATAATAGTAATAATAATAATAATAATAATAATAATAATAATAATAATAATAATAATAATAATAATAATAGAAAAGAAAAAAAAGAAAAGAAAAGAACTGGTGGGATCACAAACCTGCAAAAGTATTGGAAAATGAGCACGCAAAGATACTGTGGGACTTCCGAATCCAGACTGACAAAGTTCTGGAACACAACACACCAGACATCACAGTTGTGGAAAAGAAAAAGGTTTGGATCATTGATGTCGCCATCCCAGGTGACAGTCGCATTGACGAAAAACAACAGGAAAAACACAGCCGCTATCAGGACCTCAAGATTGAACTGCAAAGACTCTGGCAGAAACCAGTGCAGGTGGTTCCAGTGGTGATGGGCACACTGGGTGCCGTGCCAAAAGATCTCAGCCGGCATTTGGAAACAATAGACATTGACAAAATCATGATCTGCCAACTGTAAAAGGCCACCCTCCTGGGATCTGCACGCATCATCCGAAAATACATCACACAGTCCTAGACACTTGGGAAGTGTTTGACTTGTGATTTTGTGATACGAAATCCAGCATGTCTATCTTGTTTGCTGTGTCATACAATATAATAATAATAATAATAATAATAATAATAATAATAATAATAATAATAATAATAATAATAATTGTGCGGTTTTCTGGCATTGTATATTTTTGCCGCTTCTGTGACTGTTCATTTGGGTTTTGATGATTCCGTAGCCCACTTGTCGATGGATGTCCAGAATCAGCAGCATCCACCGCGGTCCTTTTTATCCTGGGCGATGACCGAGCCAGTATAGACTTCGTTTGGGTTTGATTCTCCATAATGCTAATGGGTTAGGTGCTCTTGGTTGTGCTCCTCAGCTGAGGCCTCTCTGGCTTGGTTGGACCTACCGGTAGTTACACTACCGCCAGCACAGCCCTCAGTCATCATTGGAGCAGCTAAGCCCCCCCACCACGTCAAGGTGGCACCTGCGGGGGGGATAATAATAATAATATGGAGTTTGGTTTGGACAAATGTTCGACAGTGGCATTGAAGAAGGGTAAAATAATTGAAAGTGAGGGCATCAATATGCCCAATGGCCAAACAATAAGGTGTCACCAGCCAGAGGCCTATAAATATCTGGGCATATTACAGCTGGACAACATCAAGCATGAACATGTGAAAACTGTGGTCAGTAAAGAATACACACAAAGGGTCAGAAAAATTCTCAAAAGCAAGCTCAATGGAGGCAACACCATCAAGGCCATAAACACCTGGGCCATACCTGTCATAAGATATACTGCTGGCATTATAAACTGGACACAGATGGAACTGGACAATTTGGACAGAAAAACAAGAAAACTCATGACCATTCATCATTCACTGCACCCTCGCAGTGATGTTGACCGGCTGTATCTGCCTAGAAGATCAGGGGGCAGAGGACTCTTGCAAGTAAAACAAGCAGTCAAAGAAGAAGAACATGCCCTGGCAGAATATGTAAAACAAAGTGAAGAACCTGCTTTGATTGAAGTCAAAAATCAGAAACTCCTCAAAGCACAGCAGACAAAAAACCAGTACAAGAAAACCGCACTACAAACTAGAGCTGACAGCTGGCACAACAAAACACTGCATGGAAAGTTCCTTGACAAAATTGAAGGAAAAGCTGATAAAGAGAAGACCTGGCTCTGGCTCACGAATGGGACCCTGAAGAAGGAGACAGAAGGCCTGATCCTTGCAGCCCAGGAGCAAGCCATCAGAACAAATGCAATCAAGGCCAAGATCGAAAAATCAGCTGATGACCCAAAGTGCAGACTGTGCAAGGAAACCGATGAAACCATAGATCATATCCTCAGCTGCTGTAAGAAAATTGCACAGACAGACTACAAACAGAGGCACAACTATGTGGCCCAAATGATTCATTGGAACCTATGCCTCAAGTATCACCTCCCTGCAGTTAAGAACTGGTGGGATCACAAACCTGCAAAGGTTGTGGAAAATGAACACGCAAAGATACTGTGGGACTTCCGAATCCAGACTGACAAAGTTCTGGAACACAACACACCAGACATCACAGTTGTGGACAAGAACAAGGTTTGGATCATTGATGTTGCCATCCCAGGTGACAGTCGCATTGAAGAAAAACAACAGGAAAAACTCAGCCGCTATCAGGACCTCAAGATTGAACTTCAAAGACTCTGGCAGAAACCAGTGCAGGTGGTCCCAGTGGTGATGGGCACACTGGGTGCCGTGCCAAAAGATCTCAGCCGGCATTTGGAGACAATAGACATTGACAAAATTACGATCTGCCAACTGCAAAAGGCCACCTTACTGGGATCTGCACGCATCATCCGAAAATACATCACACAGTCCTAGACACTTGGGAAGTGTTCGACTTGTGATTTTGTGATATGAAATCCAGCATATCTATCTTGTTTGCTGTGTCATACAATGTCGTTGTGTCAATAATAATAATAATAATAATAATAATTGAAAAAGTGTGAGGAAGATGAAAGGAGTCTTTCTGTTGAGCTTGCCCCACTTATTTCTAAGGACGGTTCTCTTCTCCCTACCAATGAACATATCTGGGTTGGGGAAGACTCCCAACATTTCCAAATGTTAACATTTTGGTAACATTTCCAAATGTTAGTTATGACTTTTAAAGCTTTACACAGCTGTGCTCCAGCTTATTTACAGGACTAATCAGTCCATACTTTGAGATGTCTTTTTTAATTGTTAGTCACATTTGAGTCCCAATAAAGGTCGACATAGAAACAACAACAACAAGAACAACAACACCCCTTTTGAAACTTTTGAACAGCTACAAATAAAGAAGAGAAGATACAAGATATTCATAGAATTGAAAAATTAACAGGGGATATTTCACTCTGTTTCTTCTGTTGCGGGGAATAAAAGAAAGCAAGAATAAGAGGTGATAAGTCTCTATTTTTCTACCACTCCAGAGATTACATCATGTTCAGCCGTTGAAGTCTTGAGAAATTTGATGTGTTTTGCAAATTTCTCGGCTAAGAAAACATCAACACACAAGAGGAAGTGGAAACTGTGGTTAGCTTGCATTGTTTCTTTGGAAAGATTCACCTGAACTTGACTGCAGCGTCCTGGGACACTTTCTTATACTAGGTGTTGAAGCAAGGTCTGGAGCAAAGGGAATTCCAGCTCAAAGTTGGAATTTAAAGTCTCTCACATTCTCCTGCTCTTCCCATTATTTTCTTCTGTAGGGGAATTTTAAACTCCACCTGCCCCAGGGATCTCCTTCAGGGGTTCCATTTGTTTCTCTTGCACTAAGGAGATCTCAGATGCAGCCATGGTTGGTGTCAGAGGAGGAGTGGGAGCTTGTTCATACTCAGAAGGGACTGTCCAAGGTGCTGAACCCAATCATCCCACAATCTGGCAGATCCTCTTCCTTCTTTGAATCCTTGATTTCCTCCCCCACTGACAGGAAGGCAATTGGCCACTGCTGCTCAGGTCAGGATAAATAACAGATTAGAGGGTGTTTCATATTTAAGATGTTGGATCTCAGTGCTGACCCACCTTCCAATTCCTGCAACAGTAATTAAGAAATTTCATCATCATCATCATCACGTAATTACTTATTAATCGCCCTCCATCCACGATACTCTAGGCGATTTACAAGATAAAATTGTAAAGGATAAAAATACATACATACAAATATTGATAAAATTAACATAGATTAAAAGCTCTAGTAAAGAGCCAGGTCTTGAGTGCTAGGGTAAAAGACCCCAACTCACGCATAGCTCTCATATAGGGCGGCAAGGCATTCCATAAGGCAGGGGCAGAAATAGAAAAAGCTCTGCGTCTGGTCCTTTCCAAGTGCACTTCTCTAGGACCCGGTATGTAAAGTAAGTCTTGGGATGGTCGTTGAGACCTCCGATGATGGGAGAAGGAGAGACGGTCCCTAAGGTACGATGGGCCCTGGCCGTAAAGAGTTTTAAAGGTCAGAACTAGCATCTTATATAGACCATGGTAATTGGTTGGAAGCCAATGCAGATGCTGCAGCACTGGTGTTATGTGGCATTTCAAGGGTGTTCTTGTGAGTAGCCTGGCTGCCGCATTCTGAACAATACGGAGCTTTCGGGTCGTGGACATCGGAAGGCCAACATACAGGGCGTTGCAATAGTCCAGCCTAGACGTGACCATGGCATGGATGACTGTTGCCAGAGCCTCATCAGATAGATAGGGTGCCAGTTGCCTCGCTTGTCGTAGGTGGAAAAAGGCCTGTTTGCTGGCAGCAGCGACTTGAGCTTCCATTGTCAGCTGCGAATCTAAAACGACACCCAGGCTCTTAACGGTGGGCGAAGGAGATAGGGCAGCACCATCGAAGGTGGGTAGCAAATGGGTCAGACCAGTCGAGCGGCCATGCCAGAGAATCTCGGTCTTCGCCGGGTTCACCTTCAGTCTACTAGCACGTAGCCAGTTCGACAGAGCCTCCAGACATAAGGTGAAATTATCTGGTATTGACGTTGCTCCAGGCTCGAAGCGCAGAAGGAGTTGGGTGTCGTCTGCATATTGATAGCAGTCTAGGCCGAAACTCCGAGCCAAACTAGCAAGGGGTCTAACGTAGATGTTGAAGAGAAGAGGGGAGAGAATTGCACCTTGGGGTACCCCACATAGGAGGGGAAATCTGTCAGAGACTTGATCCATATACTCCACGCATTGGCTCTGGTTTCGCAGAAATGAGTTGAACCAATTGAGGGCCTGACCACGAACTCCGGACATGGCAAGATGGTGAATCATTAGATCGTAGTCAATTTGAGATATTTAAGACAATGATTTACAGAACTTCCTCACTGTGAGAGAGGGCTGTTCAGCAGTGGAACTCTCTGCCCCAGAGTGTGGTGGAGGCTCCTTCTTTGGAGGCTTTTATGCAGAGGTTAAATGGCCATCTGTCGGGGGTGCTTTGAATACAATTTTCTTGTTTCTTAGCAGGGGGTTGGACAGGATGACCCACCAGATCTCTTCCAACTCTATGATTCTATGATCATTTCATCTCTTATCCATCTCTTCACCAGGCTGAGACACGCCCAACTCTTTCAACTCTTTCCTTGTTGAACTTCTTTGAACCTATTCCAACTTGTCTATATCCTTAATAAAATGAAGTGTCCAGAACAGAATACAATACTCCAGATGAAGCTGGAAAAAATATAGTCATAGTATTATTTCCTTTGTCTTGGTAATTATAGTTCCCCCATATCCCCTCTTTATATTATCATAGTCTTGTCCCACTGTATTTTTTCCTTGTTCATCATACTGCTTTTTGTCCACTCTATAGCTAGTGAGAAAGTAATGTGAGGCTTTTACACACACATAGTGCTTAACAAGAAGGGCTGTATCTTTTAATTCCCTCCCGCCCAGTTGCTCTTAGTTTTGGATGTGGAATCATAAAAAAGATAGCTATTCCCATGACTTCTGAGTAAGAACAGGGCTTTTCTTACCTCATCTCTGAACTATTTTAGAATTGACATGGCACAAAAGTAAATAAGGAAAAGCCTCACAAATATTACAGCTGTTTCTTAAGACAAACTGTAACTATCTTGACAAGTACTGTTAGCATGTTGGACTGAAAGCAGTGCCATGGTGGTGCTTGGTAGTTCCTTTGGCCAAAGTTTTTGTTTGCTGTTTGCTTGCCTTCCTGCTCAGTTTCAGGATTCATCTTAATTGGGAGGATGTTTTAGGGCTGATACTTCAGTCCTATCTTACAGAATGATCCCTAGAACCTTTAACATCTTTTATTTCTAAAGGACTGTGTAGTTGGTGGTAGCAACAATACAGTGCACTAACTTATTGAACAGCTATATAGGTGTGTCTGGGGCCCCTGGTGGCACAGTGTGTTAAAGCACTGATCTGCTGAACTTGCAGACTGAAAGGTCCCAGGTTCAAATCCCAGGAGCAGAATGAGTGCCTGCTGTTAGCCCAGCTCCTGCCAACCTAGCAGTTTGAAAACATGCCAATGTGAGTAGATCAATAGGTACCACTCCGGCGGGAAGGTAACGGTGCTCCATGCAGTCATGCCGGCCACATGACCTTGGAGGTGTCTACGGACAATGCTGGCTCTTCGGCTTAGAAATGGAGATGAGCACCAACCCCCAGAGTCAGTCACGACTGGACTTAACATCAGGGGAAACCTTTAACTTTACCTTATATGAGTGTCTATTATTTTGAAAGAGCCAACACATCATCATTTCTTACTTCTGCCCAGATTTCTTTCTGAGATCTTGTGTTTCCTCATGTACTTTATCAATGTGGAGGGCTATTGTGAACATAAAGGAAACTCCTGGATGCTTCCTTGAAGGCAGACAATAAGATATATGGCAGAATGCCTGCAGCCACACCACATAGTAAATATACTTGGTACCATTTCAACTCCTATGGCTCCATCATACAAAAATCCTGGTATGTAGAATTTGGTGGGGTAGGTAGAGTGCTATGCTTGAAAGTTTTCATACAGTGTCAGGGACGTAGTCTATAGTTCTCTAACAAACAGCCCAAGTGGTCCCAAACTACTGTGAGTGTGCAGTTGAGTTACACACCTGGTATGGATACATTCCATATTGTTCATGTCCTGGATGCATAACAAAAGTGAAGAGAATCAGGGAAAACAAGCTGAAGTGAAAAAGATGATACCCAGCCACAAGAGACCTCTCCACACTGCAGAACTATAGCACTATGGTGGCCCTTTTACTGCAATGACTTCTGCCTGTGAAGCCTTGAGGTTTGTTTCATAAGACACATTGTTTGTAGTTTGTCATTTGGTGTTGCACTAGAACTTGTTGGTTGAAAATTCTAAATAGCCCTCAATGCACTACAAAACCCAAGAGACCATAGAATGCTACTATAGTAATAAAAATAGAACCATGGTGCTTTAAATGTGAAATGGCCCCAAATTTAAAGGAAGACTTATAGACATTTCTGTGGCCAGATTCTCCTTTATTTCTTTACTCCATGGCCTGTTTTTCTCCTTTCTCAGCACTCATATCCACTGTAAACAGAAAATCTGTTCTCGTGATATGAGCTCTCTGAAATATATTCAGTACATTCCAGCTGAACATTGAATTTGCAATTTGCTGCACTTTGGATCTAGCTTGGTTATCCCCACAGCTGTTTCCAACTTGTTTGTTCTAGAATCTGAGATCAGTTGAAGGCAGTGATAAATTACAATCCAAAATATGCATTGTGTAATTTTATGTAATTGTTTTAAGTTGATGTGTTTTAATTATGTGATTTTAAAGTATATGTTGCTTTGTTCTATTTATGTATTCATGGCATCGAATTGTGCCTTTGTTGTGAGCCACCCTAAGTCCCCTTTGAAGTGAGAAGAGCGGGATATAAATGCAGTAAATAAATGAATAATAGGGACAAAAATCATCATAAAATTCATCCTTTTATTACATTGTGGAAAAGCAACTGATTTGACAATAACTTTCTGTTTTTCTGAAAAGAATCTCAGGAGCAATTTTGGAGATCAAGCAGAAACATAAAGCAGGAACAGAGATTTGTATTAAAACAGGGATTGCCTTTTTCTTCTCCGGGAATGGAATATCCAGTGGTTTTAACGTGATATGCTGCAAAAGAAAACAAGAGTCAATTTTATTTATGTAGATTGTCTGAAATTCCCCAGTTGCCTAAAGTAAAAGGAGAACTTGACTTTATGCAAATCACTCACATGATTTTGAATGAATTCATTTATTAACAATGATTGTTATACCAATGTCTTGGAAAAGGAAGTCTTGGGTAATTGTCAACCCTATTCTTTGCAAAACCTAAATATTAGAGTAGGGCCCAAATCCTGTTTCATCTGTTTCTTTTGTGGTTTTGTACCATTTTGTCCATGCGGATTGCATGGAATGGTACAACCCCATGGGAACAAAAGAAACAGTGAAACAAAAGACAGAGAGGAACGGTAGCTGTTTGGTCAGCTGATTTTTGGCACTTGGCTGTAGGCCCAGGCTCACAGGGCCTTCAGCCAAGTGCCGGGCACTCGATGGTCATAGACCCTGCCTGCTGGGCCTGTTAGCATCAAGCACGCAATGTCTCATAGGCCTGGCACTCAGTGGCTCATAGGTCCTGGCTGCTGGGTCTACCATCGAGTTCTTGACCGTAGGCCCGACAGGCAGGGCCTGTGAGCATACAGCACTCAATGGCCTGGCTCACAGGACCTTGCACCTTGCTGCCCAAGGCCTGAAACTTTTTTCGGACCTTGGATGGAAAAGCCCATTTGTATAGGTGCCCATTTCCATTAGCAGCAGATGGAAATGGAAACAGGGCCATACAAATGGAACAAACAGAAACGGTAAGTAATTCCAGACAAATGCACAAGCCTACTAAATATCCTAATGGCACGGGATCCTGTTTTATTTTGGAAACTGAGCAGAGTCAGTCCTGGTTACTACTGGATGAGATATTGTTTTAAAAATACCAGATGCAAGGGTCATGGGCAAGCAGCACTAAACTGGTTCTGTTGCTGTTCATTCAAACAGCCATGCAGTCATTTAGGCAGTTAAGAAGCATGGATTGTAACTTTCATCCAGCTCCCAATCCAGCTTCAGAGATCAGAGATGCTGATCTGGACTATCCCACTATATCAACATTGCAGTTTCTGTTCTGTAAAGATGCACCTTAAATCTCAGCAGATTAAATCTCCTTAATATGATATCCTTTCAAGCATTTAAATATGGTTATCTTGTTCGCTCTTCACCTTCTTTTTTCAGACAAAATATACTCAGTTTCCTATGTAATTTTATTTCATTTTCCTTTCAAATCTCAGTGTGTTGTCTAAGCTTTTTATTATTGCTACAAGTGTGATTTCAAAAAAAGGATTGTGACAACATTGTATAATTCTTTCATTTATATAATGTTATTTTTAAAAAAGAAAATAAAGAAACTCACTATATACAGCAAACTTTCCAAGTACTACATTTCCCCTTTGGGGTCAAAGGATACTGGCAGCCCTTTGGAAATGTTAAAACACATTGGCCCCCTGCCTTCCTACATTCAGTTTCACTTGAAATTCTGGTATATCCTGCAAAAAAGAAAAAAGAAAAAAAAAGAAGTAAAGATGTGAGGAACAGTTGAATATGAAATTAGTCTGTGGGAGGAATGATTTAGTCTTACCTGACTTCTCTGAAAATAATACTTTGTATTTAAATCTGTGGATTGTAATTTACCACCAATATAGAAGCAGTGGTTGAGCATTGGACTAGAACCATAGAAGATAAAGGTTTTGTGAAATGGGGACTTGGTTACTGTAATCCAAGCACAATTCAAAGAACTGAAACAAAGGGGGACTATGGGGAAGAAAGAATATAAAACAATCTTGTTTCTAACAGAAGGCAGATTGCATAATGTTAAGAATTATGCTCAATAAATATCTGAATCCAAAATGACTTTAACAGATTAGAGATCAGGGACAAAACTAACAAAATCAATTTCAACATAGAGTTATATAAGGTACTTCACCATCCACCTCATCATATGGGAAAAATTGCCCGTCCTGCCCTGCTTTCACTCCTCTTCAGCCACTGAACCCACCAGCTCCCATCCCATCACATAGATCTACTTCTGGTGAGGCTCTGAGGCTTCTATGTTGTATAGGAATCAATGGGGGAAGCCGATAGGCAGATACTTCTCCCCCATGGGATGAAGTAAGAGGGAAGCAAGGCGATGTGGGGTGGGAGGGGATGGGTTCCCCTATCAGGCACTGCCAGATTTGCCACGATCCATGGCAAATCCACAGCTTAATGTAATGAGATCCTTAAATAGAAAAAAAATGAAATGCAGAGGTATAGGATGGTTTGAAAACAGAACATGTGAAAGGACTCTAGGAGTCTTAGTAGATCATATGCTCAAAATGAGTCAATAGTGTTATGTGGCACTAGGCTGCATCAATAGGAGTATAGGAATATAGTGTCAACATGGAAGGAATTCATAGTCCCATTTTATTCTGCTTTGATCAAAACCTCAACCCAAATATTGTGTCTGGTTCTGGGCAACACAATTCAAGATGGATATGGACAAGCTGGAAGGTGTCCAGAGAAGGATTACCAAAATGGTCAAATGTCTGGAAGTCAAGAATCCTTTTGAGAAACAGCCAAAGAAACTGGATATGTTCAGCCTAGAGAAGTGAAGCTTAAGAGGTGACATGATAGACAGATTTAAGTACAGTAGAGTCTCACTTATCCAACATAAATGGGTCGGCAGAACGTTGGATAAGCGAATATGTTGGATAATAAGGAGAGATTAAGGAGAAGCCTATTAGACATCAAATTAGGCTATGATTTTACAAATTAAGCACCAAAACATCATGTTATACAACAAATTTGACAGAAAAAGTAGTTCAATAGGCAGTAATGCTATGTAGTAATTACTATATTTACGAATTTAGCACCAAAATATCATGATGTATTGAAAACATTGACTACAAAAATGCGTTGGATAATCCAGAACGTTGGATAAGCGGATGTTGGATAAGTGAGACTCTACTGTATTTGAAAGGATCTAATATTGAGGAGGAGGTAAGCTTGTTATCAGTTATTCCAGAGACTAGGACAGAGCAATAGTTTCAAACTATAGAAAATAATTTCAATCTAAACATTAGGAAAAACTTCCTAACAATCAAAGCTGCTGATAGAGGAATGTGCTGTTCCATAGAAGTATGGTGGTGTCTACTTCTCTGGAAGTTTTAAAACAGAGACTAGAAGGCCACCTGTCAGGAATATTGGATTGTGTCTTCCCACATGGCAGAATGGGGTTGGACTGGATTGTCCTTCTGGTCTCTTCCAGTTCCATGATTTGATGATTCTAATATGCATTGTAAGCAGATTTTCATGCATTTAGACAGAGTAGGATGTATTTCCAGGATCCCTAGCCATTTTGGAAGTTTCATTTTAAAATACAAACTGGAATTTTATTTCAGATTCCCTCCTTGCAGTTCAGACTATGGCAGGAGTCATACCCCTGCCTAAAAGATTGCTTGTAGTTTGTATTTCTGGAACGTAACTTGTAACAACCCCTGGAAGGATTCTGCTTCTTATTGAGACACTCTTTACAACTTCCTTATTAACAGCAGCCAGATCTAAATTCTATTAGATGGATGTTAAAACAAGGGCAAGACTTGAAAAATTAGGAGATCTTTCCAGATGAATTTGTCCACACAATTTAAAAAGGTTGTTCTGCCTAGATCTGAAACCTGTCCCTGCACAAAGCTAATAAATACATACCTGGATTAGGAAAGAGCATCAAGAAGAGAACAAGGAAGAGAAAACTGTAAATCTTCATTGTGATGCAAAATGAACCGTGAACAGTTGATTCTAGATTTCTTATTTGTTTGGACAAAAGCACCCAACAATGAGAAGAGGTCACATTTCTGTGTCTTTTAAACTATCACAGAGATTACAACATATACTAATGTCAACATGTTGAACGTTTGAGGTTTTAGCCAGAAATTCTTTAGAAGGTTTTATGCAACTCATTGGTTTCAACCTGTCATAATACCTTTATGCTCATCTATAGTAATTGAATTGCCTTTGATGAACTTTCAAAGAAAAGGGAGAGAAAAAGTTAGTTGGGGAAAAACAGAAAGATAGGAAACCACCTAATGTTCTCTATAATCCTGAGACACTCATTTAATCCTAAATTGATCTTTAACAGAAAATCAGGGTTCAAGATGCTGGAGAACCTTTTAAGCTTTGTGGGTTCTTTCATAGGGCATGAGTCATGTGTTTTGTCCATGGCTCCATTTAGTTTGAGCCCACTGAAACCACAGTGCTTGATCTAACCAACGTTTACACTTATTTCACTCAGAATGCAGGTTTATGTTTGCCAACCAACCTCCAAAATAAAGAGACCACACAACAAATATAGGTTATACTATGGGCAACTTTTATTAATGTTATCAAATAAAACCTTGTAACTTGCAGATAATTCTAAAAGTTGGCATGAACATGGTGTGTATAAAACTGAGGCAGTGGTCCTTCCCGGCCTACTCTTCAGCTAATTTAGGTAAAAAACCTTGGTCCCCAGCTCAAATAACCCTGGGCAACCACTAAGGGAAATGTGAGGGAGAATTCTGCCCCAAGGATTTATGAACTGTAGACAAAACTACGGTTAGGTGGGACTGTAATTGGCTAAGCAAACGAACCCAAAGGGTGCTCACAAATGTGTCGTCTTCATCCTGGAAAGAAGTCATGAGTGGAGTGCCGCAGGGCTCCGTCCTGGGCCTGGTTCTGTTCAACATCTTTATTAACGACTTAGACGAAGGGTTAGAAGGCACGATCATCAAGTCTGCAGATGACACCAAACTGGGAGGGATAGCTAACACTCCAGAAGACAGGAGCAGAATTCAAAACAATCTTGACTGACTAGAGAGATGGGCCGAAACTAACAAAATGAAGTTCAACAGGGATAAATGCAAGATACTTCATTTCGGCAGAAAAAATGGAAATCAAAGAGACAGAATGGGGGACGCCTGGCTTGACAGCAGTACATGTGAAAAAGATCTTGGAGTCCTTGTGAACAACAAGTTAAACATGAGCCACCAATGTGATGCAGCAGCTAAAAAAGCCAACGGGATTCTGGCCTGCATAAATAGGAGTATAGCATCTAGATTCAGGGAAGCTCCCCCTCTATTCTGCTTTGGTCAGACCACACCTGGAATACTGCGTCCAATTCTGGGCACCACAGTTGAAGGGAGATGTTGACAAGCTGGAATATGTCCAGAGGAGGGCGACTAAAATGATCAAAGGTCTGGAGAACAAGCCCTATGAGGAGAGGCTTAAAGAACTGGGCATGTTTAGCCTGCAGAAGAGAAGGCTGAGAGGAGACATGATAGCCATGTAAAAATATGTGAGGGGAAGTCATAGGGAGGAGGGAGCAAGCTTGTTTTCTGCTGCCCCGCAGACTAGGACGCGGAACAATGGTTTCAAACTACAAGAAAGGAGATTCCACCTGAACATCAGGAAGAACTTCCTCACAGTGAGGGCTGTTTGGCAGTGGAACTCTCTTCCCCGGACTGTGGTGGAGGCTCCTTCCTTGGAGGCTTTTAAGCAGAGCCTGGATGGCCATCTGTCGGGGGTGCTTTGAATGCGATTTCCTGCTTCTTGGCAGAATGGGGTTGGACTGGATGGCCCATGAGGTCTCTTCCAACTCTACTATTCTATGATTCTATGATTCTATGATGGCCAGATTCTCCCCATTCCTAGGCCATTTCCATTTGCCTCACCTTGGTCATTGAACCACAGGTGAGGGTTTCCGTTCCTGGCCTACACACAAAGGGGGTGCTTTAGGTGTACACAAAATGTAAATCCCTTGCTATTTTTTGCATGTGTTCTATTAAAAACCACACCTTCCCAATTTGCCCCCTTTGAACAGTATAGGGTAGGCAAAAAAAACCCCTCTAGAATTTAGGGGAGGAAATTCCCCATAATAATCATGTTCCTTGACCTTTTTTGCACTGGGTACACTTCTTCTGGTCAACTTGACATTAGCTCAGGGCTCCTCCCATCCCAAACTGACTTCAAATGAATCTGCTGCACTTTACATGTTATCTTGAGTTTACAACTTAACGTGCACTTTAAATTATCTATTACTGTAACCTCTCTATGTTTTATTAAGTGTGTTTTTATTTCATAGGTTAATGTTTAGATTTTATAATTGGTGCATGTTTTTGTCTATTGATGTATTGTATACTATTATTGTTTTTATTTTATATTTCTGTGTGCCGCCCCAAGTCCCCTTCGGGTGAGATGGTGGTGGGATATAAATAAAGTCAATGTTTTCAATACATTGTGATGTTTTGGTGCTAATTTTGTAAATACAGTAATCACTACATAATGTTACCATGTATTGAACTGCTTTTCTGATGATTTGTTGTAAAACATGATGTTTTGGCGCTTAATTTGCAAAATCATAATGTAATTTCACATTTAATAGGTTTTTCCTCAATCCCTCCTTATTATCCAACATTTTCACTTATCCAATGTTCTGCCAGCCCATTTATATTGGCTAAGTGAGACTCTACTGTACTGTTAATGGGTAAAAGGGTGGGTCCATTCACCATTCAGAATGAACTACAGAGGTGACTGCTAACCCCTGCATCCCCGCTTCCCATGCAGCAAGAACGCAAGAGATACTTTGTTTTAGTTGAATGCAAACCAAAATGCCCAGCTCAATTCATTCAGCAAGGGGTTTAATGGGCTTGGCTTTGAAACATCAGCTCTGGTCCCTTTTTTGTTACTAAATTAGGGTTGCCATTCCTCCCACATCCCCAGAGCCCTCCCATCTTTTAGCTGGAAAAAACAACTGAGTAAAGTGCTTGCCAGTAAATTTAGTCACAGCAAAAAGATTTGGATTTTGTTTGATTCATTTTTTATCAATTTGAGAGACTTCTCCTTCCTTCATGGCAACATCCATCGATGGTGGCCATGCTGGCTGTGGGATTCTGGGAGACAGAGTATAAAAGGTCATTGTTCCAAGCTCTGCCCAGAAAACATCCATCCCTGATTCCCATTTTATGCACTTCTGGTGCTATCTGTCAACTCCTTTGCAAATGAAGTCCTGCTCACTATTGTTTGCTATCACTGTTACTACCATAACAGAAATGGAGAAAGGAAATGATTGTGTTGAGAACAGGTGAGCCTGGAATGTATTCATGTATTGCAACGCATGCTAAGTGGTGAAAAGTAGGCCTTTGATAACAGCGAAGTTTAAAATCTGCCAAAGAAGGGAGAAAAAGCTCAGAACTCAGCTTCTAATCTGGAACCAGAAACACAATGTGAACACATAAGGAAAAAACCAAGGCAGAAGAGGTTTCTCTGAATTGGATAAATACGCAATCGGTTCATGTTTTAGTGACATCTGTACATAGATTTAAAAGACAGACTGGATAGATAAAGCAAAGAAAAACTGAGGGAGGGAATGAGATAAACTCTTTGCCCAAGTAGCCAATTCTATAGTCCCATCGTCATAGTTTTTAACTGGAACAGTGCAAATGGCAAGTAGATGTTTCTAATCCACAGGCAGTGGCAGTTCTTCTGCTTGAGAGAAACTTTTATTTTGTTACTTATGGAATGAACATAGAAACTCCAACAACCACCAAATTACAGTTAAATAATGACACTGCAGGGTTATTGCAATTGTGGTTTAATATGAAGAAAGCACATGAAAGCTAGCTGGAAATAGAGACTGAATGGTGAAGAACTAAGCAGGAGGAATTTTTTTAGCATCTTCAATTTTTCAATTTTATTTTTATTTAGTGAAATAAACATACCATTATTCAAAGGCAAAGAAACAAATTACATAATATAAAAAGCTAACCTACAATAAAAAAAACTATTAAACCTAAGCAGAAGATACTTATGGAAGTAACAGATGCTATTAGACCAGGGCCCCTTCCACACAGATGAAAAAAATCCCACATTGTCTGCTTTGAACTGGAATATATGGCAGTGTGGACTCAAATAACCCAGTTGTGGGATTTTCTGCCTTGATATTCTGAGTTATATGGCTGTGTGGAAGGGCCATAGGCAATGCTCAGAGGGATTCGCCTTTGATATCTGTGGGTTCAAAGATGCCTGTTTAGAGATACACAATTCCTAAATAAATGAAATGGAATTCTTAATGGATCTATAGCTCAAGTATGTTGTTTTAAATTGGTAATACTCCTCTATGTGTTAACTTAAGACATTTATTAAAGAGATTTAAAGAGATAGAGGTTTGATCCTTATAATGATATCATAACTGATTTGCCAGTACCCTATAATGTGAGGACTACATGATGCTTTGCATGTAATGCAACATTATGCAATATAATGCCCAGAACTTAAAATCATAGAATCATAGAAAAATACAGTTGGAAGATACCACATGAACCATCTAGTCCAACTCCCTGACCTGTGATTGGTTTCCATCACAGACCATCTCTGATGCCAGCTTGACCGGGGCGGGTCGGTGTTGCTTGTGTTATTGGATCTCACAGCAGCATTTGACACAGTCGATCACAATCTTCTGACCCACCGCCTTGCCGTTGCTGGAGTTAGGGGGACAGCTTTAAATTGGCTGGCCTCCTTTCTTCACAACCGTGGACAGCGAGTGGAGAGGGGAGGCCTGGTCTCTGAGAGGTCCCCTCTACATTGTGGAGTTCCTCAGGGGGCCATTCTCTCCCCTCTGTTGTTTAATATCTATATGCAACCACTTGCTCAGCTGGTCTGAGATTTCGGGCTCGAGTGTTATCAATATGCTGACGACACTCAGCTTGTGTTAAAGATGGAAGGCCAACCGGAGTCTGTACCCGACAGTTTTCACCAGTGCCTCGAGGCCATTATTGGATGGTTGCGTTCCAGTAGGTTGAGGGTGAATCCAGCAAAGACGGAGATCCTATGGCTGGGCCGACCGGGCAGTGGGGATATCCAGTTGCCAACCCTGGATGGCGAAGTGCTACGCCTGTCTTCACTAGTAAAGAGTCTGGGAGTCCTCTTGGACCTTTCATTGACGATGGAGGCTCAGGTCTCCGCCGTTACCAAAACTGCCTTTTTTCATCTTCGGCAGGCTAGACGGCTAGCCCCCTATCTGTCTAGGGACAACCTGGCTACAGTGATCCAGGCTACAGTCATCTCGAGACTGGATTACTGTAATGCCCTTTAAATTGGCCTTCCTGTGTCGGTGATCCGGAAGCTCAAATTGGTGCAAAATGCAGCTGCCCGGCTCCTTGCGGGAGCCCCGATAAGATGCCACATAACACCAATCTTACGGCAGCTGCACTGGTTACCAATTGAGCACCGGATCACTTTCAAAGTGATGGTGCTTACCTTCAAGGCCTTACATGGTCTAGGGCCGATGTACCTGAGGGACCGCCTCACCCCCTACAAACCCCAGAGATCCCTCCGTTCTGAGGACCAAGACCTGTTGGAAGTCCCCAGTTTTAAGACCTTGCGTCTAACTGCAACTAGACGCAGAGCCTTTTCAGTAGTGGCACCATCTCTCTGGAACACCTTGCCACCTGAAGTTCGTGCCTTGCGGGACTTGTTGGCCTTCCGCAGGGCATGTAAGACACACCTGTTTCGGCAGCCTTTGAGTTCTGTTGCTGATGTTTTAAAAGGTGCTTTTAAGATGTTTTTAAGATTTTTTTTAAAAGATGTTTTTTAAAATGTTTTTTAAATTGTTGATTTTAGCTGGTTCTTGTAAGCCACTCCGAGCCCTAGGGGAGTGGCGGCATATAAGTTTGAAAAATAAATAAATAAATATAATAAATAAGAAAATATCTTGGATAATAAGGAGGGATTAAGGAAAAGCCTATTAAACATCAAATTAGGTTATGATTTTACAAATTAAGCACCAAAACATCATGTTATACAACAAATTTGACAGAAAACGTAATTCAATATGCAGCAATGTTATATTGTAATTACTGTATTTACGAATTTAGCACCAAAATATCATGATATATTGAAAACATTGACTACAAAAATGGCTTGGATAATCCAGAAACTTGGATAAGCGAGGCTTGGATAAGTGAGACTCTACTGTATTTCATTACAGTAATTGCGCATAATTAAATTACTATAATTGGGGAAACTTCAGGGACTCCTCTCTCTCTCATTTTGAAAGTTATTGGGGTGAAACTTGCTACATTGGCAGAATGCATTTACCACTGTTAGCACACCAAATTTCAGAACGTTTAGCTTATCCATGATTTTTTAGTGAATTTTCAAAGCTTTTATAAACAATGTTTTTTGAAGTTGATAGAAATAAAGGAATTCTACTTAACTATTTGGTAATGGCTGCAAGAATAGTCTATACAAAAACCTAGAAACTCAAAGAAATACCTTCAAAAATCTATGGCTACTAAAAATATTAGATAACATGAATATGGACAATCTAGCTCAACAACTGAAAAATAATCAGGGAGTCCCAAAACAATTTTCAGACTGGACAAAATTTAAAGATTACATGAAACAAGAAAAAATGAAAATGATAATCTAGATTATTAAAAAGATACATAGAAAATAGACTTATATGTAAAGACAGAAGGGAGGTATGAATTAAAGAAGAACAGAAGTCTAATGACCACCTGTAAATCTCGAAGAAAGAGAATGGAAGTCAACAGACCACCCTACTTGTATAAACCACCCCTCTTCTACCCTTGCACAACCCCAACCCTAAACAAAACCACTACCTTAACCTTCCCTTCCTATCCCCTTCGTTTTATTTCTCTTTTTACTGTTTTAATGGAAATTTTAAATAAAAATTCATTAAAAAATAAACATTTTTAATAATAAAGAAAATCTCTTCCTACTTTGAAAGTGTTATTTCCTGTTTAATTGTGTAGTCTTTACTTTGAAAGAAGTTGTTCTACTCCAGAAACTTTGTTTTTGTGGCGCAGACTTCATTAAATTGGTGGAGACTCAACCAAGCAGAATGTGCTATAGGATGATGTCCCTTGCACAAAGACAAAGTTTTTGCAGTGTAATGAACTTTCACCATGTTTTTATGGTAGAACCAATCAAATGTAGTATAGAGCAGAGCCTTTTGAACTCTTCAGCATAAAGCTCCTCCCCTTCCCAAACTTCATTTCCCAGAGTTCTGTGCTGTTCCTAAAATGCACTGCACTGCTCTCTCTTTTCACAGCTCCTGATGCCGAGATGTCATTAATTCTAGAGAGAGGAATGGAAAGGCAGTCAGGCAGTCTTTTTGGCTTAATGGTTGTGCTTCCTTGCACTGAATATGAAACTAACTTTGGGAGCCTTCCGAGATTTACAAAACTAAATTGAAAAAGTATGGGGTAGGTTTCAATTCTAAAGTATTTGGTGTGGGCCACGGAAACGCTTCGGATATGGCTTCCTACTTACAAAACTTTTGATTTTCTTACGAATTTTGACTCTTTAAATTTTTTTTGCACATACCTAAACAACTCTTACAGTCAGGACATTCTTTCTCATGTTTAGGTGGAAACTTCTTCCTTGTAATATGAAGCCATTACTACAAGTCCTAATTTTCAGGTCTGTTGTTATATTTATCCTTCTCACTCTCTTCTGCTTTCAGGCACTTATAATACATTACCTCCCTTTACTGTGCCTTCAGGTCATCCCAACCACCCAACTTTCTCTCAGGCTTATTCTGCTTTGTAGTTTCAACCTTAACAGCCTGCTTCTCTGTCTACTTTGAAGTCAGTTCAAGTTGCCCATTAGTCCCTCTGAAAGCTATTACAGTTACAAATATGCAGTGGTTAACTTTGGCAAGGCAAAAGCAATGATCAACACAGATTTTATTCTCTAGCAATCATTGTTAAGCAATTATTACAGATTTCAATTATTCTAGCCTATGTCTGTTCAAGGCCTTTGATCCTTCTCTGGACACCTTCCAGCATGTCAATTTCTCTTTTAAACTGTGGTGCCCAGAATTGGACACAATATTCCAGGTGAGGTCTAACCAAAGCAGAATAGAGTTTCAACATGGTTTCCCCTTATCTAGACCAGTGGTTCTCAAAGTATGCTCTGGGGAGCCCTTGGGGGTCCACAAAGCATACTGAGGGGCTCCATGGTTACCTTTTCCTCCTCCTCCTCCCCCCCTCCAAGCTTTCTCTCCTCTTTTCTGCATGATTATCAAGTTTGTCATCTGCAAACATGATAAGCATGTCTTCTAAACCTTTATCTAAGTCAGTGGTTCTCAACCTGGGGTCCCCAGATATTTTTGGCCTTCAACTCGCAGAAATGCTAACAGCTGGTAAACTGGCTTGGAATTCTGGGTATTGTAGTCCAAAAACATCTGGCGACCCCAGGTTGAGAACAGCTGATCTAAGTCATTAATAAAGATGTTGAACAGTATTGGGCCCAGAGCTGAACCCTTCGGCATTCCACTAGTTACTTCTTCCCATGATGAAGAGGAACCATTGGTGAGCACAATTTGGGTTTGGTCACTTAACCAATTACAAATCAAAGCTATGGAATCCTAGGAGTTGTAGTTTTTCAACATCTTTAGCCTTTTCTGCCAAAGAGTGCAGGTAGGTACTTGGCATGTGGCGGCCCAGAGCTCTCCATTTTCCTTGCTATTACCAAGTGAAATCCATCAATACATCCCACTGTCTACTTTTATGCAATCGGACTTTTCCGCTTCTGTGCCGCACACACATCTTAATCTCAAGTAATACATGTAGCTAAGAACAATTAAAACTGAGAAGCCTGAAACCCTTCATTTCTATTTAGCCAAGACAGGATATAAATGAAATGGCTTGGAATTTGATGTGTATTGACACAACTATGCCATAGAGATGGAAATAACATTCAAAGATATTCCAAAAAATGGGTTGAAAACATGTTTTCTGGGAAGCAGAAAACCTGGGGAAGGTAATCCTGAGCAGACAAGAATCCGAAAACTTTAAGACTTATTTTGAACAATACTCACTCATGATATTTTAATGCCGAAAACACTTCTGCCCACTAGCGGAGGAGTGCTGGATTCTGCTTCCAACACCATATAAACTCACCATCACTTCTTGACCACATGTTTTGCTGTCCCCTAACTCTTTGCCATGGACTTTGTACATTAAACATTTGGCTTTTGGAATAATGTGTCCATGGTGCATTGTGTATTTTCATTTAACTTAGTCATTTATGATTTCCTTATGTGCTTTGTCATGATCTTTTGGCCTTCTACTCTAATACATATTAGATGGAATACTGCTTGTACCTTATGCATGCTTATAATATCCTACAAAAAGGGGTGAATATTTTTAGCTACCATGAACATCAACCTTTAGTTTATGATTGTAGAATAACTAGCTATACATATGGGTCCTTTAACATATTTTATTAATATTTTATCACCCTGGGTCCCATTCCAGAAGAAAGACAGGATATGAATAAGATGACTTGGATTTTAATGTGTTCATAATATTGAACTTGTGCTGATACTACCATGCAATAGGGATGGAAATAATATTTGAAAATATTTCAAAAATGGTTTGAAAACACATTTCCCTGAGTACCAGAAAATCCTGAGAAAATAAACCTGAGCTGATAAAATTCCTTAAACTTCAGGAATTATTCTAAAAAGCCTCACTTGTGATATTTTAATGAAAAAAAAACATTGTTTCTGTTTAGGAAATAGCTTTTTATGTACAGAAAGTAGTATGGATTTCCCATGAAATAAAAGCTGTGCATAAAAAGACAATGTTGCACATAGACCCCAGTTGCAAATTTCCTGTCAACACTCTGAAGACTTTCTTGCAGAAGGGTGAAAATTGTTGAAATTTCATTTCAAAATGAAATTACTGGGAAATTATCTCCCTACCATGTCATAGAATCATATAATAATAGAGTTGGAAGAGACCACATGGATCATCTAGTGCCATGCAGGAAAAGCACAAAATACCTCTGTTTAAAAGTTTCCAAGGAAGGAGCTTCCACCACACTCCGAGGCAGAGAGTTCCACTGTTGAGCAGCTTGTACGGTCAGCAAGTTGTTCCTAATGTTCAGGTGGAATCTCCTTTCCTGTAATTTGAACCCATTGCTCCTAGTCCTAGTTTCAAGGGCAGCAGAAAACAAGCCTGATTCTTATTCCTTATGACACCCTTTCACATATTTATACATGGCTCTCATGTCTCCTCTCAACCTTCTCTTCTGCAGGATAAACATACCCAGTTCCTTAAAATGCTCTTCATAAGGATTCATAATCTCCAGATCTTTGATCATTTAAGTCACCCTCCTCTGGACATCTTCCAGCTTATCAATACTTATTTTGAACGGTGGTGCCCAGAATTGGACACAGTATTCCAGGTAAGGTCTAACCAAAGTAGAATACAAAGGCACCATGACTTCCATCAATCTAGACACTATACTCCTTTTGATTGAGCCCAAACTCCCATTGGCATTTTAAGCTGCTGCATCACACTGTTGGCTCATGTTCAACTTGTTCTCCAAGATCTTTCTCACATCACCCATCCTGTATCTTTGCATTTCATTTTTTCTGCCTAAGTGTAGTATTTTACATTTGTCTTTGTTGAAATTCATTTTTTTTTTTGTTTTGGCTGAGCTCTCTAATCTGTTAAGATCATCTTGAATTCTGATCATGTCCTCTGGAGTATTAACTATCCCTCCTAATTTGGTTTCACCTGCAAACCTGATAAGCACACCCTGTAAACCTTAATCCATATCATTAATAAAGATGTTGAACACAACTGGACCCAGGACTGACCCTCTTTATGGCACTCCACTCGTCACTTCTTTCCAGGATGAAGAGGAACCATTGGTGAACACCCTTTGGGTTTGGTTGCTTAACCAATTACAGATCCACCTAATTGTAGTTTTGTCTAGCCCACATTTGACTAGTTTGTTTGCAAGAAGGTCATGGGAGACTCTGTCGAAGGTCTTACTGAAATCAAGATATGTTACATCTGGGGGAGAAGAGCGGTATATAAATTAAATAAATAAATAAATACATACATACATCCAGAGCATACACCCAAAGCTCAAACTACACATCAGCACACATCATGATGTTGGGGGCAGGGTGGGTTTAAAGGCGAAAGGTGTGCTGACAGCCATGGAAGGTGGGATGTCTGATTTATGAAGGGTTCTTTCATAAGCAGAGTCCTTCTCCTTCTTCTCTTTCCAGTGGTGTGTGACCCTCTTCTCTTTCCCCCATTTGGAGGGGAGACACACCTCTTTCTCCATTGATGTTTGAGTGAAATCAGCATTTAGTTTAAAAAGCATGTGAGGCAAAATATCAGTAGTTCATGAGTTAATGCAATAGATGTGTGGAATATTGCTTGAATGTTAGCTATGCAAGCCATTTAGTGCAAAATGGAGTGTGCAGCGGGGGCAACCCTTGTTGTCTCTATGAATGAATTAGCCAACATTATGAACTGCTTGAAACATGATGTGTATAGTCGTTCTATTTATGTAAATACTAGTTGTAGATAATGTCAATAAAAGGCTTTGAATTGCCAAGATTGATACTTGATAAGCATGTCATGTCTTCGGAATGAGAGGAATCTGAGACGGAGAAGAGGTATTTGTCTCAATTAACCTCTCATGCTCTGACATTGGGTTATCAGACTCCAGCATGCTTCCCACTGCGCAGTGGAGATAAGGCTGATTTATGGTGATGATTAGCTACTGCCAGCAGTGCTTCCAGAGCTGGTAATAAT